>NC_142651.1:67910714-68218571 GCF_055504915.1 Nelumbo nucifera
ATCTAAAGAAGCCAAGTATAGGGCTATGTCATCTGTTTGTAATAAGATAGTTTGGCTTCAATATCTCTTTGTAGACCTTGGTGTTCATCTCCCTACTCTTACTACTCTATATTTTTTTTGATCAATTTCTTACTACTCTCTATGCCGATAACACCAGTGCTATCAAGATTCCATCTAATCCAGTTTTTCGTGAGAGGACCAAGTACATTGAGGTGGACCGGCACTTCATTAGAGACTTGTTTATTTCTGGTTCTATCTTTCTTGTGGGCAAACTGATGCTTATGTCTTTGCATCAAAATGAGGGGGAGTGTGGAGAGTCTTGATGTATTGTAATATTAATGTCCCTGTTTTACTCTTACATATATTTTCTTATTTCTTTTCCTCTTCTTTCAGCCTTGTAAGGGCTTTATTGTAATTATACATATCATTAATATATAGGACTCTTTGAGGGTGGGGGTCGATTCATTCTATTGACACCCCTGGATTCTTGTGCTCTCTCTCTTGTTCGAACTAGTAGAATAACATTATTTTTTTTTGATAAATATAGTAGAATAACATTATTAGTGGGTTGTGCCATATTTTTAAAGTTGCTATAAGGTGTTATAACTGCTGCCATCTTACTAGGGGCAGATTTGCAATTTGGCCATTATTATTATTAAAAAGGTATAAAAGCAATGGGGTCCTACATTGAGCCCCATGATATGTTTCTCTCAAATTATCTCTTCTCTTCTCTTCTCCTCTCTATTCTTCCTCTTCCATTGCTGAAACCTATTTATTCACTCACAATTAGCTATTTTCTCTAATCTGAACCTATTTGGCTGGTTGACAATGTTGAGGATTGTGTGTAGATTTATGAGTTAATTTTATTGATTATTTGTTTAGATAGGTTCATAGGTAGTGGGCACGACAACACACTTGCTGGGACCCTTTGGAGTCTTTTAGAGTGCCTTTTTTAAGTTCTTTATTGAGTATTTATGTTCAGCCGCCATATAAGGGCATACTTGTCATTGTACTTGCTTTTTACTTTAAATAATTGTAGAGAACACTGATGTGGTCCCCACTGTGTTCGTATGCCAGTAATTGACAGTTAGTTATTTTAGTTATTTCAGTTTGTTAGTTGGTAGTTTATTTCAGCCTTTTGTTATTAGTTTTCTTTTATTATTTTGCCATGTAAGCAGTAAGGGTAATTCAGCCCTTTTACTGTCATTCGAATATTAATATAAATTATAAGAGTGGGGCGGCTATTGTAAGTCACTCTCTCTTTTCTGAATTCCTTCGAGTTCTTCTTCTCTTCTCTTCTTCTTCTTTTCAATCTTTGTTTGCCTTTTTCTCATTAAACCTAGGACAGATTGTAGTCTTATTCGATTACTTGGTACCAGAGCCAACCTAGGAGTTCTTATGCTAGTCTAATCAGGCCGACTACATGAGAACTTCCTAGGTTTGGAAGTTTTCAGCAGAAAAAGGTGAATCGGCTGATTCTTGGAGGTTACTGGCAGTGTGTGGCTGCTACTAAAGAGATTGTAGAGCCTTGGAGAGTTCTAGTGATCAGGAAGAATCAGAAGAAGGTTCGAATCCTCAAGATTAGGGTTTAGACATCAGTTAGAAGGTGGTGGCCAGAATTTTTTCATGAAGTTGCTTTCCTTGAGATCGATCTTAAAAAAATTATTTTTGTTTATTCTGTGAGGTGCGGCTGGTAAATCTCCTCTCTTCTCCTGAGTTTTTTAGGGTTTTAAGAGAAAACACTAAAAATTCAAGACTGTTGTTGATTCCGGGGCAGTATTGGGCCTGTTTCTATTCAATCTGAATTCTTTTTTGCTCTCTGGAGATCTAGTAGAGCTGTTCACTGTTTCGGGGTAGTTGCTGAACCTAATTCATCCTCCTAGGTTGGCTGTTATCAATTTCTGGGTGCAGTTTCTCTTATTACAAATTTACAATGATTAAAAAAGTGTTTTTTGATTAACTCTTAACCAAGAATAGAGTTTAAGACCCAAGGGGAAGGTGTTTTGGGGAATGGTGGTTCTGGTAACATGTCTGAGAACACCTTTCAGATTACAACTGTTGAGTTTGATGGATCAAACTACTTAGAATGAGCCCAATCAGCCATGATGGCCATTGGGGGTAGAGGAAAACTGAACTATTTATTGGGGGATGTGAAGGAACCAACTGAGGACCAAACTTATGCCAAATGGGTTCAGGAGAACTATTTGGTTATGACATGGTTGTGCAACTCCATGCAGCCACATATCAGCCGAAACTATTTGTGGGCAAAAACAACTAAGGAAATTTGGGATATCATGAAAGAGACCTACTCCCAACCCCTTAATGTTGCTAGGGCTTATGGCTGAAATGTGAGGTTAATAATCTTAAGCAAGGAGAGAAACCAGTCTCCTTTTACTTCTCAACATTGAAATCCTTGTGGCATGAAATTGACCACCTAGAAACAATTGAGTGGGAAAGTTAGAAGGATGCACAGACTTGCAGAAAGTAGGTTGAAACTAATAGGGTTTTTGAGTTCCTAGCTGGTCTGAATTTTGAATATGATATTGTGAGACAACAACTACTGACAAGAGACAGTGTGACCCTATTTATCTCAAGCCTGGTCCTTAGTGCACAGTGAAGAGACTAGGAGAAAGGTTATGTTGCAGCATCAACCCTTCGAATCAGCCTTGTCAGCAGTTAAACCTAAGTCTGGGGGTGATAAGGAGAGAGATATGAAGGAGGACAAGAGGGACCTAGTATGTGAACATTGCAAGAAACCTAAGCATACTAGAGACACCTGTTGGAAGTTGCATCATCATCTAGTTCCAGCAAAACTCAAGAACAAAAAAGGTAATTCTAATATGGCTGTTAATACTGATTGTGCAACCTCATCGGGCACAAGAGGCACATCACTAGACACCCTAGATGCTGTCTGGGCTGCTTTGACTCAATTGGAAAGTGAAGTTGGTAATTCAGCTCCATCACCTTAGCCGCCATCAGCTCCTCCCACCTTAGCTTTTGCTCATTCAGGTACTTGGGCCTCAACTTATCATGCTTCAGCTCCAGGTAACATTGAACATTGTTGGGTAATAGACTCAGGTGCATCTAACCATATGACTGGCTCACCCTTACTGTTTACTACCTACCACTTATCTTCTGGCAGAGACAAAGTGTCCATTGTTGATGGTTCCTTTGTTCCCATTTCTAGCAAGGGAGACCTCAAGTTGTCTAATGCCATTTCCTTGTCTTCGGTTTTGCATGTTCCTAAACTTAGTACTACTTTGCTTTCAGTTAGTAGCATTACTAAAAACCAGAATTGTTCAGTGACTTTTTTCCCTGATCGATGTGTTTTTCAGGATTTGGAGACAAGGAAGGTGATTGGGACTAGCCGTGAGATGAATGGAATCTATCTGCTTGGATGGAGTTTTCATTGGGAAGATAGTGAAGCCAGGAGGTCTTTTGTTTCTCAGTCTGTTGGTTAGGTTATGCTTTGGTATAATCGGTTGGGTCATTTATCTTTTCGGTCTTTGAAGAGTTTGTTTCCTAGTTTGTTTGAGTCTGTCCAGATGTCCAGTTTGAGATGTGAAAGTTGTGAGCTTGCAAAGCATTGTAGAACAACTTATTCATTGAGTAATAAAAGTAGTATTCCTTTTGACATTGTGCATACCGATGTTTGGGGATCTTATCACATCACTACTATGGGGGGCATAGATATTTCTTGCTATTTGTTGATGACTATACCCGTTTTTCTTGGGTTTACCTTATGCGTTCTTGAGATGAGGTTCCTGCCTTGACCTGGATCTTTCATCAGATGATTTTAACCTAGTTTGGGGTCAAAATCAAAATTTGTAGATCCGATAATGCGAAAGAATACTTTGCAAAACCATTAGCCTCTTATTTGCTTGACCATGGGATTATCCATCAGAGTACTTGTCCTCATACACCTCAATGGAATGGGGTTGCTGAGAGAAAGAATAAACACATATGAGGTGGCTAGAAGCATCATGTTTAACTCCAATGTGCCTATACGTTTATGGGGAGATGCCATTCTTACAGCAGTATATCTCATCAACCGAATTCCTTCACGGGTTCTTGACATGAAACCTCCATTCACCCTTTTATATCCTGATAAAGAGTTGTTTACCGTTCCCCTTAAAACCTTTGGTTGTACTTAGGAATGGCAACGGAGCAGGTTCGGGGCGGGGATTATATTCCCCGTCCCTGACCCCGATTATAAAAGTAACCACCGTCCCCGTCCCCGATCCCCACCGGGGATAAAATTTGTCCTCCATCCCCAATCCCCAACGGGGATGGGTTCCCCACAGGGACCTGAATCACTGAATTTTTTTAGATAATAGTATTTATTTGAAAAATAAATTTACTTGAAATAATAAAATTTTTAAATTATAATTTTTTAAATATGTTTTAATATATAATATAAATAATATAATAATATATATACATAATCGGGGTCGGAATGGGGTGGGGACCTCAATCTCTATCCTTGACCCCGACCCCGATCGGGGTTTCCTAATTTCCTATTAATCCCCGTCCCTGTCGCCGCCCCGCCAAAACAATCCCCATCCCTGACTCGATGGGGTCGGGGAAGTTGGGTCCCCGCCGGGGATGGGGAAAATTGTCATCCCTAGTTGTACTTGCTTTGTTCAAATTCTTGGCCCTCATCATTCCAAATTTGATCCTAAGGCCTCAAAATGTATTTTGCTTAGTTATGCACAAACTCAAAAGGGATATTGCTACTATGAACCCACGTCTGGGAGGAGATTTGTCTCTATGGATTTCACTTTCTTTGAGCATGTACCCTATTATCCTAGGGTTTCTCCTTAGGGGGAGAGTAGTGAGGTTGGGGTTAAATCATCAAAAGTTCCTTTACCTGTTCCATTGAGTGAAGAGGGATGTAATGGGGAGAGTTGTCAGAGGTGTCGGGATTTGAGAGTCTATCACAGACGGTAGAGGCATGTTGATTTTGGTTATCAACAGTCCAGGCCAGCCCCAATTCCTTCTGTGGATCCAGATCCAAGTGCCACAGTTTCTTTATCTGATATTACGGATGAGATACCTTTTACTGTTAAGCCTTTACCACCTTTTAATGAGCCCTCACCTCCATTGGATGGCCTTGAGCTCCCCATTGCAGTCCGTAAAGGCAAACGCCATTGCACCACATCTACAACCCACTGCATTTCCCAATTCTTGTCTCCTATGATCATCTGTCCCCCTCTTACAAGTCCTTTCTTGCATCCATTGATGATATTCCCATTCCCAGAACAGTGCAGGAAGCCTTGCCAGTTCCTGAGTGAAAGGATGCAATGAAGGTAGCAATGGATGCCCTTATGAGAAACAATACCTAGGAGCTAGTTGATCAGCCCAAAGGGAAGAAACCGGTTGGATGCAGATGGGTGTTTACTGTGAAGCATAATGCTAATGGTTCCATTGAAAGGTATAAGGCCCGATTAGTTGCAAAGGGATTTACTTAGACATATGGTATCGACTACTTGGAGACTTTTGCACCAGTAGCAAAGATGATCACTATCAGAGTCTTATTATCTCTTGCAGCCAGTTACTCTTGGCCTTTGTTTCATATGGATGTTGAAAATGCCTTCCTCAACAGAGACTTGCAAGAAGAAGTTTACATGCAGTAGCCTCCTAGATTTTATGGTGTAGAAACAGGAAAGAAGGTTTGTCGGCTGAAGAAAGCCTTGTATGGACTAAAACAGTCCCCCAGAGCTTGGTTTGATAGATTTAGACAAGCCCTTGAAAAGTTCGGTTATGTGCAGGCCCAATCAGATCACACCTTGTTTATTAAGAAAGTGGATTCTTCCTTACCTTGCTTGCTGTATATGTGGATGATATTATAGTGACAGGGAGTGGTAACATGAGATTGAGTCTCTTAAGTAACTCCTTCATCAAGAGTTTGAGGTAAAAGATTTGGGAGAGCTACGATACTTCTTGAGTATTGAGGTAGCTAGGTCCAAGCATGGGATTTTTGTTTCTCAAAGAAAATATGTTCTTGATTTGTTGGAAGGAACTGGAAAGTTGGGCATTAAGCCTATTGACACACCTATTGAACAGAATCACAAGATCAATGCAGAGGGTGGAGAGCCCCTTAAAGATAAAGCTATGTTCCAACGGTTAGTTGGAAAACTCCTCTATCTTTGTCTCACACGACTGGACATCAATTATGCAGTCAGTGTTGTTAGTCAGTATATGCACTCTCCTAGAACTACTCACCTACTTGCAGTTGAGAGGATATTGGCCTATTTGAAGAGGTGTCCAGGCAGAGGTGTTCTATTCAAGGATAATGATCATATGAAGATAGAAGTTTACACAGATGCTGATTGGGCTGGGTGTGTTGATGATAGAAGATCTACCTCTAGATATTGTGCTTTTGTAGGAGGTAATCATGTCTCTTGGAGGAGTAAGAAACAAAATGTTGTTTCTCGTTCCAGTGCTGAAGTTGAATATAGGTCCATGGATTGGGTATTGCTTATGAGAAGCCCTTAATGTTGTACTTTGATAATCAAGCTGCTATTAATATAGCCCATAATCAGGTACAACAAGACAGAACTAAGCATATTGAAGTGGACCAACATGCAGCTTACAGATCTTCTCACCAAAGTTGTTCCAAGGAAGAAGTTAGAAGCAGACCTATGCAAGTTGGGAATGACAAATATCTATTCCTGTTAGGAACTGCCTAACTCAGGGACTCTTTCGAGGGAGCCTGCCTCCAGAATGAGAGAGAGAGAGAGAGAGAGAGAGATAAAGGAAGAGAGGTTGTATTCCCAATTCAATAATCGATTTTGTTATAACACTGTTGTTACACTACTGTTACAATTCTGTTATACCAGCTTCTCCACTTGTCCAGTCCACTTGTCTAGTTTGTTCTAGTGGTTGGCTGTTAATTTTGTTGTACCAGCCTCTCCACTTGTCTAGTTTGTTATTTAGTTTGTTCTAGTGATTGGTTGTTAGTTATATTCTTTAAAGGCTGACGTGGCCTTTTCTTGTACACTTATATTCCCTTTATTTGTGTCTCAACAGTCCCTCCTCCCTTGAAAGCGACCTTGCCCTCAAAGTCTAGATGTGGAAATCTATTCTGTAAATCCAAGTAAGGTTCCCAAGTTGCATCCTCAATTGGGAGACCTGACCATACCACCGTTGCCTCTGGTTCAATGTGATTCCCTTTGCGTATCCACCTGAAATCTGTTCCTTAGGTTCTTGGAAGATCCCTGAGAACTTCTAAAGTAGCTGATGTAGTTGTGTGCGGCCCTCTTCGGATCTGCTTTCTTGGGCTAGAATGGGGCCGTTCTTGTGGGAGTCTATCTACATTAAAACGATATGGGCTGGGTCTGCTGCTTGTTTCCTTAGGGAGGCGAGGCTAATAGGTCTTGGACCCTTGGACAGCTGCCCTTGAATATGCACCTGTGAGCTGCCCATTTGGAAATCCATGGTGAGGTGGGTCCAATCACATATCACCGGCCCTAGTTGCCTTAACCATTGGACTCCGAGAACTACATCTGCTCCACTGATTTCCAGGGGGTGCAGATCCACCTCGAACTCATGTCCTTGTATCCTTATCTTTAATTCTGTGCACGTACTGTCACATACCAGGTTGCTCCCATTAGCTACGTGCACCCGAAAGGCTGCACATGGTTGGACTGGAACCCCTAGTTGCCTGACCAAGGTTTGGGTGATGAAATTGAGGGTGCTGCCATTGTCTATCAGAACCGATACATGGCGCCCCTGTATCAGTCCGGTTACTCGCATCATTTGAGAAAAAGCAAGACCGGTCAAGGCTTGCAAGGATACTTCCGGGTATTCCTTTGTCCCTGGTACCCATTCTTGGTCATCCCTTGGCTCCTCAATGTTGGCTGATTGCTCGACATATTTAGTTTCAGGTTGCAGGAAGAAAACTTGTGGGACCTTACAGCGATGGCCCGGCCTGAACTTGTCTCCACATGCGTAGCAAAGGCCCTTTTCTTGTCGGGCTTGCATCTCAGCCCAGGTTAACCTCTTGGCTGAGCCGGGGCCTGAACCAGAGCTGGCATCCTTGCCTGTGATTCCTACTCCTAATCTGGGCTCTGGTTTACCCAAGATTCCAGGTTCTTGGTTGGTTACACCAGGTCTGATCGCAGCTCCCAAGGGTCGGCTGATCCTTCTCGCTCGGTTTATTTTGTCTTCATGTAATCGGGCTATTGCTGCTGCTTCAAGAACGGTGGTGGGCTGCATGGCTTTTACCTCCAGCCGCAATTCCTCCTTAAGTCCTTCAACAAAACTGCCGACAAGCGCGTTTTCTGGCCAGCCTTGCACGCACACTGCCAATCTTTCAAACGCCATCTGATAATCTTGGACGGAGCCGGTCTGTCGTAGCTTAGTGAGGCTTTCGTCATAATTCTCAAAGGCTGAGACCCCAAATCGCATGGTTAAGGCGTCGGTGAAGTCGGCCCATGTGGCCCTTGGGTGTCGTCGCCGGTACCATTGGTACCAGACGATCACCTCTTCTTCCAGGTGTGCAGAGGCTAGTGGAACACGATCAGGGCCTTGTGTTTCGTGGTAATCGAAGTATCTTTCTGTTCGCAGAAGCTAGGAAGTGGAATCTCCTCCTGTGAAGATGGGAAACTCGATTCTTGCAGTTCTTGATCCACTTCGATGACTGGTGTCACTACGTTCTTCCTGAATTTACGCAGGTGGTGCCTGTGCCAGTCTTTCCAGCAAGGATGCAAAGCTTTCTTTGATTTCTTTGACATCGGCTGATATTCTTTGCATTTCTCCTTCCATATAATCGACTCTGTTCTCCATTGTTGATGATCTTGTGCTTGGCATCTTGGCTTTGAATTGGCTCTGATACCAACTTGTTAGGAACTGCCTAACTCAGGGACTCTCTCGAGGGAGCCTGCCTTCAAAATGAGAGAGAAAGAGAGAGATAGAAAGGAAGAGAGGTTGTATTCCCAATTCAATAATCGATTCTGTTATAACACTGCTGTTATTTATACATTGCTGTTACAATTCTATTATACCAGCCTCTCCACTTGTCCAGTCCACTTGTCTAGTTTGTTATTTAGTTTGTTCTAGTGGTTGGCTGTTAATTCTGTTGTACCAACCTCTCCACTTGTCCAGTCCACTTGTCTAGTTTGTTCTAGTGGTTGGCTGTTAGTTATATTCTTTAAAGGCTGACGCGGCCTTTTCTTGTACACTTATATTCCCTTTAATTGTGTCTCAACAATTCCCAACTTGAGGGGAAGTGTAAAGAACACTGACGTGGTCCCCACTGTATTCGTATAGCAGTAATTGATAGTTAGTTATTTCAGTTTGTTAGTTGGTAGTTTATTTCAGCCTTTTGTTATTAGTTTTCTTTTATTATTTTGCCATGTAAGCAGTAAGGGTAATTCAGCCCTTTTACTGTTATCGAATATTAATATAAATTATAAGAGTGGGGTGGCTATTGTAAATCACTCTCTGTTTTCTGAATTCTCTCTTCTAGTTCTTCTCCTCTTCTCTTCTTCTCTTCTCTTCTTCTTCTTTTCAATCTTTGTTTGCCTTTTTCTCATTAAACCTAGGACAGATTGTAGTCTTATTCGACTACTATAACAATGAGAGGGGGCGGCCAAATCTGACTCGGGGGCTTCATTGTCGTTGTTTAGCCGCCATGAAATGCTTTTGCATTTCATGTATCTACCTCAATTCCAGATTCCCCTTGGATCATTGACTCGGGGGCTTCTAATCTATGACTGGTAAGTCAAATTTTTTTCAAACTGACACTCATCTCTCTGGTAGAAAGTGAGACTAGCTAATGGATCATTCTCCACCATTGCTGGTCAAGGATTTGTATCCCTTCCCAATGGACATGTTTTACCTCATGACCTTTATGTTCCCAAGCTTCCTATTAACTTATTGTCCATTAGTAGAGATGTGAATCAGTCCTCCAAAACTGATATAAAGTTGATTAAAATAAGAGAGAAAAGAAGAAAAGTAGAGAATAGCAGCACAAAGGAAGAAGATGGAGAAAAGAAGAGGAACAAGAAGAAGAGTTCGAATTATCTCTTCCCTCCCTTCCCTAATCCTTTTGTTAAACTTCATTCTTTAGGCTAATTACAAATATGCCCTTAAGTGGGCGGCCAACTAGGTAGTAACATAAAGAGAACTTACAAAAAGAAATAGCAGGCCCATTAACAAACAAATAAATAAATAACACACTACAAGAAAAGATACTAGGGCCCATTCGGCCCAATCTCTCTACATTCCCCCTCAAGCTGAGCATAGATGTCAATCATGCCCAACTTGCTTATATAGTGTCAGCTTCCCTCTTGGAACTCCCTTGGTCAAAACATCAGCCAACTATTCTTCTAAGGCGATAAATGGCAAGCAAACCTCTCTTGAGGAAACTCTTTCTCGTATAAAATGTCTATCAACCTCAATGTGCTTAGTTCCGTTATGTTGAAAAGGATTATGTGCAATATTGATAGCTGCCTGGTTGTCACAGTAGAGCATCATTGGCTTCTCATAGTCAACCCCCAATTCTTCTAAAAGTGATCACAGCTATAGTAATTCTGACACACCATGTGCCATTGCCCTATATTTTGCTTCAGTAGAGGATCTGGCAAGTACAGACGGTTTCTTACTCCTCCATGAAACAATGTTCCCTGCCACCAAAGCACAATAATCCGAAGTGGATCTCCTATCATCCATACATCCTGCCCAATCAGCATCAGTGTATGCTTCCAGCAACATGTGTCCATATTTGGCAAATAGAATGCCTTTCCCTGGAATACCTTTCAAGTAACACAAAACTCTTTCTGCAACATCTAAATGTGTATTTCTGGAAGAATGCATAAACTGACTAATAACACTTACTGCATAGGAAATATCTGGCCAAGTCATGCAGAGGTATAACAACTTCCCAAGCAGTTTCTAAAACACTCCCCTATCAAATAAAAGTTCACCATCTGTAGCAGAAAGCTTATGATTGGTATCAATAGGAGTGGAGGCTGGTTTAACACCAAGTTTACTAGTCTCTGCAAGGAGGTCAAGGACATACTTCCGTTGAGAAATGAAAATACCATCCTTAGATCTAGCAACTTCAATGCCCAAGAAATACCTGAGATCTACTAAATCCTCGACCTCAAATTCAGAGTTAAGAAACTTTTTGAGTGTACTGATCTCCTGGGTGTCATTACCTGTGACCACAATATCATCAACATAAACTATCAGAAAGGTCACCAGAGGGCCACTTCTTTTCAAGAACAAGGTATGGTCAGCTTGAGTTTGTGTGTAACCAAATGAAACAAGAGCAGCCTTGAATTTCTCAAACAAGGCCTGAGGAGACTGTTTGAGACCGTAAATGGATTTTTGCAGTTTACACACATTTCCTTGCATTTCCTTTCCATACACTCCCGAAGGCAAAGACATATAGACCTCTTCATGTAGATCTTCATTCAAAAAGGCATTTTTAATATCAAACTGGTGTAGAGACCATTCAAAAGTAGCAGATAGGGACACCAAAACCCACATCACTAGAAACCAATTTGCCAACATGTTCAATGTCGATGATGTTCAATCATAATAAGATAGTGTTAGCACCGGTATGATTGCTATTAATATCGCTGGAGTTCCCACCCCTAGTATTGTTACTAAGGGAAAGAAAAAGAATGGCATTATTGACTAGCCTGGTCTGGGAATATTTATCATAGAAGAGGTTGAGGGCAAGGGAAAAAGAGTCGTTACCGTAAATATAGGAGTGACTTTAGTTATTGTAGCAAGGGTGGTACTGGCCACTTAGGTAGACATATTCTCAGCCGTCAAAAAAATAAAGAAAAAGAAGGGAAACAATTATCACAAACACAAATTGGCGTGAGTATTTTTGCGCTTTTATATATATTCTAAAAATAATAAGGCAAGAATTAGCAAAATATATTGTACATGCTGGACAACCATTTTTATTATTTAAAGACAATTTAAAAAAAAAAGTCTCTAGAAATAATATTACATAAGATGCTTTGAAAAATTTTTATATAGACAAAATTTAATTTCTACTTTATCAAATCTTCTAAAGTTGCAATTACTTCTAAATAAAATATAAGTTATATTTGTGTTACTGGTCATTTTATTGATGAAAATTGGTTCTTGCAAAAAACGAATTTTATGTTTTACTAGGCTTGAATGGCCACATACTAGCCTAGCAATTGCTATAAGTATTTTAAATACTTTATATAATTATGATTGAGCAATAAATATTTTAGAATCTCAATTAAAACCATGTTTAAATGGTAAATTATTTCATATTAGATGTGCATGTCACATCTTAAATTTATGTGTTTAGGATGCTTTAAATACTATTTCTCATCATATTTCTAAAATTAAAAAATTTCATTATATATATTAGAAGTTTTGGAACAAGAAAACAAGAATTTAAATATTTTTGTCAAAATTATGGTTTAAAATATAAAAATTTTGTATTAAATGTTCAATATAGGTGGAATTCTACCCATTCAATGTTAGAAAGTTGTATTTCTTAGAAACAAATTCTTACTGATTTTTATAATGCAAAAATGTCACATGATATTATACTTTAAAATGACTGGAAAATGGCATATGTATAAAAGATTTTTTACAAAATTTGTACGATACAACTAATGGATTTTCGGTGTTTATTACCCAACTAGTGTATTTTAGTTAATCATTTATTTATGATTAGTGAATGTTTTGCAAAATATAGAAATAATTCAAAATTTAAAAGTATTGGTGAATTAATGGAAAATAAATTTAAAATATATTGGGAGAAAAATTTTCATCTTTATTGCTTAGCTACAATATTAGATCCTAAGACTAGGAAAGATAGTTTAGATGTTTTACTTGAATCATATTGTGAAAATATGAATATTAAAATTGAAAATAAAAAAGAAGAAATTAATAATTTATTATTTGAAATGTACAGTTTATATGAATCTTAAATGATAGGATATAGGAAAACTACAAGTAAATGGCAGAAATCTACTGTGACTTCATCAACAAGTTCATTTGTTGAACTTAATCTTTATTTACAAGCAGATATTTCTAATTTAGGTGATTCCTTTGACTTAGAGGAAATAAATAATTTCAATATTCTAGCCTAGTGGAGTGAACATGGAAAAAATTATCCAATTCTTGCCACCGTGGCATGTGATCTAGTAACCCCTTCAGAGTCTATAGTTCCATCAAAGCCTTGTTTTAGTACAACTACTAGGGTGTTGGACGACAAGAGAAGTTGCATGAATGATGAAAGTTCGGAGATGTGCATATGCTTGAAAGATTGGCTGGATGCTAAGGATAGATTACAAGATAAAGGAGGGCATGACATTTCACCTAATGTTTCACCATAAGTAGATGATGATCAGGGTTGTAAGTTTTCAAGACTGCTATTCAGTCTTGATCACTAAGAGATTTTAGGTTCGATGAGAAGAGAAAGTGAAGAAGATGTAGAAGAAAGAATGATGGAAGAGTAATAGAACACAGATTTTAAGGAGAAGAACAGAATGTTCAAATATTCTGCCGCCGCCACTTTAAGTTAAAATATATAGGTTATGCTAGTTACATGAAAGGACACATCTGCCCTTGGTGTTTACATCATAACTGCTAACAAATAACAACCAATATAAAACTGAAACTAGAAATAACAGAACAACAAAATAACCACAGCTATGACTAGATACATTCTACCCTACGGACAGAGTGGTACTACAGATGTGGGGCCCACATCAATGTTCTCTACACTCCCCCTCAAGTTGGGAGTATATGTTCATCATTCCCAACTTGGATAGATCCGCCTCTAGCTTCTTTCTTGATACGGCTTTAGTAAGAATGTCGGCTAGTTGCATACTGGATGTGATGTAAGGGAGGCATACTTCTTGAGATGAGACCCTCTCTCGCACAAAATGGCGGTCAACTTCAATGTGTTTGGTTCTGTCATGCTGTACTGGATTATGTGCTATATTAATGGCGGCTTGATTATCACAGTACAGCATCAGGGGCTTCTCATACTCAATACCCAACTCCTCAAGTAGAGATCTTAGCCATAGGATTTCAGCCACTCCATTGGCCATGGACCTGTATTCTGCTTCAGCACTTGACCGAGAGACCACACTTTGTTTTTTACTTCTCTAGGAGACAAGGTTTCCTCCCACAAGGGCACAATATCCCGAGGTAGACCTTCTGTCATCAACACTCCCAGCCCAATCTGCATCAGTATAAACCTCCACCTGCATGTGATTGTTGTTCTTGAAAAGTATACCCCTACCTGGGCATCTCTTCAAGTAGGCTAAGATTCTTTCTGCCGCAAGAAGATGTGTGGTTCTAGGAGAATGCATGTACTGGCTGACAACACTAACAACATAAGTAATATCTGGCCAAGTGAGACAGAGATATAGGAGCTTTCCTACCAGTTGCTGGAACATAACTTTGTCTTCAAGAAGCTCCCCACTCTCGGCACTAATCCTGTGATTTTGTTCAATTGGTGTATCTGCAGGCTTGACACCTAACTTTCCAGTTTCTGCCAACAGGTCTAGGACATATTTCCTCTGAGATATAAAGATCCCCTGTTTGGATCTAGCAACTTCAATACCCACCAAGGTCCTTCACCTCAAATTCTTGGTGAAGAAGCTGTTTAAGAGACTCAATCTCATGGCTATCATTCCTTGTGACCACAATATCATCAACATATACTGCCAACAGTGTCAAAGAGAACTCCACCCTCTTGATGAATAGGGTATGATCTGACTGGGCCTGTACATATCCAAACTTCACAAGTGCTAGTCCGAATCTTTCGAACCAAGCCCTAGGTGACTGTTTCAAACCATACAAAGCCTTGTTGAGCCGACAGACCTTCTTACCTACTTCTGCATCATAGAAGCCAGGAGGCAAACGCATGTAAACTTCTTCCTGCAGATCTCCATTCAGAAAGGCATTTTTCACGTCCATTTGGTATAAAGGCCAAGTGTGACTTGCTGCAAGGGACAAGAGAACTCGAATAGTAGTCATCTTGGCTACCGGTGCAAATGTCTCCAAGTAATCTATGCCATAAGTCTGTGTAAACCCTCTTGCAACTAACCGAGCTTTATACCTCTCAATAGATCCATCTGCATTATGCTTCACCGTAAATACCCATCTGCACCCAACTGGTTTCTTTCCTTTTGGCAAATCAACTACCTCCCAGGTGTTGTTCTTCAACAGAGCATCCATCTCAACTTGCATTGCATCTTTCCATTCAGGGACGGATAGGGCTTCTTGCACTGTTCTTGGAATAGGGACATTGGAAATGGAGCTAAGGTAGGACTTGTAGGTAGGAGATAGGCGATCGTAGGATAAAAAATGGGAAATACAGTGGGCTGTGGATGTGGTACAATGTCGTTTCCCTTTACGGACTGCAATTGGAAGGTCAAGATCATCTGTAGGGGAAGTCTCTGTGGGCTCTGGGACTGAAGTATCTGGACCTGGAGCTGCAGATGAGATTGGAACTGGTCTGGACTGCTGATGATCAGGATCAACCTGCCTGCACCGCCTGTGAAAAACCCTCAACTCCTAATCCCTCTGACCACTCTCACCATTGCAGTTCTCATCACCCAATGGAATAGGTAAAGGAACTGCCCCACTCTCACTGGTCTCCCCCTGAAGACAAGAACTCAAACCCCCACTCTCACTACTCTCCCCCTGAGGGGCAACCCGAGGATAATAGGGTGTCCCCTCAAAGAAAGTGACATCCATGGAGACAAACTTCCTCCCGGAGACAGGATCATAACAGCAATAATCCTTTTGAGTTTGTGCATAACCAAGGAAGATGCATTTGGAGGCTTTGGGTTCGAACTTGGAAGGATGGGGTCCGATAAGCTGAACAAAACAAGTGCAACCGAATGTCTTAAGGGGAATAGAAAACAAGTCCTCACGTGGGTGTACAAGCGAAAAAGGAGATCGCATATCAAGGACCCTGGAAGGGACCCGATTAATAAGGTATACCTCCGTGAGGATAGCGTCCCCCCAGAAGCGAATAGGGACATTGGAAGTAAACATGAGGCTTCTAGCCACTTCCAAAATGTGCCTATTCCTCCTCTCGGCAACTCCATTCTGCTGAGGTGTATGAGGGCAAGAGCTCTGGTGGATAACCCCATGATGAAGAAGATAAGATGTCAATGATTTAGCAAAGTATTCCTTTGTGTTATCAGATCGGAGAACTTTGATCTTGGCATCAAACTGGGTTAGGATCATTTGGTGAAAATTTTGGGTCAGGGAAGGTACCTCATCTCGTGAACGCATGAGATAAACCCAAGAAAAGCGGGTATGGTCATCAACAAATAACAAAAAATATCTGTACCCACCCATGGAAGGGATATGATAAGGCCCCCAAACGTCAGTATGCACAATATCAAAAGAATTATCACTCCTTTTATTACTCAATAAATAAGGCTTTCTACAATGCTTAGCAAACTCACAACTTTCACACTGTAGCTGAGACAACTCAATAGACTCAAATAAAGTAGGAAACAGACTCTGTAAAGATCGAAAAGACAAATGACCTAATCGGTTATGCCAAAGCATAACCGGACTCACACTCTTAGAAACAAAAGACAACTTCTCTATTGACTCTCCCTGACGAAACCGCTCCGCGAGCAGATAGATCCCATTCGTCTCACGGCCAGTCCCAATCACCTTCTGCGTCTCCAAGTCCTGAAAAACACATCGGTCAGGGAAGAAGGTTACTGAGCAGTTCATATGCTTGGTAATACTACTGACTGAAAGAAGGTTAGTATCAAGCTTAGGCACATGCAAAACAGATGATAGGGAGATAGTATCTGAAAGCTTGATGTCACCCTTCCCAGAAATAGGAACCAGGGAGCCATCAGCAATAGATACCTTATCCCTACCAGAAGACAAATGGTAAGTAGTAAACAGTGAAGGCAAGCTAGATCAGATGCACCTGAGTCTATTACCCAACAAGGTTCAGTAGTACTTGGAGCTGAGGCATGATAGGTTGAAGCTCAAGTACCTAAATGGGCGAAGGCAGATGTGACAGGGGCTGATGGAGGCTGCGGTGGCTGAGCTGAATTTCCAACCTCCTTTTCTAGCTGTATTAGGGGAGCCCGAACTGCAGCTAAGGTCTCCAAAGATGTTCCTTTTGTGCCAGATGAGGATGCTGAATCAGTGTTCATGGCTACATGAGCAGTGCCCTTCTTGTTTCTTAACTTCGCAGGAACCAAGTGGGGATGCAGTTTCCAACATGTCTCTTTTGTATGTTTGGGTTTCTTACAATGTTCACATACTACATCCTTCTTGTCTTCCTTCCTCCTGTCCTTCTCTGAGTCACCCCCTGATTTGGGTGTAGCCGCTACAAAGGCTGATATGGGTTGCATCATAACCTGCCTTCTAGGGTTACCTGAACCCTAGTCTTCTCTGATCCTTCCTGACCACCAACACTCTGCAACCCTAGCAAGTTTCCAACAGCTGCTAGTACCTCTGGCGATCTCCAAGAATCAGTCTGCGAACTCCTCCTTTTCAGCTTTCAGTCCTAGGAGATTCTCATGTGGTCGGTTGGTATTAGACTCACATGAAAAACCTTAACTTGGCTCTGATACCATGTAGGTTTTCAAGACTGCTATTTAGTCTTGATCACTAAGAGATTTTAGGTTCGATGAGAAGAGAAAGTGAAGATGTAGAAGAAAGAGTGATGGAAGAGCAGTAGAACACAGATTTTGAGGAGAAGAACAGAATGTCCAAATATTCTGCCGCCGCCACTTTAAGTTAATATATATAGGTTATGCTAGTTACATGAAAGGACATATCTGCCCTTGGTGTTTACATCATAACTGCTAACAAATAACAACCAATATAAAACTGAAACTAGAAATAACAGAACAACAAAATAACCACAGCTGTGACTAGATACATTCTACCCTACGGACAGAGTGGTACCACAACTGTGGGGCCCACATCAATGTTTTCTACAAGGGTCAAGGAGATGTAGGTGGAACTTAAAAAAAATGATGAAGTCAACATTTTTTTGTATACTCAATAATTGTATAGAATTTTTAAAAGTATTGTAAATTTTGTTTTTCAATTTTATTTAAATTATTTGTTATTTTTTCAACAATGTAATTTTTTATTTTCAATTTATAATTTTATTATATTGTTTTTATATTTTATTCCATTTTCAATATTTCATTCATCTATTGTATTGTTTAAATTCAAATGAAATAAAATTTCCATTTTTTTCCAATTTGTTGTCTATTTTGTATTTTGTTAAATTTTTATTTTTCCCAAAGTTTGTACCACTTTAACACTTTACTTAGCAAAAAATGAAAATAAAATCACAATATAAAAAAAACAAAAAAAAAAGATTGGCCCGGTTTGGCCTAGGCCCAAGGCCCGGCTTGTATAGCATCATCTTAGATACTTTCAACAACTCTTTCACCACAGATAACTCAAATTGTATACAAATAAAGTGCTTGTCCACCTCTAAATGTTTGGTCCTCTCATGAAGAACAGGGTTTTGGCAATGCTAATGGCTGCCTTGTTGTAACAATATAATATAAATACATGGAATTTGAATGCTAGAACCCCAACTCAAAAGGTTTTTTAACCATAAAAATTAGCCACTCCTTGTTCCATGACACGATACTCAAACTTGGCACCTGATTTATAACTTATATAATCAAGCTTACAAACAAGACACCCATTGATGGGCTTGCATTCCATTAAAACTATTAACCAAAAAAATGGGTTTTTACTATTCAGTCCACCCCAACAAATCTTAGCTCCACTGTACAGTTGGGGTAGGTGCTCGAAATTGATGCCAATACACGGGGGGAGGGGGTGTATTGGTGTTATAGGTGGAGGTGTTTGAAATTTTGAATTGTTGTAGGTCTGCAGTGGAATTCAGAATTCTTATGTGGAGTGCAGTGTGCTTATCCCAAAAAAATATACTAAAAGAAAAGAAAACATGCATATTATTTTTAAGTAAATCTATACGAAGATCCAAATGCTAAATATGAAGATGGATGAAATAATGTTCATTAAGCATAACCTTTCTTTTCTTTCAAGGCACATTTGGAAATGATTGTAGAAAGTCTTCTTGAAGTTTGTGGATCAACTGTGGAGGAATCTATCAACAGCCATGGTCTTAGGAGACTCCCACCATGAAGTAAACCATTTTGTCCAGTGTAGACATCCAGTACCTGCATAAATAAGTTCAATGGATACCAGGTACCTAAAAGGGAAAAGGAAAGACAGAGCAAGAGTAGAAATCTCTGCCAGTTTTCTACAGCTAATAATAGATCTACAGCATCAGATGGTAACACTTCAAGCGAAAAATAAATCATGTAAAGACACAATACTATGATAGAGAAAATCTGAGAACCCATCGTTGGGGACAATTTACACTGTTAGGAAAAAGGAAAATGCAAAGGAATGCCACCACCAAAAACTTTTCACCAGGAGATCACCAACACAAAAGTTATGACCACCTGAATTTTGCACCCTTGATGTTGTATTGCGATAATCAAGCCACCCATTAACATTGCTAATAATCTGGTACAACATGACAGAACTAAACATATTGAAGTGCATTGACACTTTATTAGAGAGAGAGAGAGTTGCTTCTCAAGAAGTGTGTCTTTCATATATTGCCTCTGATATGCAACTAGTTGATCTCTTTACTAAGGTACAAAGATCAAGTTGTAAACAGATTTACACAAGTTGGGAATGACTAATATCTATTCCCAACTTGAGGGGGAGTGTAGAGATGTAGAGAAATAATTATTAGTGTTGTCCCCACTTCATGTTTGTCTTTGTTTTATGTTATTTATGTTAGTTGTGTTAGTTATGGCAGTTTATGTTAGTTGTGTTACTTACATAGACGGGAGGGGCATTAGTGGAACTACACTAATGTTGTAAATTGCAAACATATAAATAGTGGAGTGGGGCGATAAGTCTAGCCTAACTGCACTCTTTTTTCCATTCTCTCTTCTTCTTTTCTTCTCCTTATTCTCTTCTCTTCTTCTGTTCTCAGTTTTCTTCTTTTTTTCTTATTGAATTCACATCAGAAGGTAGACTATTCACAGTCTTTATCAGTCAAGTCTATATCAGTTGTCTTCCCACAAAAATAAATTGGGGGCTCAAGTGGCCACTTGGTCCTCGATTAGGATGTCCTAGTGTTAGATACTGCCTAAATCAGAGACTGCTCGAGGTGTCTAGCCTCCTGCCATAAGAGGGAGAACAAGCGAGAGAGAGAGAGAGAGAGAGAGAGAGAGAGAGAACATTAACTTCTGTTATTAGCAGTCTGCCTTATATAGGCTTACCCTGAATCAAATCTTGGAATCTTGTTGTACAGTCTTGATTGTTACACTTCAGTTATGCCCACGTGGCTCTCTTGGATTCCTTCTTGAATAAACCCGGATGCAACTTGGGTCTATTGCCTTCGTGGTTCTAACAGTACCTCCCCCCTCAAGGTCAACCCTGTCCTCAGGGTTGAGATGAGGAAACTCTTCGTCAAGTGAATCATACGGTTCCCATGTACTATCTTCTGCTGGTAGTTCCACCGGACTTTTGCTTCTTTGATAATGTGCTGACTCCGTTTAACCCATATGAAGTTGGTAATTTTATGGGGTTCTGTTTGTAGGATGCCACCTAGAGAAAAAACTGGTAGCATGGAGCTGTAAACAAGATCACCACTGATGTGTTTTTTGAGGCAAGATACATGGAATATTAGGTGCAATCTAGAAAAAGAAGGGAGGTCTAATTTGTATGCCACAGGACCAATTTTCTAGGATTTTAAATGGATCAAAGAAGCGTGGAACCAGCTTGATCTCGTTGTGTGAGGTGATCATTCACTGCTGACTCATGAAAACTAGGTCTCTGTCAGATACAATAGAGTGAGGGACACCATGTAATCTGGTTACCTCCTTAATGAAAATTTCTGCAACCATAGCTGCTGAATAGGGATGTGATAGTGCCATGAAGTGGGCATATTTAGTGAGACGATCCACTATGACCATAATAACTGACCTACCAGAGGAAGACGTAATCCAGAGATGAAGTCCATAGAAAGGTCCTCCCATACTTGAGAGGGAATGGATAATGGTTGAAGCACTCCAGCCGGTGACTATGCTAGATACTTCTACTGTTGACAAACCATGCTGAAATGAAGTCATGGATGGCTTTTCTCATTCCTGGCCAATAATAATGGCCTGAAATGCATTTATAAGTCCTGAAGATACCTGAATGCCCTCCTAGTGCTGAAGAGTGGAAGAGACGAATGAGTTCAGGTAGAAGGTTCGATGATGCTGGAAGGACCATCCAACCTTTATAGAATAGCATGGGATCCATAATAGTAGCCAGGTGTTGTAGTTAGATTCTGGTTACACGCATTTCGCAGTTTTTGCAAGCTAAGATGAGCCTGGGCTTCTTGTTTCAGTGCTTCCAAGAATGGGTAGACTGGTTTCGAAATGATCGTGGGCTGCAATTCTAGACTTCTTGAAAGGGCATCAGCTGCCACATTGGAGACCACTGCCTTGTATTCAATTGCATAATCAAAACCCAGGAGCTTGGAGACCCATTTTTGTTGTTCTGGGCTGAGCACTGGCTGTTCCACGAGAAATTTCAGACTTCTATGATCTGATCTAATGATGAATTTGAGTCCTAATAGGTAGGGGTGAGCATTCGGTAAACCGAAGTAAAAAAATAAAAACCGAAACCGAAATTTAGAAAAACCGAAATTTTTGGTTCAGTTTTCAGTTATTTCGGTTAAAACCGAATTTTAATAATATATACTCTATTATATATTATAACATATAATATAATATTATATATTATAAAATATATATTATGAAATCAAATTTCAGTATACTATATATTAATATATAAATATATAATATATTATATATTATATGTTACATATTATATATTATATATTATATATTACATATAATAATAAAAAGTTCGGTTAATTCGGTTAACCAAAATTCTAATTCTAAAAGCCAAAACCGAAAACCGAATTAACTGAACCAATTTAACCAAAAACCGAAAAAACCGAAACCGAAATTTTCAATTCGGTTTTTCGGTTTTAACCGAATAGTGCTCACCCCTACTAATAGGCAAGAACGCCAACTCTGTACTGCCATCACAATTGCCATTAATTCGTTTTCATAGACTGATTTAACACATGCCTGCATAGACAATGCCTTGCTGAAGTATGCTATGGGCTTTTTCTCTTGCATCAACACAGCCCCGACCCCAACTCCTGAAGCATCACACTCTACCGCAAATTCTTTGGTGAAATCCGGTAACGTCAACACAGCGGATGAAGTGACCACTTGCTTAAGAGAATCAAATGCTAATTTGGCCCGAGTGTTCCAGACAAATGCATCTTTCTTCAATAGTTGTGTTGGGTTCAGCAATCAATCCATACCCTTTTATGAATCTACGGTAATATCTGGAGAGGCCCAAAAAAACCCCTTAATTCTTTGATATTCTTGGGTATGGGTCACTGTAATATGCATCTGATTTTGTCTGGATCAGCTGAAACACTACCATTTTCAACCACATGACCTAGGTAGTGAACCCTAGTTTGACCAAACTCGCACTTAAATCGTTTGGCAAAAAGCTGGTGCTGTTGGAGAATTTCTAGTGTTGTCCGCAAATGTTTCAAGTGTTGTGGCCAGTCAGGGCTATATACTAGAATGCCATCAGGAGAAGATCAAGACTGCAATCAGTCTTGAACCCTAATAGATTTTAGGTTAAGAAAAGCAGAAGAAAAGTGAAAGGAAGGAGAAGGAAGAGAAGAGAAACAGGAGAACACAAGGGTTTGAAAGGAGGGACAGATTCTAATACATCTGCCGCCGCCACTCTCTTAGTATTTATAGGTTATGTTCAGTACATAGAGAAAATGACAGATCTGCCCTTAGTACTTACATGACAAATAAAGTAAATAAAAACTGAAATAACAAACTGACCCCAACTGACACTACTATGACTGAAACAAATAATTACACATGCTGTCCTACAAACACAGTGGGGACCACTGCTGTGGGGCCCACATCAGTGTTCTCTACATCATCGAAGAAAACAAGTATGAATTTGTGAAGATAGGGTCTAAAGACATCGTTCGTGACTAGAAACTCAAAATGCCCATCTTGAGTTTGAAAGGCTGTCTTTGGATATATCAGTTGGATGTACTCTGATTTGATGATGTCCTGCACGTAGGTCAACTTGGAGAATATGGATACATGCCTTAACTCGTCTAAGAATTCGTCTATTACCGGGATAGGGAATTTGTCACGGACTGTGATTTTGCTAAGTGCGCGGTAGTCAATGCAGAAACGCCACGATCCGTCCTTTGTTGTGTAGCCTAGCATTGTGGGCTTGGGCCTGTTTATGTTATGTCATGACACTTACTTGTGTAACTTCCTTCCTAGGCTAAATGGGCCTGGGCTTACTTTGTTTTTTATGTTTTCTTACTGCCTACTAATCAGGGGCAGATTTGTCATTGTATCTCTTTCTTATTGCCCTAGTATAAAAGCTGTCTTGGAGGGCTGGAGAAGGTGTGCCGCCTATTTCTTGTATTTTTCTCTTCTTCTATAGAACTGAAAACAAACATGGTATCAGAGCATTGATACTATCTTCTTCACTGATTCAAAATTTTATACACTGTTCTTCTATTCTTTTTTTTTCTAATTTTCTTTACTTAGGGTGTTAAAGAAACCCTAGTTCTGCTCGTGGTGCTCTAAACCCAGTTGCTTCCTTGGGTTTTCCCTTGGGAGAAGATCCAAGGGAACCTAGAAGAGGTTTGGTAATGCTCCAATAGGGCAAGACAAGCTGTGAGTAGTCTCTAGACTACCAGAGTAACCTGCAGTAAGCAGGTTAAGATTTTGAACTGCAGGAAGGTGCAGTCCAAGAAGGTTTTCAGATATTTTTGTGGAAATTTTTTATGTTCTATTTAGAGGTGTTTTCTCTGTTGCTACAGTAGTCCGAACCAGTAGAAGAGGAGAAGAAGAAGAAGAAGATGAAAGAACAATCAAACCTAATAGGTTAAACCCTATTAGCCGACCCTTAATATTGATTAGGCTCTAATTAGTAGTATAAAGACTAAACTGCCCCCACTAAAGTATGGGAGAGGAAGTCTCTATAAAGACTGCCACATAAGCACATAACTTAACAGAAGTCAATTGACTAATCTACCCTTATTCAGCTAGCTCTAACACTCCCCTCAAGCTGGAGAATATATGTCATATAATCCCAGCTTGTTACATATATAGTTCACTCTCCCTAAGCTTAAGCCTTTTGTAAACAAATCTGCCCACTGATCACCTGAGCCCACATGTTCTGTGCTTATCTCTCCAGTAAGGACCTTCTCCCTCACAAAGTGGCAATCAATCTCTATGTGCTTTGTTCTCTCATGAAAAACAGGGTTGCATGAGATGTGGAGTGCAGCTTGATTATCATAATACAATTTCATAGGTTTATCCATGGAGAACCCGATTTCTTGTAGGAGATTCCTCAGCCATACTAATTCACATGTAGTGTGTGCCATGGCTCTGTACTCGGCTTCAGCACTGCTTCTAGCCACAACCGTCTGCTTCTTACTCTTCCATGTCACAAGATTTCCTCCAAGAAATGTGCAATAACCTGTAGTAGATCTTCTATCAGACACAGAGCCTGCCCAATCTGCATCTGTATACCCAATTACTTCAAGTTTTCCTCCTGGTTTGTACAATAACCCACGGCCCGGAGCTCCCTTCAGATACCTTACAATTCTAAGAACTGCATCCCAGTGAGGTATACGAGGTTTCTGCATAAATTGGCTCACCACACTGACTGCAAAGGAGATGTCTGGTCTCGTGATAGTCCTCAAATAGTTCATCTTCCCCACTAGCCGTCTATACCTTCCAGGATCATCAAATATTTCCCCTGTATCACTACTCAACTTAACATTTGGTTCCATAGGAGTTTCAGCCGGTTTTGCACCTAACAGTCCTGTTTCATCCAATAGATCAAGAACATATTTTCTTTGGCACAGGTTTACACCTTGTCTTGATCTAGCAACTTCTATACCCAATAAATACTTCAATGTCCCAAGGTCTTTTGTTTGAAAATGATTTTGCAGAAAGACCTTTAGTTTATCGATCCCCAATTTGTCACTATCAGTTATGACATATCATCCACATAGACCACTAATAAAATCTTTCCGGCTTCTGAATCATAGCTGAACACGAGTGGTCAACCTGGCATTGTTTCATTCCAAAATTCTTTACCACTTCACTAAACTTCCCAAACCAAGCACGAGGCGATTGTTTCAACCCATAAATTGCCTTTTTCAGTCTGCACACTTTACCATCCTCCCCCTGAGCAACAAACCCAGGTGGTTGCTCCATATATACTTCCTCCATAAGGTCACCATGAAGGAAGGCATTTTTAATGTCAAGTTGAAATAAGGGCCAATCATACATAACTACCAGAGAAATTAACACACGAACAGAGCCAATCTTAGCCACTGGAGAGAAGGTCTCCATATAGTCTACTCCATACAACTGTGAATAACCTTTAGCAACAAGTATGGCCTTCAGACGCTCCACACTACCATCTGGCAAGTATTTAACAGTATACACCCATTTACAACCCACAGCATGCTTACCAGGTGGAAGAGTAGTGAGCTCCCACGTGTGAGTATGCTGAAGGGCAGAGAGTTCCTCCTCCATTGCCTGCCGCCACCCAGGTGAGCTAAGAGCCTCTTGGACATTCTTAGGTATAGAAATAGATGACAATAGTGAAACAAACTGGCGATGTGAGGCGGAAAGGCGAGATACACTGAAACAAAATTGGAAATGGGATGGAGGGTACAACTACGTTTATTTTTTCGTAAAGCAATGGGTAGATCAAGTCCTGAGGGTGCAGGGACAGGAGCAACAACAGGATCCGTAGACAAGGTAGAAGCTGGAGGAGGAGCCGGTGTCTGTCGATGAGTATACGCGTGTCGGATCGGTGGTCGTTCAGTAGGGATCTGCACGGGAGGAGGTGAAGGGTCAATCCAACAGGAACACCCGGAACGGGATCACGGATTGGAAGAGGAAGAGGAAGCAAAGGTGGAGACACAGATACTTCAAGTCCCGAGAAGAAGGGGACAGACTCAAAAAAGGTGACATCAGGACAGACAGCACTTCCGAGTAATGGGATTATAACACTTGTACCCTTTTTGAGTCCGAGAGTAGCCAAGAAAGACACACTTAATGGAGCGTGCATCCAGCTTGTCTATTCTAGGACTCAGATTGTGAACAAAGCACACACAACCAAAGATACGAGGTGTTAATGGAAAGGGAGACAAGGTGGGGAACAAGATAGAGAAGGGAGATCGACCATGAAGAATGAAGGAGGGCATCCGATTAATGAGGAAACACGCAGTAAGTACAACATCACTCCAAAACCGTTTAGGAACACTCATATGATGAAGAATAGACCGAGCAGTTTCAAGGAGATGACGGTTCTTTCGTTCAGCCACCACATTTTGTTGAAGAGTGGATGCACATGAAGTTTGACGAATGATGCCATGTTGTTCCAAATACTATTGAAAGGAAGTAAGAAAGTATTCACGACCATTATCTGAACGAAGAACTTTGATTGGAACACCAAATTGTGTACGTATTTCAGCATGAAATTTTTGAAAAATGGAAAATAATTCACTCCTTTCCTTCATTAAGTAAATCCATGTCATCCTTGAACAATCATCAATAAAAGTGACAAAATACTTGTAACCATTATAAGACTCTATTTTGATCGGGCCCCAAACATCTGAATGAACCAAAGCAAAAGGACTCAACATACGACTTTCAACTCTAGGACTGAAGGGAACACGACGATGTTTCCCATACTGGCACGACTCACACTGTAACGACAACAAATGACTCAAAGACGGAACCAGTATCTTGAGTGCCTTGAGAGATGGATGTCCCAGTCGACAATGCCACTGTAGAGGAGTGAGAGAAGTCTGAAGTGCAACTGACGATCCACCACCGTCAAGGTAATACAATCCACCAGCCTCATGCCCCCCACCAATCTTTTTCCCCGTCTTAAAATCTTGAAAAACACAAAAGGAAGGGAAAAATGTAATAGAGAAATTAAGAGTCTTGGTTAATTTACTAACAGACATAAGATTGAATGGAAATTTGGGGACATATAGAACAGATGATAAAGAGAGAGAGAAGTCGTGTCAACATTACCAACACCGCAAATGGGAGAAGAGGAACCGTTGGCAAGGGTAACAGTTTGAGATGTGGAAGTTTCAGAGAGGGAAGGGAACACACCTGGAGTCCCGGTCATGTGATCAGAGGCTCCGGAGTCGATAATCCAGGGAGAGGGTTTGGATGACAGACAAGCTATACCTGAGTGGGCAAGGGTGGCAGTATGCTATGAAGTAGTCTGGAGGAACCGCTCATACTCATCACGCAGTACACTCACCATCTCCTTCCCGAAAACAGATGTAGATGTGGAAGGAGTTAGATCTGCCTGTTGGTTATCACTAACATCAACCCCACCAACTACAGCATGATTGGCCCATGTAGAAGGAAGGCCATGGAGATCATAAAAGAAATTTATCGAATGTCCGTCCCTGCCACAATGGGTACACTTCCTTGTAGAGTTACTTTTTCCTTTGCCACGACCTCCCCCTGAGTCACGACCACCACCACGGCCAAATACGAAACCACCACGACCTCCTCGGGAGGCATGTTCTCCCCCTTTAGTAGCACGTCCACCTCCTCTGGCTATCACAAATGCTGATCTGTCAGACTGTGTGGGATTCTCTGTAGGTCCCAAAGAAATCCTACGAAGTCGTGCAAACACTTCCTCAAGTGTAGGAAGAGTAGAGCCCCCCTAATATTTGGGCCCTAACTAGTTCATATTCTGATTTCAACCCCACTAAGAACCTAGTGACATCTAATTGTTCCCTCCGTTGTTGCTGAACCTTAACATCTGGAGTGAGGGGATGATAGACATTGAGTTCATTTCTGAAGTTCTTCATACTGGCATAGTACTCTTTTAGGGTTTTATTCCCTTGCTGCAGATCAAAATACTCCTGATAGAGCTGATATACCCTTGTAGTATTATCCTACCCAGAATACAGCTTCTTGGCATGTTCCCATATGTCCTTAGCTGTATCTAAGAACATAAAGTTGGCACTTATTTTGGGTTTCATACTATTCCATAACCATGTCATAATTTGGGCATCTTCCTGTTCCCAATCATCAAACCTTAAAGAGTCAGCTGGTGGTTTATCTTCCTTCACATGCTTCACTTTCCTCATTGCCTTGAGAAAAACTTCTACTGACTTGGCCCATGGAACATAGTTCTCACCATTAAGTTTAATTGAAGTCATCTGTACACCCAGATAGTCAGAGGGAAACACCACACTAGGTTTCTGATCACTACAGCCATCTCCAGTTGTTGCCATGATGCTCTTCCAATGCTGCTTCTAATCTGAATTCCCAGTCACCAACTAAGTACTGCTGTCAGGAGTTTGATGTTCCAGGAACTACAACAGTCCCCAAACACAATGATAGGTACACAAGCTTTTGTTCTTGTTCACACCACTATTGATTTCACAAAACCATGAATCACACTGACATTAATTCAGCATTTACTGACCACATACAAGCCCTCTTACAGCTACTCAACAGAGATTGTGCATCACAAGCACCACCACACAGCCATAGCTGTCACACATGGTGCAGACCTGTCTGACCTTTTTCAGAGGGCACTACAAGTCCAAAGAAAACTCAACTAGTGCCACTGCAATACCCCTTACACCATTCGACCACCTGCAGTAACCCTTACACCATTTGGCCACTGTAAACACAGCCTGTTCTTGGACCTTTTTCCAAGAACCAAGGCAACAAAAACCTAGTTCTCTAGGTTCTGATCAGTCCTCACAGATTTTTGAAGACTTTCAATCCAGAAATATCAACAGCACAAAAAAAAAAGGAGGTAACCAACCTTCTTTTGAGAGCTTCAGTCGACCATTCACTGCTGAAGTTGTTCTCTTGAAAAAAAAAACAGGTTCTACGTAGAGAAAGAGGAACTGAGGTGTTCTCAGACCTAGGCCGAACCTGTGTTCTCCATTGTCAGCCCAGAAAGAAGAAAAAGAAGAGGCCACGAGCAGAAAGGAGCAGGTCACGAATCTGTGAGGAGATTAGAGGGCAACGTCCTGCTCTGATACCATGTTTTCTCTGTTGCTACAGTAGTCCGAACCAGTAGAAGAGGAGAAGAAGAAGAAGAAGATGATGATGAAAGAACAGTCGAACCTAATAGGTTAAACCCTATTAGCCGACCCTTAATATTGATTAGGCTCTAATTAGTAGTATAAAGACTAAACTGCCCCCACTTAAGTATGGGACAGGAAGTCTCTATAAAGACTGCCACATAAGCACATAACTTAACAGAAGTCAATTGACTAATCTACCCTTATTCAGCTAGCTCTAACAAGAGGCTTCAATCAGACTGGGAGTGAAGTATAGGTTGTTGCCCTCTACTTCAAGTTTTTAGAAGCTGAACAGTGCCTGGTTGCAGACCAGGTGATTGTTTTGTGTTGCAGCCCAAGTTCCTCTACTTTTGTCCTACTGTTTTGTGTTGGAGTATTCTCCAGTCTACAGGCCGGTAGTACTGGTTGTTTTCTTCTGTTTTTTGGGTGAAATTTCACACCAGAAACAGTTCATTATGTCCTCAAACTCTAGTGAGGTAACCTCCAAGGAAAGTCAGCCCAAGTGAGAGTTTATTCAACATGGAGAACACTAGTTTCCCAAATCTTGAGATCACTAATGTGAAACTAGATGAATACAACTTCAAGGAGTGGTCGATTTCTGCAAAACTTCACATCACAAGCTGTGGTTTACTAGGGTACATAGATGGACAAGTCAAAGAACCTAAGAAGGAAGAACCTACATTTGGAACTTGGACAAAAAAATGCACTTGTTATGATAAAGATTGCTAGGACAGTCCAACATTACCCTACAGCTCATAAGATTTGGGAGAAATTATCTATCACCTATGGGCAAAGGAAAAATAATGCAAGAATTTTTAGACTGACACAAGACATTGCAGCCTTGACTCAAGGAAGTTTATCGGTTGCAACCTACATTTCTACACTTGAGGGGCTTTGGAAAGAGCTTGATCATCTTGTTCTTAATTGGAAGAATTCTGAGGACCAAGAAATGCACCAAAAGCAAACTGAGGAAATGAGAGTGTTCAAATTTCTTGCTGGACTCAACTCTTTTTATGAGAGCATCAGTTCTCAGAACTTGGGGAGAGATGAACTTCCCTCTTTGCAGCATGCTTACTACTTAATTAGAAATGAGGAGATCCGGAGAAAATAAATGAAGGTAGAAGCCCCTCCACAGCTGGGTGAACATTCAGCCCTTGTTTCAGCCACACAAAAAGGAGGGAAAGGGGAAGATAAAAGAAACCTGTAGTGCTCTCACTGTGGGGGAGAAAGACATACCAAAGATACTTGTTGGATCTTGCATCCTCACCTTAAACCAGCAGCTCTTAAGAAGGAAAAAAAGCTGAATAAAGGTCCAGGACCTTATGGACATGTGACAAGTTCAAATCTGGTGGATGGAGTGCAAAAGCCTATCACCTTGAGTGCTTCTTCGTGTGTGGGACAGACCACTACTTCCCCAAGTACCTGAATTTACAGCAGCAGAGGTAGACATTCTAAATCGGGCTATGGTTCGACTTGGATAAATGAGACAAGAAACTGATTGTTTTTCTGATATAGATTCAGTAGAAAAAGAAGTGAAAAGAAGGTCACGAACAGAAGAAAAGAGAGAAGAGAAGAAGAGAAGAAGAGAAGAAGAGAAGAAGAAAGAGAGAAAGAAAGGGTGTGGTTCAATGATTATGCCACCCCATCAGATTAGTATTTATAGTTTGCATCTTAACTGTAGTGGAGTTACATAAATACCCCTGAAATAAATATAAAGTAATATATCTAGCCTAACTACCATAACTACCATGCAATAAATATATAAAAATATTAGTGGGACCACACACACTAACAACTAACAACTATCACTACAGCTCAATTGAAACAATCCACTATTCCTTCCTCATCCTATGCCAAGACAGGTATGATTTCTGCCCTTGGTGCTATTCAACATCATCCAAATGACCCTTGGATGATTGACTCGGGTGCCTCTGAACATTTGACAAACAATTCCTCTTATTTTTCATCTTATCATCTTGGTTCTAGGCAAGATACAGTGAGAGTTGCTGATGGTTAAAGGGGATATCCAACTTGGAAAGGATCTTCCTCTTAAATCTGTTTTGCATGTTCCAAACTTTACTGCAAATTTGCTTTTAGTTTCTAAAATCACCAAAGACTTGGATTGTATTGTGACCTTTTTCCCTACACATTGTATTTTCCAGGATCGGTTGACGAGGCAAACGATTAGGAGTGGTCATGAGGCTGGTGGTCTCTACTACCTCAATGAAGATATCAGTTCAGCTCATCAAACTTCAACAAGTCACATTGGGGAATGCAAGGAGTTTAGTGCTACCGTCTATCTTTGGCATGCTAGATGCGTCTTTTACCTTGTTTATTTGTTTCCAGAATTGTTTCAAAATGTGTCAATTGAGAGTCTGTTTTGTGAAGTGTGTCAATTGTCTAAACATTGTAGAACAAGTTATCCCAGCTCTAGTAATGAAGTTAATGCTCCTTTTGATTTGGTTCATTCCAATGTGTGGGGTCCTTCACCCATTACTTCCATCGATGGCTATCGTTACTTTATAACGATAAGTTTCATTGATCACTTTACAAGATGTACTTGGATTTACTTGATGAAAGGAAGAGAGGAAGTACCTAGAATCACCATGGTTTTCTATAAAATAATTAAGACTCAGTTTGGGAAAAAGATTAAACAATTTCGTTCTAATAATGCAAGAGAATACTTCAAGAATTCTCTAAATGTGCTTTTTGAAGATGAGGGAACATTACATTAGTCCTCTTGCAGCTTCACTCCACAATAGAATGGAGTTGTAGAGAGGAAAAATAGACATCTACTGGAAACTGCCCGTGCTCTCTTGTTTCAAAACAAGGTGCCAAAGAAAATCTGGTCTCATGCTGTTCTCACTGCATCTTATCTCATAAACAGGATGCCATCTAGAGTTTTAGGTATGAAGGCTCCTTTTTCTCTTTTGTGTCCAGATCAACCTGCTTTTTCCTTACCCCCAAAGGTCTTTGGTTGTGTGTTTTTCATTCATATCAAGGATCCTAAAAGGACAAAGCTGGATCCAAAGGCAATCTGGGGGGTGTTTTTAAGTTATTCTCCTACACAGAAGGGATACAAGTGTCTTGATCCAATTAATGGGAGGAAGTTCATTACAAAAGACGTTACCTTTCATGAGTCTCAGTCCTTTTTTGACCCTCCTCAGAATCCTCTTCAAGGGGAGACTAATGGGGTGGAAGAGACTTCCTTAGGGGTTAATCCTTTCGTTCCTGCTCCTCCTCTTCCAACTACTCCTGATCTAGTTCCTTCTGAACCTATTGAGTCTACTTGTCCAGTTGATGAAGAAGCCACTACTCCTAACCATTGTGATGAAGAAGCCAAAGAAGCTACTTGTCACGACCCGACTCTTCAAAGACCAAGTCGTGTGGCACTCTTGGCTCCTAGAAAGAGTAAGCCAAACACCCAAAAGATAGCTTCCCAAGCTAAGTGACTTAAAGACAAAGAAATAAGAAAACAAAGGGAAGGAAAGCTTTAAGGCAAGTGGAAAAAGAGAGCTCTTTATGGAAGGTTAAGGCTTTATTGAACTCAAAGCTTATTGGATACAAATGGGGGGGAGGCCACTCCTATTTATAGGGCTCTCCATCTCCTTTGGGGGTGCAATCCTAGCCCTTCATTTACCACCTCCTTATGTGGACCGTTGGATAGCACCTCCTCACCACAACCACATGTTTCCACCTCCTTATTACAACCACACATTCCACCTCCTTTGGTGGAAGCTTCTAGGAATCTCCTAAGAATATCCTCTTTCTAGAATACAAGATATTTACAAGGGAACTCTAGATATTTCTACAAAGAATAGCCTAAGAAGTTCTAGGCATGTGTGGAAGTCTTTGGAAGAGTCCAAAAGCCCCTGGAAAGGCCCTTAGGGAGGGAAGAGATGGGTGTTCCATTACACACTGCTCCTAACCATTGTGATGTAAGTGTTTATCAAATGAAAAGAAAGAGAAACTTGCTAGTTCATGATTGCAACCAATTGGATGCCCCTAAAATCGGTCAAGGTATGGTTCCTCCCACTACATCCACTAGTCTTGATCCTGATCTTCCCATTGCTTTGTGGAAACCAGTTCGATCTTGCAATCTCCATCCTATAAATAGATTTGTCTCGTATTCTCGTTTGTCTCCTACCTATCACTCTTTTGTTTGTGCATTGTCTTCTGTTTCTACTCCTAGGTTTTCAGAGGCTGTTGTTGACCCCAAATGGAAGGAAGTTATGAATGAGGAAATGAGAGCATTATTAAAAGCAAACACTTGCAAGCTAGTGGATCTACCAGATGAGAAGAACACTATGGGGTGTAAGTGGATTTACACTGATGTGGACACGTTTATTGGGAAGAAGTATCGCCGCCGGCAGCAGTAGTAATTGGGTGTTCTCAGTTCTCATCTTATCTAATTCCATCTAGATAAAGTTCTATCTTATCTATTCAGCATTCTTATCTTATCTGTTTTCAGTAGTAGGATTAGTAGGGAGTCTTATCTATTCAGTGTTCTTATCTTATCTATTCAGTGTTCTTATCTTATCTGTTCAGTAGTATAGATTAGTAGGGAGTCTTCCTAATTAGTAAGGAGTCTTCCTAAAAGTAGGACTCTTATCTCTTGTAATCTCCTATTTAAGGAGCTGATAATATTCAATAAAGGCATCGAAATTCTCAGTCAAGACAGAGTAGAGGAGAGTTGGTGATCTCTTGAACAAATCACCATTAAGGCGCCAAGATAGGTTCCTCAAGAAAAGGGAGGAAAAAGGGAAAACAGGAGGTTTTCCCCATAGACCGACCTGTGATGAGATGCTATTCGCAAGCCTGTAACATACACAATTAAACATAGAGCATATGGCACTATTGAAAGATATAAAGCTAGATTGGTTGCAAAAGGGTTCAGACAAAAGGGAAGGTATTGATTACAAGGAGACTTTTGCTCTAGTTGCCAAATTAAATACAATAAAAGTGTTACTTTCTTTAACAGCAAACTTTTCCTGGGAACTGCATCAATTGGATGTTAAGAATGCCTTCCTAAACTAAAAAGGGCCTTGTATAGGCTCAAACAATCCCCAAGAGCATGGATTGAGAGATTGTGCGGAGCAATGAAGAAATAGGATACAAACATAGTGGTGCAGATCATACATTGTTCTATAAGAAGGATGGTGAAAAGTTGACAACTCTGATTGTCTATGTTGATAATATTGTGGTTACTGGAAATGATGCAAAGGAAATTATGGAATTAAAAGGTTTCTTAGCCTCAAAATTTGAAATCAAGGATCTAGGGCACTTGAGATACTTCTTGGGAATAGAAGTGGCTAGATCCAAGGAAGCGATTTACATCTGTCAAAGAAAGTATGCTCTTGACTTGCTAAAGGAGACCGGGAAATTAGGAATCAGACCTACTAACACTCCCATAGAGCAAAATCATGGATTGCAAAGAGGTGATGAGGAACCTTATCCTAACAAAGAAAGATATCAACGGTTGGTTGGAAAACTGTTGTATCTATCTCTCAGTAGGTTGGATATTGCATATTCAGTCCATGTAGTTAGCCAATTGGCCCAATTCATGCATGCTCCACAAGTCTCACATATGAAAGTAGTAGAGATAATCTTGAGATATCTCAAGTCATGTCCCGAGAAAGGACTACTATTTAAGAAGCATGACAAAATAGAAGTTGAAGCATTCACAGATGCTGATTGGGCTGGTTCCCATGGAGACAGAAGATCTACATCATGACATTGTACCTTTGTGGGTGGAAATCTGGTCACATGGAGAAGCAAGAAATAGGTTGTTGTGGCAAGGTCAAGTGCTGAAGCTGAATACAGAGTCGAATGAATGCCCCCACCCCCAAAGAGAATATTTTATTGTATAGGAAAAAGCTATGTACAATTACATAAATTCCCCTTATTATGTGGGCAGATTACAAGATACTCTAATACATTCTACTAAAATACAATGTGACCCACTAGTACAAGAATAAAATAACAATACAATACAAGCCCTATCTACACTCCCCCTCAAACTGATGTGGGGACAACATCAGTTTGCCCACAAGGAACTCATGGCACACATGAGGCATGGCTTTAGTAAAGATATCAGCAAGTTGGAGCTCAAATGAAATGTGTGGAAGAGTGATTGTCTCCTCAACAAATTGATCACAAATGAAATGACAATCAACCTCAATGTGTTTGTTGTGCTCATGAAAAACTGGGTTAGAAGCAACTTGGATAACACTCTTGTTACCAACATATAATGGTGTAAGAGTTCAAAGGGGAAAGTGAAGTTCCTTCAGAAGACCCCACAACCAAACGATTTTACAACAAGCAGCAGACACTGCCCTATATTCAGCTTCAATAGAGGACTTAGATACTCACATTTCCATGAGAAGAAAGTCACCAAGGAATACCTGTTAGACAGTTTTGTATGCCCTTAGCTTCAATCAGAATGATGTACTTTATGAGTTTATTGTAAATGAATAAAGATACATATTTGATTCATGTTCCCTTGGTATGTTTCTGTGTAATACCCTTAAACTGGACACTTAATGAGACTCGTGTTAGTTTAGAATGTTCACAGCCGGTGGGTCGGTCTGGGGAGACCTATCCTGACAAGGCTGACACTATGGTGCCACCAAGTCGGTTGGGGTGGCCTGTCTCAGCTGCCAGGGTGAGACCCTAGGCATATACAGTGTAGGATTAATTGAATCTTTGAACTGGACCAGATTTCCAGTATTGCCCTGGACCTTGGAGATTGATGGGCAAAACTAGAAAGTTACACCCGACCCCTAGACTCGATTATGATACTGCACTAGGTGTCGGATTGGGCTATCTTTGATGTACCAATCAGTGAGATCCTTAGCGGGGATCAAAACCTGGGTATGTTGGGACAGTCCGAGAATTCATCTGAGTGGGTGATCATAGTGACAGGATCAGCCCCTTTGTCGGACAAAGGTAATGATCGGGGATGCACTCTCACTGATGGAAACCAAGACTGCCGGCAGCCGATTTCAACCGTTGAGATTTGCAAAATATATTTTATATAAGATATAAAAGAATATATATGGTTTCTAAAATGTTTGCAAGAAGGTTTTAATTCCCGGGATCCATATAAGTGGAGAATGCAACACTGTTCCTTACAGCCGAGGGAGAGGTCCTCTCTTGTCGGGCAGTGTATGATCATTATGGGCTGAGAGGTTAAGTGTTAGACCATTGAGGATAACACCTGATGGGCTAATCTTGCATCTGCCCACAGTCCCTGGGTGTTACAAGGTGGCTTGGCCCAGGGACCACTTAGTGTAAGTGTTGGGCCCATAGAGCCCATTTGATGGGTTTCAGGGGGTACACTGTCTTCAGCAGTGCATTCGGCCAGGCCTTGTAACAAAGGCTGGGCTGAACCCATGTGGCTGATGTGTAGATCAATGCTTGGGTCCCACGCCATACAAGGAAGCCCAACTGGGCAGCAATTTGGAAGGTTTTTGATTACATAACCTTAAATGGGCCTTAAACCCATTTCGAACTGGGCTGATTTGATCAGTCATCTAAAGGGGGCGAATTCTGAAGTGGGTCAGCTAAAAGGATTGGGCTTAGACCCTATCCACTCAGAGAGTCCAAGATCTAAATAAGATTTAGATCTGGAAACCTCCTAATTAGATTAGGAGACAGCTGATCTGATCTACAGATAAGATAAGGATTATCCCTTATCACTAAGGGACTTCTAACCCAAATATGATTTGGATTAGCAACTCCTAATCTGATTAGGAGCTGATCCCTTTAAGATTATAAAAGGGGAAGGGGGCGGCAGCCTTGATAAACACAACAACATCAATAACATTCTTCTCTTTAAAAGAAAGAGAGATTGAGAGATTTCCTGCATACTGCGAATTCTCTTCTGCCGCCACCTTCCTGCCATTGCCATTCCTTCAGTTCGATCACCAGTTCTTGGGAGCAATCAAGATTGGATCTTGATTTCAATCTTTTGGGAAAAGATTGATTGGAGCTGTACTCACAAGCCGTCCAGTTGATTCTTGCGAAGGGTCAAGTTCTTTTGAAGAACGTTGCTGATTCTGCTCCATCCTGCACTGCGCCATCTTCAGTGGGAGCAGTCTTTGGATCCTTCGTTGGGCGTGAACACCTCCATTGGGAGATAGTATTTCTCCGTATCAGGTATAATCCTCTCCCACTCCTTTTGGTTCAGATCTGGTTCAGTTTATAGTTCAAGATTGATCCTTGAAAATATGATTTTCTAAATAGGGAATACAATTCCCAGTTGAAGGGAGAGAAAAATTTTTGAAATTCGCCCCTTATTCCGCAATCTTTGGGCGTCCATAGGATGGATCTCTCGGTCCCTTCAATACCCACCACCCTGTTGTAGACTGACATGAATCAGGACACCCTACCCAATTGACATCAAAGTATGCACGGAGATGGATCAAAGATAAAGAAGGGAAAAGCAATCCAAGATAAAGAGTCCCACAAAGATATTGAATAATATGGTGAGCCACAGTGAGATGATGCCTAGCTGCAAATATAAACTAGCATACTTGAACAACATGAGCAATGTCCAGGTGGATCACAATGAGATAAATAAGACTCCCAACTAGCTTATGACACATAATAGGAACTTGTAGGGGCTCACCTTCATCACGAGATAATTTCACATTAAGTTTCCATAGGAGTGTCAACCCACATGGAGTCAATGATGTAAGCTAGTTGAATTAAATTTGTAGTATATTTTCTTTGATTCACAAAATGACCCCTCAAAGAAGATTGCACCTCCAAACCAAAAAAAAAGTCATAGTACCTACATCCTTCATCTTGAAGGTACGTTGGAGCAATAACTTAAGTTGTTGAATTCCTTCAAGATCAAATGCTATGAAAGAATATCATCAACATAGACAAGCAAAATGTTGAGACCACAATCACCATAAGAAAAGTAAAGAGACGAACCATAGAGACTCTAATGATAACCAACTTCTAGAAGAGCATGATGAAAACGCTCAAACCAGGTACAAGGAGCTTGCTTCAATCCATATAGTGGTTTCTTGAGACAACATACCAAATGTTGGTTAGTATAGCATCCAGGTGGAGGTTTCATGTAAACAATTTCCCTTAAGGTACCATGAAGAAATGCATTAGTGACATCCATTTAAAAAACTAACCATTCACAAATAGTAGATAATGCAAGAACTAGGCTGACCGTTATCATTTTGACAATAAGAGCAAAGGTTTCTTCATAATCAACCCCTTACATTCTAGTTTAACAGACGATACCCATTTACTACCAATAGTTGAGCATCATTAGGAGGAAGAAAAACCATCTCCCATGTGTCATTCTCAATCAAGGCACACATCTTAGTATCCATAGATTCCTTCCAATAAGGTATTGGAGGGGTATTCAGAGATGGAAGTGCTGCTAGCCAGCCCTGTTTTCAGGTCCAATTGAGCAAGGAGATTCGGTAAGAGCAGAATTCTTAGCAGCAATTTTTGGGGTGGAAAAAGCCAAAGAAATGGATATTGGTAGGTTGATCATTGAAGGTGACTCAAAGATTGTAGTAGATTGGCTGAGAAAAGGCGAAGGTGTGATTTGGCAACTCAAAAATGAATTCAGGCACTTCAAATTGCTCTGAATATTCAAGCAAGATGGATTAGAAGATCTGCTGACAGCTTGGCAGACAGTCTTGCTAAGCAAGGGGTTCAAAAACAAAATTTGTTTTGGGTGCAATTGTAACACTTATGGGTGGGGCTAGTCTTGTTCTGGACTGTTTTTCACAAGTTCTTGTTGTATTTTCTCTCTCTCTTCTTTAATAATTTTTTGTTCTTTGTGTTGCTGAACAAAAAACATGTTTTGTTCCTATAATTGAAAAAAATAAAGAAAAAAATAAAACAAAACTCCTATGATAAGCATTGTTAGTAGAAGTTCACTGAAGCTAGGGGATATTGACTCCATTATCAGTTGAGTCAAGGGAAGCTTAAGTGATTTTCCCTTTATTAGGAAACAGAATTTAAATTCTCTTAAAAAACAATAATAACCAAAGGAGCATGGAGGAGAAGGAGCAGGATTTCTTTTTTCTCTTTATACAGGAGAAGTACCAGGTGAAACAAAACATTTCTAATCAATAGATGCACAAAAGCAAGGAAAATAAGGGACATGGCAGAATGAGGCTCGGAGTTCTAGAAGACACACAAAATGTAATATTTGAACTCACATGAGATGATGAAGGCAACATTGTGATAACAACATCACTTGCTTCTGCAACTTCAAAAGGCGTCTCTTTGGCAACAACTCCCTTTTCTAGGAATTTTTTCATGGCATCACGGTTTCTGCAAAACCATTCAGACTCCCAACTTTCTTTAACAATAGATAAATGCAAAAGTAAACATATTGTCATCTACGAATTGCATACTAAATCAAAGTTGAAATTTTAAACAATCATGAACAAAATGCTCAGTTCACCTCTAAGTATACAGTTCGACCCCAAGTTAATATGATCAAGAGATTACACTCCAATATTTTTTTCTAACCAAAATTTATAAGCTTTCAATATGGTTCAAAGAAGACCAAATAATCGATTGTAGTTAAAACAATTTGAGGATAGAATATAAACACATTACTTGTCATGGACGGCAACTTTGTATCCGGCATTAACTAGATTATTTGCCATATGAAAACCCATATTTCCAACTCCTATAAATCCAACCCTCTGCGGTTTATCAATGAAAATGAAACTATAAGCAAATTCCTCACAGAAAATAAGATCATACACGCATAACAAATAAAATAAAAGCAATCCCACATAAAAGATCCCAAACTTATCGCTAAAAGAACACATAAACAATGGTCTTGTTTCCAAATATTCAGTCAATAGTTAACATCCCAAAGAACTGATTAAGTGATTATGCATTCATTGAGCTTAACTAGAGCCAATTCCTCCAAAGCCAAATGCAGAAGAAACAAAAACTAAGGCCTGGAGTGTACCATAGTGATTACTTATTAGAACCAGAACAGTAGAACAATGAAAAATGGAAGAACGAAAGAAAGATCACCTCCAACTCGGATGGGACGTTGCAGGAAGAGAGCCTTCGGACAAAAGGTGAAAGAAGTGTCCATTCGCACTTGGAAATAGCTTGGAGGACTCTCCCTCTGCAGGTCGCCATTGATGTCTAGTGCCTAGTGAGTAGACTGGCTTATACTCCGACAAAAAAAAAAGAAGTAAATGAAATCATACTATTCTTTCGGGGTGTATATGTATTTCACTTTTAACACCGTGTGATGAGTACTAATTAATTACTAATTAGGGATAAAGGCCCCCTGTTTTCCGCCAATTTGTCCAATTAACGAAGTTGACGAGATCACTGGCTGAATTCATTTTCTTCTTTACCCTTCTAAATTTTTTGTATTTTTTTAAATTTTTAAAAAGATAAAAAGAGGCAAAACCCATCTTGCATCCGGTGCATGTGCAGAACTGCAGCAGATATTTGTTTCAACGTTTTTTGTGATATATTAATTAATGAAAAGTAAGATGTCTTTTAGCGTGATTGGTTTTCCTATAAAAAAATAAAATAATTGGTTATGATCGGGATTTAACATGCAGCCAATATCGAATGAACCACTTGATCTCTAAAAATATTTTTAAGAAAGTAATAACTAATAACTCATTGTCATGAATTCGTAATCGGTGAGGTAACCGATACGATATAATGCAATATACCCGTTATGGGTCGTATCGTATTGAAAATTTGATCTTTGGTGACTATAAGGGAGAACAAAAAAAACAATAGAGGGACACTTTCCTATCCCAGAAGCTACAAAGGCAGTTATAATTCATTGAATTCATAATGGGTAAGTAATTTAGGGTTTCACCATGTGTCCATGAAAACCTCTTTAGGATGAAGAACCTTTGTCTTTAGAGTTATCACATGAGCACGTTTATAGCTACAACCATTTTGAGAACTCTCTTGTAGTCACGTGTGACGACGTTCATTTGCATAAGCATCTAAGGGTTAATATGCCATATTGCAGATAAACTATCATCATTGTTGTATTAGGCGATGTCTTAGCGTCATCATGTAATGCTTTGTCAAGGGATTTGGCGAATGTAATAGCACATCAACCATTGGCTGCATTGCGATGTTTATTATCATTATTGCAGTGTGCCTCTTCGCAGTTATTTCTTCTAAATGACATCTCTGTTGATAAGGGGATCAACAGGCTCATTGCAAAGCGTCATCGCAGGTCTAATGTGGTTTAGGGAATCATGTGGTCTAGGGGAGCCATGCCCCCCCCCCTCCCCTATTGTCCAGAATTCTCCACTTGGAATACAGTTTTCTATGTAAAGTTCCCCCCTTCCAAACTCCCCACCCCAATGGTTGCCCCCCCCTATGGGCCCATCCATACTTATTCCCCCCTCCCCCATTCCAGTTTAGGTTTTGGCCCCCCTCATAAAAAATTCTCTCTCTGCCCTTGATTTCAACTACTTGTAGTGTGGTTTGTATTAATTTTGGTGAACATAGTCTTCACCGCAAGGTTTGTGGTGGTCACCGTTGCATTATTATGACCCTCATCATAGGTTTTGTGATTGTTATCTACTTACAAATTTAAATATTTATTAATTATTTTTTCATTTTTAAGTTAGTATTTATCTATTAATTATCTTAGAAAATTTATTTAATATAATTATTAAATACAAAAATTAATAATAAGATTAGATGTCTAATAATATTAAAAATAAATAAGCAATTCTTTAGTTACTTCAACCCTAAGCAAATATTCTACATTATTAATAACTATCTTCAAATTTAATTTTATATTAATATAATACTATATGAAGGGATTTGCGGATATGTCAATAAAAAAGTATAAACCATTGAAAGTTATAGTCTATATTTTTTGAATTCTAATATCATAGGCTAGAACAATGAATTGAAAGAAACGATTAGCATAGCATTAATGGTAGAGACGGGAATTTTCTCTTGGGGACCAAGAGATGAAGGAGAACGGAAAATGTAGAACAGGTGATTTTTTTTATAGTGTACCTATGGGAAGTATTGTCCATCTCAAATTCAATCCAAAAGGTTTGGTTTGAACTTCCTCTTAAGATTAGGGTTGAAGAATAAAGTGAACAAATTTATTCCAATTTGAGCCCAACCTAAAAATATGGGCTCAGTTTGGAAAGAGTACAAATACAAATTTGTAGAGTGCAAAACCTTGTATTTTGTATATATTTGCATTGTACATATTTATATTTGTACTCCTTCAAAACTGAGCCATGAGATTTAGTGACAGTAAGCCAGTGACGTTCACAAATGTTTGTCACTATATTTACATATTCAGGAACGATCTATTGTGGGTATTACTAATTGTAGACCTTTTAGTTACGCTCATCAATGAGTGTCACTATGTAACTTAGTACCGTCACTTTATTTTCAGGATTAGTGACTTTTTACCTAGGCAAACCACTAAATTTAAAAATGTTAGTGACATATTATTTAAGCGTCTCAGTTGACCTTGAGAGTGTTATTTAAAACTTTTTTTTTTTGTTATAAACAATCTTTAACCGTCATTATAGCCTATAGGGTAAAACCCTCTTAAACAATTTAGATAAAACTTAAAATTTTCAACTAAGAGTGGAACTTTGAGCGGACCCAACCTAGCCAATAATTTTACATAGGTTAGGCTTAGAATTTTTGTACTTTATTAGGGTGTGGGCCCAAATGTTTGGGCTTTTTTATTTTTTGGGTTGGTTTTGAGCCTAGTTCTTAGGTAGCTTGAACTTGTTACAAACCTGGTCCAACCTTAATTATTATAACCTAAGGCCTAGCCCAACCATATATAGATGCATATATAAGCATATATTTGTATTTATATATAAAAAACATACATTTAATAATGTCAAATTTTAGTGTGGGTTGATTAACTAATTCAAGCTTGACCTGAGCATGAGCCCGGGCCCAACCTGAGTGCATTGAATTTCAATATGGTTGGGCCTAGGTTTGACAAATTGGGCTTGGCCTTGGGCTTGCTCTATGCTTGGGACTTAGGCCCAATACATAGGGTTGGGCCTAGGGTTGAGCTTAAACCCAACCTAGCCACTCTCAACTTGCACCCCTATTTTTCCTCTCACCTTTAACCTGTGTTGTTGAATCATTGAATCACCATCCAATCCTTTGCAAGTAAATCCAAAACCTAGAAATATGGTTAGAAATAGTTGACTTGGTCAAAAAATCATTTAGATTTGAGGCTATGTGGTGCCTCAGGAGGTTGTGAATTAATCATGGCAATCAAATTATATGGGATCCAAGGCAATGCAATTCGTAAAGAAAAGAAACAATCTAGCTAATAACTCAAAGAGTGGAGCAGAGTGCACTTTGGAAACATATTTAAAAAGAAACAAGACATCTTGTGTTCTCTTGACAGAGTTCAAAAAAATCTGGCTAAAAATGGTACCAATAGATCTCAAATTAATCTTGAAGCTGCCTTGCAAAAACAGCTTAATAAGTTGCTTCTCAAGGAAGAGGCCTATTGGGCCCAAAAATCTAGAGTTAACTGGATCAATTTGGGAGATAAGAATAACAAATCCTTCCACTTAACTTCTATAATTAGAAAAGCCATAAATAGAATCACTGTTATAAAAGATGACCAAGGGGAAAAGCTTTAGGATGACATAAGTATATCCAATCACTTCTATGAGGAATTTAAGAAAAGATTCCAATCAGAGGGAACTAGAGGGGCGAATGAGTTCATTGTCAATATTAGTAGGTGTGTCACTAAAGAGCAAAACAAATGTATCATTAGAGAAGTCACTGAATCTGAAAATTTCAAAGCTCTTCAGAGCATTGGGGACTTCAAAGCTGTTGGCCCAGATGGGCTTAATGCTATGTTTTATAAAAAAATCTGGGAAACTGTCAAAGAGTCTTGGGTTGTAAAAGCCTTCTTTCACTCAGGAAAATTATGTCCTATTCTAAATAAAACATTTATTATTCTGATCCCAAAAGTTGATAATCCTAAGTTTGTAAATAACTATAGACCCATAAGCCTTGTAATGTTATTTATAAGGTCATTATTAAGATTTTGGTGAATAGAATCGAGCCTTTCTTGAAAGATTTGATTTTTCCCTCTCAGAGTGCCTTTGTCCCAAATAGGCAAATTAATAACAACATCTTAATTGCCCATGAAATGATGCACACTATGAGGATAAAGAAGGGAAAGAAAAGTATAATGGCCTGTAAAATTGACATGAAAAAAACCTATGATAAAATAGAATGGGATTTCTTAGAGAAAGTTTGAAAAAATTTGGTTTTGATGAAAGATGAATTGGGTGGACTATGAAGTGTGTTAAAACTATTTCTTTCCAGAAATGATTGAAGCATCAAACCCCAAAGCATCTGAGTGATTTGTCCAATAATATGGACCAATAGTTTTAAGCTCTCTTATTTGGACAATTTGTTAAACAGTTTTACCTAAGTCATGGATTGCACTGATACAAAATATTAATCATTTTCCTGGTTGTATTTTTTGGTGAACTTCTTTGTTGATCATTTTCAAGTAATGGATCCAGAGTACATGGCTACAGCTTTTGGATTTAGACGCATTTGATCAAATTTTTACATGTTGACTGTATAATTAAGCAATTTGGAAATACTAATATATATTGAACACATGGCTGCATGTAAATTACACTTGAAATGTAGTTATCTTTCATAATAAATTTTAATAAAAAATTATGTGCAAAGGAATGAATTAGAGGTTTCATTAATTTAAATTAAATGATCAATACCATAAACAAAATCCAATATAAAAAAATACATAAGCAGCGGTTACCTTGGTCTATGCTGGTGGCTATGGTTGCCGCTATAGACCACCTTTTTTTTTGTAATTTCCTGAACCTTTACACTGACGCTCCTGAACCATCACTATAAGTTCTCGGAACTATAGGCATGTATTAGTGACGTTTTAGTTTGAAGCATGGTTTTAAGAAATGATCCGGAAATGGAATCGTTTTGACCACCGGTTTTTAGGTTGATGGTTTGATCGTCCAGTTTAAATGGATGACTCGTTCTAACAAAAAAATTAAAAAATAATAAAAATAAAAAGCGGCTAATAACTAATGAACGGATCGACGGATTGATGATTTGACCACCTGGGTCAAGGGGTCATTGATTAATTCAATGGTTTTTGGCCAAGGACTAGGTTTTAGATAAAACGGAACCAGTTGCTTGGACAGTTCTCGAACCAAATGGTCCAACCATCTGGGTCAATGATGGTTCGAAAACCATGATTTGAAGTGATGGTAAGACCGTCAATATATAAAGGATTTAGTGACAAATTAAAAAAAAAGTCCCTAATATCCATTGCATCAACGACCCTTTCAAAACTGTCACTAAACTGTCAAACATGTAGTGACGGTTTTCCAAGGATACAGTGACACTTTGGGAATGCCACTATATCCTTAGTTTTCTTGTAGTGGGATTGGGAGTTCCACAGCTCGAGTTGGTTTAGGATTGACCTTACCCTGACCTCACCCGGCCCACTTGCACCCATTGTGATAAGTACTCGAGAAGGAAGTTTGAAAATTAATAGTCGAGGCAAATTTTAGCCACTGGTGTGCACAGTTCAGCTAGACATCTATTGAGTGAGCCTCGGGATAATTCTGATTCGTTGCCATTGGTGGAAGCAATGATCATACCTTTAGGGGGTGTTCCTTTTTGGGATTTTGAGAGGGGAGAAAGTTGGTCAATGGGATTATGCATTGACCATAAAGTTCATGTTCTTTTTTCTGATTTATGTGGGGAATAGGGAAAATTTATTTTACTAGGTATCACTTATTTGGGTAAGAGATACCCATCTCCTAAATGGGTAAATTAACTTTTCCATTTTCCATCTTGGCAACAATTGGGATAAATATGCCCCTTTTGATAATGAAATTTTTATGGTTAAAATGGTCAATATTTTATTTTACCTGAAAAATAAAAGAAAATGAATAAATACACTTACCTGAGTAAATATTTTCTAGGAAACACTTACCTAGATATGTAACTTACTGAAAAGCTAACGGGGCCTTAGAACCAACAATAGTGGTTTAAATATTTACGAATCATAATAAAAAAACATTTACTATTTTTTACTTATTTTCACAATTTTATTTAAATAAATTAAGTAATCAAATTGGATGGTTGGATCACTTATGTTTGGTTCAGTTTGACAACACTGATCTAAGATGGCTGGTGTGGTTGTGACTTGTGATGTTAAATCCCAAAATGGAACAAGGCATTACTGACAAAATTTAACAGCGGTACGATGAGCTATTCACGTCATTTGAAAGCAAACTAATAAAAATAGTTGTTTTACAAAAGAAGTTATCTAGGCCCCTAGTTGGTCCACTAAATAAGTAAATTATATAAATCAATCTTATTTTAAGGACTTATCTCCTATTTGCAATTAAAAACTCAGTGCCCATAAAGTTATTTTAACTGCAAAAAGGAGATAAGTCCTTAAAATAAGGAATGCCAAATGCAGTCTTATCCATTTGACTTAATGCAAAACATCATTAAAGGTGACAAATTTGTTATTTGATGAGTTATTTTTCCCATAAAATACATACTAGTTGTTGCTACCCAGAATGGGCGAGGCGCAACATTGTCAATTTGCTTCTCAGCCGTCTGCATATGCACTGATTAGGTATGCTCTGGATGTTGCTGCTGCACACGCGCTACCGTCCCATTGGTCCGGGCCAGGTGCGCTTACATCATTTCCCCCCACTCTCGAGGCCGGGGTGGAGGTCTGAGTTGAGGACCTTAGCTTCGGTCGAAGAGAGTGCCTTGCCCTGTGTTGGGAGGCACCGTTGGGCTTGCTTGACGAGGGCATCAACCTCAGCTCGTTAGAGGTGATCTTGACATTATGTGCAATGACGTTGACTCAATGTTTGCTCCTTCTCTTGAGGGATGTCGTGGGGCTCCTATGGCGAGAGGAGTCCTTGCCCCCTACCCTGCTTGTCGTTGGTGCCAAGGTTAATCCGTGAGGGCGTCGGCCTCGGCTAAGGACGCCGAGGGCATAACACTTGGAGGCAGGAGGTTGTGACTTAGCCGCATGCTGGATGGGTGTTATTGTTCATGAATCGTAGCCCGTGAGCAGAATGGGTCCCGGTGACGGGCATGGACCATACATCCCACGGGTCCTCATACTAGTGGGTCAAAATCGTGCCCATGATGGGTCATGGTGTTGTGCCCGTAGGAGGTATGGAATCAAGTTGGGTCGCTCGTTCTCCGGTTTGGCGAAGCTGGGCGGACCGATTAACGCGGCGAAGGGGTTATTTGGCTCGCCCGACGTCGTTTCGTCTTCCCGAGGTGTGCGACGCGTGTTGGTCGCTGGGTAGGACCATGAGGGATGTCGCTGCTTAGCCATTGGATTGGAGGCGATCTGGGACGTCCATTTTCCTTTAAATAGGGGCCTTAGTCGCGTTTCTTCCCCACCATTTGCTTTCCAGATCTCTTGCCTTTGAGTGATCTTTGCTTTCCAGAGACCTCGACTTACCTGTTTTCCTTCAAGCTTTTCAGTCCTCGTCCTTATTAGGTAAATACTTCACTATCATCATGTTTTATTCTGACTCCAACCTAGAGTTTTATGAGCTTCCTGACCTCTCGGGAGCGAGCTCATATCGAACCCCGTCACTAGCCAGCCTCAGCCGAGGCTCTTCGGTGGCTGAGATCCTAGCTTCGAGACTTGAGGTCGAGGTGCTGAGGGAGAGGACTGCCTCTGAAGGCACTGAGAGCAGCCGAGAGGGTGATGACTCTCCCCATGAGAGTTCTGGTTCGATGAGGCTGCCGGAGGCCGAGGGGTCCCCTGTCATAGTTGAAGGGGAAGAGGTCCCTGAGCCCAGCCCGAGGATGGTGGTTGAATACGCTGCCCGAGGGTGACGATCGGTCGTCTCCCCCGCTCGGAGCTAGACAATACCCTTGGCTTCGAACAGGTGAAGTCCTTGGGTAGAAAGTACTACATACCCCATTTTTATAGGCTTAGGGTCCTTGATACCAGTGATCGACCAAGAGGAGGGGGGAAATCTGTGTCTATCAACACTTCTTGGAGTTTGACCTCAGATTTTCCCTCCATCCTCTCGTCTCCGAGCTGTTGAGGTGGTATGGCATATCCATTAGCCAATTAGCCCCCAATGCCCTTACGACTATCATTGCCATGCTGGTGGTGGCTCGACTTTGGGACATGGACTTGACCCCAAAGTTGTTTTGTGCCTTGTTCATGCCGAGGCCACATCCTACCAAGGCCAGTGTGTACTACTTTCACCATCAGAGAGGCCGCCCTATAGACAACCCTTCATCTGTCCACAACTAGAAGAGCAAATTCTTCTTTATTTCTTGTCCCGAGGGTTGGTCGTTTAAGTCGGGCTGGGGGATATGCACTTAGCCGCAGAGAAGTCCAAGCCTTTACTTTGGGATGACAAAGCCACTACGATGACCCACATTCTCGTATTGGGGACACTCCTTGTTAGACAGTGTATGCCCTTAGCTCCAATAAGCTTGGTGTACATTATGACATTTAATTGTAAATGAATAGAGTACATGTTTGATTCATGTTATATTGGTGTGTTTCTGTGTAATACCCTTAAACTGGACACTTATGAAACTCGTGTTAGTTTAGAATCTTTATAGCCGTTGGATAGAGTTGTGGAGATTTATCTTACCAAGGCTGACATTGATGTGCCACCAAGTGGGTTGGGGTGGCTTTTCTCAGCTGCTAGGGTGAGGCTTGAGGTACATGTAGTGCGGGTTTTCTTGACACCTTGAAGTAGACCAAATTCCAATATTGCCCTGGACCTTAGAGATAGATGGGAAAAACTGGAATGTTACACCTGACCCCTATACTCGATTATGGTACTGCACTAGGTGTTGGATTGGGCTATCTTTGATGTGCCAATCAGTGAGATCCTTAAAGGGGGTCAAAACCTGGGTATGTTGGGGCAGTCTGAGAATTCACCTGAGTGGGTGATCATAGTGACAGGATCAACCCCTCTATCGGACAAAGTGAATGATCAGGGAATGCACTCTCTCTGATGAAAACCTAAACTATTGGCAGTTGATTTCAAAGTTGTTGAAATTTATTTTGTAAAATTTATTTATATAGAGACATACATATATATTACAGTTTCACAAAATATTTAAAAAATGTTTTAATTCCCGAGATCCATGTGAGTAGAGAGTGCAACATTATACTTCGCAATTGAGACAGAGGTCCTCTCTTGTCGGGCAGTGTATGATCATTATGGGCTGAGAGGTTAAGTGTAAGACCAATTAGGGATAATAAATCTGATGGGCTAATCTCACATTTGCCCACAATCCTTGAGCCTTCATAAGATGGTTGGACCCAAGGACCATTTAGTGTAAATGTTGGGCCCGTTAAGAGCCCATACTGATGGACTCAGGTACATGGACCCTAGGTTGAACCCATGTGGCTTATGTGGAGATCAATGATAGGGTCCCACACCATACAAAGAGAGCCAAGCTAGCCAGCATTAAAGGAAGTGAGGCTAAAAGCTTAATGGGCCTAAAGCCCAATTTGAATAGGGTTAATTGAATTAATTAAATAGGGAGTGAATCTGGGTATGGATCAGTAGATAAGGATAAGAGGATAACTCTTATCCACTTAAAGAGTCAAGATCCAAATAAAGATTTGGATTAAAAAACTTCTAATTTGATTAGGAGTAGCTGATCTTGATCTGCAAGTAAGATAAGGGATTATCCTTATCACTTAAAGAGTTCAGATCCAAATCTATTTGGATCAAGAAAGTCCTAATCAGATTAGGAGATTGACTCTTTAAGGGTTATATATAAAGAGGATGGCGAATTGGAAAACATACACACAGTTGTACTGCTTTCTGGTTCCAGTTCTCTCTCTGCTCTTGTCGCCCTACCCTGCTCGATTTCCACCTCTTGGAGTGATCAAGATTGGATCTTGATATTGTTTCTTGGTAGAAGAAACAATCTTGAAGCTATGCTCACTACCTTGTTCGATTCTTGCTGAAAAATCTGAGGTTCTTGGTGAAGAACCACTTGTTGATCCTACCTCACCCTAATTTGTGTCATCTTCAGTGGAGGAAGGATTTAGTACCCTCTTTGGGCATGAACACCTATGTTGGGAGGAGCTTTTTGCATGGAATCCGTATAAGGTATTCCTCTCCCTAATCTTGGTTTCAGATTTGGTCCGGTTTATTTCATGAACGAACCTTGAAAATGCAGTTTTTTTTTTTTTTTTTTTTTTTTTTTTTTTTTTTTTTTTTTTTTTAAATCAGGGAATAGGATTCCCGGATAGGAGAAAATAATTGTTGAAATTTTTCCCAGACACCCTACATGGTTCGGCCATCCATATGATGGATCTCCCATCCCTTCGAACCAAGCCCCTAGTGGAGGTGAAGCTTCCCTTAGTTTTTGCAAGGCTCAACCCCACTCCCCTCGATAGGAGAAGTCCTGCTATTGGCTTTTAACACGCCGGTGTGTCATTTTACTTGGAGGTACTGACTCGCATTCCACCTTCTTATAGAGATGCCGGTTGACGTGAAGAGGATGCTGTTGGAGAGTGCCCAGGCCAAGAAGAAGAAGGTGTCGGGCGAGGGTACGTCGGGCGGACATACGCCAAGGAGGTCTGCTTCTACACCCGTCGAGAGGACACCTCGGCCCTAAGCTACAGCTGGTGGAGGGGCTGACCGAGGCAAGAGGCTGGTTAAGGGGAGCCGACAACGGGAAATTGGCCAAAAGAGGTCGCCTGAGGCATCTCAACCCCCTCCGGGGAAGAGGTTAGCTCACAAAGATCGCCTAGCCGAGGGTCGTGAGTGAGGAAGAGAGGCCATCGCCGCACAAAGGGGGCCTTCAGCAAAGGGGCCTATGACCGGGCCTTCGTTCGTCGCTCCTTCTTCCGCAGAGCCCTAAGAAGTGGGGGAGCTCGACACATGACAGTTATTTCGCCCTCGGTGGTTTGTTCGGGAGGGGGATTCTATTGATGCCGAGGTGGTCGACAAGGCTTTGGTTAAGGGGATGATCCCTTAGGGGGATTGTTTTTCCATGATGAACGGGAACCCCGTCACCCTCTAGGACCATGGTTTGGACCACCTTGTCGAGGTATGCTTTTCCTTTCGTTTCTTCGTTGGTTGCCTTTTTCACTTTTTTGATTAACTTTGCTGATGGGGATGATTTCGTTGTAGGTTTGCCAGTACTACATTGGCTTGGGTGACCGAGTCGGGCTCCTCCTCGATCGCTTAAAGAAATTCAAGGAGAAGAGTGAACGGATTGCGGTGAAGGTGGCCGAGGCCGAGATGTCGTCCTCTCGGCTCTAGATGACAAGAAGCACCTCCGGAAGATGCTGGAGGACAATCTAAAGGTGGAGAAGGCTTAGACAGCTGAGCTTCAAGAGTCTTTGAAGAAATCTGAGCTTGAGCACATCCGACTCGATGACGCCGTGGCGGAGGCCTAGGCGCGGGTGGCAGAGGTTGAGGCGAATGCCAAGGACACCGTCCTCATTTGGAAGATGATAAAGGAGTACCAGCATTGCCTCACCGACTACGGGCCGACTCCTACTTGGAAGGGATCGAGGATACAAAGCTCAAGATGATGAGGTTGGCTTCGGATTTACCAGTAGGCGAGCTGAAGGTCCCTTCGGATGTCGAAACTCTTCCTATTGGGGATCCTATCTCTCCTGTTGCTTCTGAGGACTCTGTTACTCCTCTTGCCCAGGGTGATGCGTAGGCGGCCAGCCTTCCAACATAACGCCCCTGCAAGATGATGACAGCCTTGTTTGTTTTCAAAAACTTTATTGTCCTCGGCCTGACTTCTTGTTTTTTTGTTGCCAATTGTTGCTTTCTCTTGTATTTTTGTTCACCTTTGTAAAGGGACCAGCCTCCCCCTCCGAGTTTTTCTTTTTGTAAGTGCTGAAAGTAAATACTTAATGGAACATTCTTTTTGCGTGTCTTATGCCTTTGTTGCTTCTGCCTCTCTTTTTTTTTGTTGAGGGGTTTATGATCCCTTCCGAGAGGTCACAAGTAGCAAAAAGTCATTATTCGAGGTGCCCTGCTACTTAGTTGCTCACCTAGGAAGTTAAGTTAGAGGGGTTTGGTCAAGGTTGGTCTGTGCCACCAAGGTGCTCAGGGCGCATTTCCTTGGTGGGGAGGAAGGGGAGTCACAATCAACTCTCATGGCGCTTACTTTTGTTAAGTATGTGAAGTCGAGGTGGCCTGTTGCCGCCGAGGGGTTGGGGCGAGGAGTATACCTTGGCCGGCCTGGCTTACCTTTCTTAAGGGTCCCCTAGGGGTGACCTTCGAATAGCCTGGGCTGCCGAGGCGCGTTTGGCCGAGGTCCCCCCGTTCTTCCTGTTTTTTGGAGTACTTAAGTTTTTTTTAGTGTGTTTATTCGTTGTAGGCCGGAGTCACTACCCGATGCCTATGGCCGAGGTCCATGTCTTTTCTTTCCTTAACATGGAGGCGAGGTGGATGTTTGGCTTCGAGGGAGCTGTGTGTCTGAGCACTGTCTAGTTTGAATGTATAGCCTGAGAGGAGGCCATACACGTTGGTTGGTCGTGTGGACGAGGGGTCTTGGCTACTTGGCAAAAATGAGAACTTGTACACTAAGACACTGGGCCGAGGGGGAGGAACTTTGCACTTGCATTAATTGTTTAGCTACTAGGGAGTACATTCATTGGTAATACATCCAGAGATTTTCTGAGTTCCACGTCCAAGGGACTAGTATTCCACTAAGGTGTTTGAGCTGAAACGTGAGGGAGCCAGCAACTTGCTTGATTTTGTAGGCACCATCCCAATTGGGGGCTGAGCTTGCCTACACCGGGCTCGGGCACCATGACTTTCCTGAGGACAAGGTCTTCTTCTCTGTAATGTCTTTCTTTCACCCTTGAGTTATAGTAGCGAGTTACTCTTTGTTGCTAGGCTGCTATTCTTTGTTGGTATGGCTCCTAGGTAGCCGTGTGTCCGAGCACTATCTAGCTCGAGTGTATAGCCTCGGAGGAGGCCATACATGTTGGCTGGTCGTGTGGTCGAGGGGTCCTGGCTACTTGGCAAAAAATGAGAACTTTTACACTAAGACACTGGGCCAAGGGGGAGGAACTTTACACTTGCATTCATTGTTTATCTACTAGGGAGTACATTCATTGGTAAATACATTTGGAGATTTTCGAGTTCTAAGTTCGAGCGACTGGTCATCTACTCAAATGCTCGGGCCGAAATGTTCCGAGGCCGACGACTTGCTTGATTCTGTAGGGACTTTCCCAGTTGGAGCCGAGCTTGCCTAAATCAGGCTCGGGCACCATGACTTTCCTAAGGACGAGGTCTCCTTTTCTACAATGTTGTTCTTTCACCCTTGAGTTATAGTAGTGAGCTACTCTCTGTTGGTAGGATGCTACTTTGATTTGTGCCTACTCTTGGACTTCTTCCAACAACTCTTGGTTGGTTTTGAGTTCTTCATCATTCTTGGCTTCACTGTACGCCTCAGTTCGAAGCGTGGTTGGCCGATCTCTACTAGAATGATGACCTCGGTACCATAAGTTAGGTTGAATGGAGTTTCTCCTGTGGCTGTCCGAGATGTTGTCCGGTATGCCCACAGGACGTTGTTTAGTTCATCGGCCCATGGCCTTTGGCTCTGTCAAGTCTAGTCTTTAGCCCTTTCAGAATAGTCCGGTTGGTGACTTGGGCTAGGCCGTTAGTCTGAGGGTAGCCTACTAAGGTGTACTGCTGCTTGATGCCGAGGGAGGCACACGACTCTCGGAACCTCGCATCATCGAATTACTTCCCATTGTCAGTGTGACTAGCATGTATGGGGTGGGTGGGTGAAGCAACAGATGATGCTCTTCCAAAAGAAACTTTGTATCATTCTAGCTGTGATGGTAGCCAGGAGCTCAACTTTGACCCATTTGGTAAAGTCGTCAATGGCGACGATGAGGTACTTAATGTTTCTAGTGGCTTGAGGGAAGGGGCCAAACATGTCCATGCCCCACTTGGAAAAGGGCCAAGGGACGTTGAGGGCCGATAGGGTTGTGGCTGGTCGATGGGAGATGTTGGAGTGTCTCTAGCATCGGTACACTTCCACACTAGCTCAGATGCGTCCTTTTGAACCGTCGGCCAAAAATACCCTTGCCTTAGTGCTTTTTGGGCCAAGGCTCTACCTCCGAGTGGTTTCCATAGATGCCTTCGTGAATCTCTTAGAGCACGCACTTGCCCTCCTCCTGGTGGAGGCATCGGAGCTAGGGCAAGGTGAAGGACCTTTGATACAACTTCCCTTCTAGCAAGGTGTAGTGAGTGGCCTGTCATCGAATTCGTCTGGCTAGGTTTTTGTCATTGGGAAGATGCTCGATCATGAGGATGATGATGATGGGATCCATCTAAGACGGCTTGGTCTGTACTGGGAGGACTTGAACTTCTTTAATGGATGGGCGAGCTGACTTCTCCATGCGAACAATGCAACCAAGGGCTGCACCTGAGGTGCTTGCCAACTTGGATATGTCATCGACTCTTATATTCTCGAACTGCGGAACTTGCCGTCGGGAGAAGTGCTAGAAGTGGGGGGCTAGTTCCTGCACCATGGCTATGTTTTTGGTCATGCTCTATTCCCTGGCCTCATACTCACCGTTGACCTGGTTCACCACCAATTAGGAGTCACTAAAGACCTTAATGTGTTGGGAGCCGAGGTCTTTCACGAGCTGCAGTCCAGCGAGGAGGGTTTCGTACTCGGCTTCGTTGTTGGAGGCCGAGAAGTCAAACCTCAGCGCATATTCTACTTTGGTGTTATCTAGGGTGAGGAGTATGAGGCTGACTCCACTTCCCTTGGAGTTGGATGATCCATTGACAAACAAATTCTAGGTGGGCTGAGCTCTTTCAGTTGTCTTATATCTTTCTTCTTTCTCTTCTTTAGGGGCTCGACGAAGGGCTTGACTTAAGGTGCACTCTGTCACAAAATCAGCCAAGGCTTGTACTTTGATTGCAGGCCTCAGATGGTACTTCAAGTTGAACTCAGATGGCTCAACGACCCACTTGATCAGTCATCTCGAGGCTTCAGGCTTGGAGAGGATGGCTTTGAGGGGTTGGTTGGTCAAGACCGCAATGGTGTGGGCTTGGAAGAAGACTACATCCTGGACAATCATTGTTAGGAAATTGTTCTTGATGAGGAGAGCCTAGGAGTAGTGGGAGATGTCCTACAGGCTCCAGATAATAACCAACCTAGAAGGTCTAACCGGGTTTCTAGGCCCCCAGTTCGTTACAGCTATGATCAAGAATTTTACTTGATGGAAGCCACAATTAGTGAGGAAGATCCCATGAATTATATGGAAGCTATGTTGGACATAGATTCCTTGAAGTGGGTAGATGCCATGAAAGCCGAGATGGACTCAATGGAGATCAACAAGGTCTGGACTCTTGTAGACCCACCCCCTGGGGTGAAAGAAATTTGTTGCAAATGGATCTACAAGAGGAAGAAGGGCCCTGATGGTAAGATTGAGACCAATAAAGCTCGTCTTATAGCGAATGGGTACACTCTGAAAGAGGGAATCAATTATGAGGAAACCTTTTCACTAGTGGCCACGCTAAAGTCCATAAGGATCTTTCTAACTATAGCAGCACACTATAGCTACGAAATTTGGCAAATGGATGCCAAAAACCGCGTTCCTGAATGGAGATCTTACTGAAAATATCTACATGCAACAACCGCAATGGTTCATTGCTGCAGGTCAGGAATACATGGTGTGTAAACTTAACTGATCCATATATGGACTTAAGCAAGATTCTAGGAGCTAGAACATCCGGTTTGACTCTACCGTCAAATAGTTTGACTTTGAGCAAAATTTGGATGAGCCATGTGTTCATAAGAAGATAGTGGGAGATAAGGTTATGTTCTTGGTTATGTATGTAGATGGCATTCTACTCATTGGGAATGATGTAGGAATGTTAAGTACGATGAAGGTATGGCTCTCACAGCAATTCTCCATGAAAGATCTTGGGGAAGCCTCCTATATCTTGGGACTTCGACTCTATAGAGATAGATTGAAGAGGATAATAGGATTATCCTAGTCTACTTACATTGGCAAGATTGTCAAAAGATACAACATGGAGAAATCCAAGAAGGGATTTGTCCATTTCAGGTATGGAGTCACTCTTTTCAAGGGTATGTCTCCCAAGACCCCCGAGGAGATTAAGGGCATGAAAGAGGTTCCTTATGCCTCAACCGTAGGGAGCATCATGTATGCCATGCTGTGCACTCAGCCAAACATTGCTCAGGTAGTGAATGTGGTAAGTGAAAGAATGGTAGGATCCATCTAATGGACGCCATGAAGGTTGCGGAATGGGTGGGAGAATTTCAAAAATTTTCCTACCTTCTTCAAACTGGGAATCATATTCCCTAAATTTAGAATACAATATTCAAGGATCCTACTTGAACCATAATCGAACCAGATCTGAACCAAAAGGAAATTGAGGAATTATACCTGATCCAGAGAAGCAGTATCTCCCAAAGTTGGTGTTCACGTCCAAAGAGGACACCAAGATCCGCTCATGCTGAAGATGACACAGCTGTATGTGGAACGGAACCAGCAGAGTGCGTCCTACACACTGGATCCTTCGCAAGAATCCTCTGGAAACTCTGAGCACCAGATCTTTTTAGTCTTTTCTGCAAAACTGATGTCAAGAAACAATTTCTTGATTTCTTTCTTCTTCAAAGATCGAATCTTGTAAGGAAGAATGGTGGCAGCTGGAGGAGAACTCCTGGGACGAAGATGGCTGAATAGCTTCTCTTCTTTCTGGAGTCTGTATGAGATCCAATCTCTATTCGCAGGATGCTTTCTTGCTTGCACAAAACCCCTGTTCAAAATCTGATATTGATCTCTCTTAGGGTTTCTCCTCCTTTCTTCTTCATTAAGAAACCTCCTAATTAAGAGTTATCCCAATCCCAATCAGTATTTGGATAGGGGATGATCTTAATCCTATCTGCAGATTAAGTTAGCTTACTCCTGATCTTATCAGGAGGTTACTAGATTCAAATCTGATTTGAATTTGGTCTCCCAGAGTGGATAAGGTTAAAAGGCCCTATCATTTTCTAACTTTAATCCCAGATACGCCCCATAGATGGGTGATCATATCAGCCCAGCTCAGTGCTTAACTAGTTTCCAATCTGCTACCCAGTTGGGCTTCTTTGTATGGTGTGGGACCCAAGCATTGATCTACACACCAGTCACATGGGTTCGGCTCAGCCTTTAATACAAGGCCCAGCCGAATTCACTGAAAAGCTCAGTAAGTCCCTGAGCCCATCACATGGACCCTATGGGCCCAACACTTACATTAAGTGGTCCTTGGGCCAAGCCATCTTATAAAAACTCAGGGACTGTGGGCAGGTGCAAGATTAGCCCATCAGGTACTATCCTAAATGGTCTTACACTTAACCTCTCAGCCCTTAATGATCAAGCACTGCCCGACAAGAGAGGACCTCTCCCTCGGCTGCAAGGAACAGTGCCGCACTCTCTACTCACATGGATCCCGGGAATTAAAACCATTTGCAAAGATTTTGAAACCGTACATATATATATATATATATATATATATATATATATATATATTAATTTTGCAAAACAAAATTCCAACGATTGAAATCAACTGCCGGCAGTTTGGTTTCCATCAGAGAGAGTGCATTCCCGATCATTACCTTTGTCTGACAAAGGGGTTGATCCTGTCACTATGATCACCCACTCAAATGAATTCTCAGACTGTCCCAACATACCCAGGTTTTGATCCCCGCTAAGGATCTCACTGATTGGCATATCAAAGACAGTCCGTTCCGACACCTAGTGAAGTGTCATAATCGAGTTTAGGGGTCAGGTGTAACTTTCCAGTTTTGCCCATCTGTCTCCAAGGTCCAGGGCAACACTGGAAATCTGGTCCAGTTCAAGGACTCGAGTAATCCCATACTGCATGTGCCTTGGGTCTTACCTTGGTGGCCGAGACAGGCCATCCCAACACTTGGTGGCACACCAGTATCAGCCTTGGCAGGATAAATCTCTCCAGATTTATCCAATGGCTGTGAACGTTTAAAACTAACACGAGTCTCTATAAGTGTCCAGTTTTAGGGTCTTACACAGAATTATACCAAACAAAATGAATCAAACATGCACTTTTTTTATTTACACTAAATGTCAAAAGTACATCAAATCGGATTGAAGCTAAGGGCATACAAAATTGTCTAATAGTAAGTAGATACCAATCGAACTTAGGACAGGAGCACTGGACAACGGTCGATGTAGGACCGCAAACTCTCCACCGCGTTTCTATCGGACGGCCATGAGAGAGACGACACTCTTCTGGCATCGCTTGCTACTGATGAAGTGGGTGAGGAAGAGGTTGGCGAACTGTTCCCAGGAGCTGATAGATCGAGGGGGGAGTTCGGAGAACCATTGGCGGGCTGCCCCCTTGAAGGTCACCTGGAAAGTCCAGCACGTTAGGGTGTCAGAGTATCCGTAGAGGAGCATGAACGCCTTGAAACTTTCCAAGTGATCGTCCGGGTCCATTATTCCATCGTACATCTCGAGAGTGAGCTCTTTGAACTGAGGTGGGAGAGGTTCGGAGTTGATGTCTGGGGCGAAGGCATCCATTTTCTCGGATGGAGGATTCTGGTTGGCTGAGGCTTCAACTCAGCTCTCTCGAACTTGGCGGAGCTCGTCCTTGATGGCACCGAGTTGTGCCTGTAGGTTGATGATTATTTGGTTGAGTGGTTGAGGAGTGCCTGGGCCCCGTCCTGGCTCTCTCAGACGCGGTGTGGGTCGGCCCAGTTCCCCGAGTACTCTAACGTGGGCGCGTGTCTGTTAGACAATTATGCCCTTATCTCCAATCAAATTGATGTATCTTTTGACATTTATTGTAAATGAATAAAGTACATAATTGATTCATGTCATTGTGGTATGTTTCTGTGTAATACACTTAAACTGGACACTTATGAGACTCGTGTTAGTTTAGAATCTTCATAGCCGTTGGATAGAACTATGGAGATTTATCCTGCCAAGGCTAACACTGATATGCACCAAGCGGGTTGGGGTGGCTTTCTCAGCTGCTAGGGTGAGACTTGAGGTACATGTAGTGCGGGTTTTCTTGACACATTGAACTAGACCAAATTCCGATATTGCCCTGGACCTTGGAGATAGATGGGCAAAACTGGAATATTACACCTGAGCCCTAGACTCGATTATGGTACTGCATTAGGTGTTGGATTGAGCTGTCTTTGATGTGCCAATCAGTGAGATCCTTAATGGGGGTCAAAACCTGGGTATGTTGGGGTAGTCTGAGAATTCACCTGAGTGGGTGATCATAGTGACAAGATTAACCCCTTTGTTGGACAAAGTGAATGATCAGAGAATGCACTCTCTCTGATGGAAACCAAAACTGTCGGTAGTTGATTTCAAATGTTGAAATTAGTTTTTTGCAAAATATATTTATATATATATATTGGTTTCAAAATGTTTGTAAAATGTTTTAATTCCCGGGATCCATGTGAGTTGAGAGTGCATCACTGTACCTTGCAGTCGAGGGAGAGGTCCTCTCTTGTCGGGCAGTGTTTGATCATTATGGGCTGAGAGGTTAAGTGTAAGACAATTGAGGGTAATACATGATGGGCTAATCTTGCATCTGTCCACAATTCTTGGGTTTTCATAAGGTGGGTAGATCCAAGAACCATTTAGTATAAATGTTGGGCCCATTAAGAACCCATGGTGATGGACTCAGGGGTCACTGTCTCCTATAGTGAATTCGGCCAGTCCTTGTAACAAAGGTTGGGCTGATCCCATGTGGCTGATGTATAGATCGATGTAAGGGTTCCACGCCATACAAAGAGAGCCAACTAGGTAGCAGGTTAAGGAGTAAGTGAGCACATAAGCTTAATGGGCCTAAAGCCCAATTCGAACTGGGCTTAAGTTAGTTAATTAAAAGGAGGCAAGATTTGATTAGGATTAGCTGAAAGGATAAGATAAGTCTTATCCATTTAAGAGTCCAGATCCAAATATCAGATTTGGATCAATAAACTCTCTCCTAATTAGATCAGGAGGTTGATCCAAAGAAGACTATAAATAAGGGGCGAATTCCTCAGTTTCATACACAACAATCTGCAGAATTCTCTCCTATTCTTGCCATTCCTACCTAGTTCAATCTCCACTTGTGGAATTGATCAAGAAAGGTTCTTGATATTGTTTCTTGGTTGAAGAAACAATCTGAAGTCGTGCTCACCAGCCCCTATTCGATTCTTGTTGAAGAATCCCGGTTCTTGCTGAAGAGCCATCCTGCTGATTTTGCTTCACCACACACTGTGTCATCTTTATTGGAAGCAGGTTTTAGTCTTCTCCTTGGGCGTAAACACCTTCATTGGGAGTTACTGCTACTTCGTATCAGGTATATCCCTCACTTCCTATTGGTTTCAGATCTGGTCCGGTTTTGTTTCAAGAATGATCATTGAAAATGCAGTTTTCTAAAATAGGGAATGCGATTCCCAGATGGGAGAGAGAGAAATTTTTGAAATTTCGCCCAACCTTCTTGCAGGGTTCGGCCGTTCAGATGATGGATCTCTTATCCCTTCAGTGTTCGTGTCTTTAGGCCCGCCAGTCGTTTAGGAGGTTTTGGAGGTCCGAGACATGAGGGGGAGAGGCGCACGTTGGTCCTCGACCCTCAGAGGGGGGTTGTGATGTTCCGATCGCCTGCCTTCATCCTGGGGGTTTTTTCTTTGGCGGAAGTGATGTTCCTGGTCCCGGCGATGATCGTGAGATTGCGGACATTTGTCCCTCCCTCGATTGGGAGGTCAGGAGGTCCTCAGTGGTTGGCTAGCATGTCGGCTGCTATCGAACTCCAAGGGGTCGGTCCTGTGGAACCCAACTAGGCCGATGGATAACGGGTCCGAGGATGTGCATTCGCCTCAGTACCTTGAGCTTCTGGCAGGGCGACTACCCTGTGAGCGGCCTCTTGCCTGGGGCCTCACCTCATCGATCTTCCGAGCGAAGTCGTCAAGCCGGTCGAGGATCGTTTAGAGCTTATCTCTCATGACCAAGTTCTGAGTGTTCCTAGTGTTTCTTGCCTTGTCAACTGAAGCTTAGGAGTTACTGCTCAAGTTTCTTAGAATGAGTTAAGGGAAGTCTTAGCGACGTTCGTAGAGACGACGCCAATTGTTGCTACCTAGAATGGAAGAGGGGAAACATTGTCAATTTGCTTCTGAGCTGAGGTGAGGCTGAATAGTTCGAGGCCTAGATTGGCCGAGGGTTTGTAGGCCTGTCCTGTGAGGAGTAACAAAGGGAGAGCCTGCACTATTGGTTCCGGGTTCCCTACCAAGCTCTGCTCTGTGCGTGCTGATTGGGTCCACTCTGGATGCTGCTGCCACACACTCACTGCAGTCCCATTGGTCTGGGCCAGGTGTGCCTACATCACTAGTCATACTCAATCTTATCATTTGATTAATCTACGGATGGATTTAGCCATTTGACTTAATGTAAAACATCATTAAAGGTGACAAATTGTGCTATTTGATGAGTTATTTTCCCATAATATAATACTAGTCATAAGTCAATCTTGTTATTTGATTATTTATTTTTCCCATAAAAAAAATGCACGAGCTTTATTTATAAGAAAAATTGAAGACTGAGCTGTATGATATTTTTAATTAAGTGGTGACTATCTAAGTCCAATTCAAATATTATTTTTTGGGTTATATCTAGTTTATTAAATCAATCTAAGTAATGCTTTAATGAGAATGGTCAATTTCCTATGCTCTAAGTGGTGCACTCTGCTTTCGTCTCTCTCTCTCACTTTTGTAAGCTTCGTAACAGGGAACCAAAGGAAAGGTAAGATGAATCCAATCCCACCTCGTAAGGTTTGCAATCAGATCTCAGTTACCTGTACCGGTTGTTCAACCAGGCAGTCATGGTGATGATGAATGACAAACAACACCATAGCAGCAACTAATAACAAATCAAGAAGCCCCCAGATCCAACAAGAAAACCCCACCCCTTGGGACTGGGCGCTGGTAGTCGGTTGCCCTTAGCTGCATCTTCTAAAGATATATTCCACGATTCACAATCAAATCCAAAATTTTGAAAAGCCCATCTCTCAGATTGGATAGAAAAAGCACCCAAATGGGTTTTGTCGCCATCTAAACTTTCTAATTATTGCACACTTCTCTTCTAAAGCCTAGCTGCGCTACTTGCATCTCTATAGAACAGGAGAGAGAGTAATATTTTGGCAGAGGCTTTGAGTGGGAAGGAGGAGCTCTCCACATGACGTGTTACTTTTGCTTTGCTAAACATTAAAATGACAGACTTAAACAAGCCATTTTGGAGAAAACGTAGGGGACTGTATTTGTAATTACGACACAAAAGAAAAGAGTGAAATTACAAAGGAGTGGAATTGGGGCTGGCACATGGAATCGTGTAACAATGCTCACTGGTCAATGCCAAGTATTATGCAACAAGAGATATTGTCCCTCCCTTTGACAACCCATTTGGCTCATATAGACTTCATTCTAATGGAGTTAGTAGCTACTGAGGTTCCTTTGATATGGGGTCTCTCTACTCTCCTGGCTACGCCTCCTTATCTCTACGTTATCATTAACGGGATCATCATCACTATAGCTGTATTTTCGGTCGATGAGCAGCAGCTGGAGATGAAGTGGTGGAATGACCAGAATTAGGATATGATGTTGTGATGAACCCCAAGGAAATTCCAATAGAGTTTGAATCTTTTGATCCTATCATTGGGTATGGATAAGGTCAAGCAAAGGATGTGGAGGTTGAAAATCCTCCAACGAGAACTCTAGAGGAGTATGATGAGGATGAAGAGAGATGATTCAGACTTGTGAGGAGAAGGGCATTTGGATGGTTGATAAAGAAAATTAAATTATATTTGAAGGGCATTTGTGTCTTTCAACATACCACTTAACGGCTGGTTAACGGTAGGTACCAAATTAACACATTTTGGAAGTTTAGGTACTGGATTGGCATTTTTTAAAATTTGGGGACCAAAGTGACATTAGGCCCAAAGTACAGGGTACTAATCTAGAATTCCCCCCCCCCCCCTCCAAAAAAAAAAAAAGTAAAAAAAGAACGGAATATAAGAACGATGAATATAGAGCTTACCTATAAGATTTCCGTCTAGACTCGACCATTGCCACAAGGGACACTCTACTGTGCTCAAAATCGCTCACTCCAACACCAAAGTCAATAAGGACTTGCAATTGGGGAACTAATAAGATAGGATATTGTCAAGCGTATCTCTGGTTTAAAGCTGAGGGACAAACTCAGGTAATGACTACTATCATTAGCTCGACTAAGCTGACGAAAGGGAGAAAAATAAGGGGGTTGATGCTTGGTTAGGGAGGTTGGAAATAGTGTAAGCTAAGGAGAGAGATGATGGGAAAGAAAATGAGGTCAAGAAACGGTGAGATTTAAGCTATTGGGTGAGTGAGGGAAGGGGGTCACTACCAGAGTTCCTCTTTTTCTCGTCGAGAAGACGATGAACAATAACTGAAGGCAGAAGAAGAAGAAGAAAGAAAGAAAGAAAGAAAGAAAGAAAGGGAATGATATAGAGAAAATGAGGGGGGAGGTTGGAGCAAGGATAGCCACCTCTCTATTCTTTGTCGAAACGAGTAAGACGATGAACAATAACTCTTCAATGATTAGATTGAATTGAAAACATTGGCTTAAATTTTTATGTAGGGATAAGGGTAGTTTGGTAAATTTTGGGCCTTTTGGGGATACCTTCATAATTTTGGGTATAAGAGGGTCAAATTGAAATTCTGGTTTAATGGTGGGGATTTTGGTCTAAGTATACATAGTGGTTTTATATGTATAGGCCAATAAAATTGGCTGAAATAGAATTTTTTATATGGGAGAGCAAACAATGGTATTATTGGTTGAAATTTGACAAAGGCAAGGTTTTTGGGGCATTTTGGTTCGATTGACAGGGTTAGATTGGCCTAAATAGGCTTGGTTCAAGCAATTTGGAAGGGGAGTGATTTGACCAACGAAAAGCCTTGAAATGGAATCTTTGTACGATGAAGGGGTAAAAAAGGGTATTTTAAGATGAAATTTTGTAGGTAGGGGTTATAGGGTGGCAGAGATCTGATGGTGGTGTTTGATTAGTTCAGGAGGGTTAAGATCGTGGAAATTTAGGTCAGCACAAGAGGATCCAAAATATAATCTCTATTTGATGGACCAAGTGAATTTTGAGTTGAAATTTTATGGGCATGCAGGAACTTTGGAAAGTTCGGAGTTCAATGGTGTGGTTTGATTGGTTTTGAGGTGTTAGGATCAAGGGGATTTGGGTAACGAGCGTTTAAGCTAACGAGAAGGCTTAAAATAGAATCTTGGATTGATGGAGAGGTAAACATGTTAGACAGTGTATGCCCTTAGCTCCAATCAGAATGATGTACCTTATGACATTTAATGTAAATAAATAAAGTACATATTTGATTCATGTTATTATGGTGTATTTCTGTATAATACCCTTAAACTAGACACTTATGAGATTCGTGTTAGTTTAGAATCTCCACAGCTGTTGGATAGATTTGGGGAGATTTATCCTGCCAAGGCTAACACTGATGTGCCGCCAAGTTAGTTGGGGTGGCTTGTCTCAGCTGCCAGGGTGAGACCTGAGGTACAAGCAGTGTGGGTTTTCTTAAAACTCTGAACCGGACCAGAAATCTACTATTGCCCTGGACTTTGGAGATTGATGGGCAAAACTGGAATGTTACACCTGACCCCTGTTGGGACAGTCCGAGAATTCATCTGAGTGGGTGATCATAGTGACAGGATTAGCACCTTTGTCGGACAAAGTGTGATCGGGGATGCCCTCTCTCTGATGGAAACCAAAGCTGCCGACAGTCGATCTCAACTGTTGAAATTTGTTTTGCAAAATATATTTATATAGAGATATACATACATACATACATACATACATATATATATATATATATATATATATATATATATATATATATATATTACGGTTTCAAAATGTTTGCAAAAGGTTTTAATTCTCGGGATCCTTGTGAGTAGAGAGCGCAACACTATACCTTGCAGCCGAGGGAGAGGTCCTCTCTTGTCGGGTAGTGTTTGATCATTATGGGCTGAGAGGTTAAGTGTAAGATCATTGAGGGTAATACCTGATGGGCTAATCTTGCATCTGCTCACAGTCCTTGGGTTTTTATAAGGTGGCTTGACCCAATGACCATTTAGTGTAAATGTTGGGCCCATTAAGAGCCCATGGTGATGGGCTCAGGGGTTCACTGTCACCTACAGTGAATTCGGCCAGGCCTTGTAACAGAGGCTAGGCTGAACCCATGTGGCTGATGTGTAGATCAATGTTTAGGTCCCATGCCATACAAGGATACCCAACTGGGCAACAGTTTGGAAGAAAAGTGAGCACATGGACTTAATGGGCCTAAAGCTCAATTCGATCTAGTATAATATGATTATTTAAAGAGGGGCGGTTGTGGGATTTAAATCAGTAGATAGGATAGGGAGTTATCCCTATCCACTCAGAGAGTCCAGATCCAAATAAAGATTTGGATTAGGAAACTCCTAATAAGATTAGGAGGGCTGATCTTCATCTGCAGATAAGATAAATGTTTATCCTTATTTCTTAAAGAGAGTCCAGACCTAGATGAGATTTGGATTAGCAAACTCCTAATGGGATTAGGAAAAGCTCTCTTTAAGGCTATAAGTAGAGGAAAAGGGCGAACCCTACAACACCCAATCAGATTACAAATTCAAGAGAGAAGACAACTCCAGTTAGACTGACGCCATCTTCTGCTCTTGCCTCCTTCTATTGCTGCTACCATAGCTATTTCGATCTCCACCTGACCAAAAACTGTTATGAAGCCGTGCTCACTCACCCTCCATCGAATTCTTGTTAAAGAGTTCGGTTCTTGCTGAAGAAACCACCTGTTGATTCTGCTCCTCCCTATGCTTTGTCATCTTCAGTGGGAGCAGTTTTTGGCATTTTCCTTGGGCGTGAACACCTTCATTGGGAGTTACTGCTACTCCGTATCATGTATATCCCTCTCCTACCTTTTGGTTTCAGATCTGGTCTGGTTTAGGGTTTAAGATTGATCCTTGAAATTGCAGTTTTCTAAAATAGGGAATGTGATTCCCACATGGGAGAGAGAGAAATTTTTGAAATTTCGCCCAACCTACCTGTAAGGTTCGGCCATCCATATGATGGATCTCTCATCCCTTTATTGGGTTGTAAGGTCTTTAGAATTGTTCTTTATGTTTATCTTGATTTATGGGTTGTTCGTATGGTGGAGATCACATTCTTTAATGGCGCATGAAAACTGCGATTTGTAGTTCTTTACATTATGGTCTGTAATTAATTCTTTTTAATTTTCTAGACTTAATATATATGAATTCGATTTGATGTAATACTTATAGAAAATTAAGGTTTTTCTATTTTATTTCTATCAAGTTCGAATCTAATCGCTATCTGCGATTTGCAGTTTATGAAACTGCAAACTGTAATCTAACATCTGTTTTGCTGGTAGCAGATCTGTGAACAGCCCTAGTACTGATTCTTGATTGTCTTTAATCAGTAATTTAATTTCAGATCAAAATTTGAATTAAAAATCAAGCCCTAGACCCATTCGAACCAGATTGGACCAAACTAGTTGGGACTGAATCTGTGGTTCGATGGGGGCTGTTCTCAGCCCTAATTTTTCTCTCTTGGGTCAAGGGATTGATAGTTAATTGCAAGATCTAATTCGGTCCACACATGTAAAGCCCAGTTTTAATGTGTTAAAACTATTTAAGCCCATTAACTGCATAAAATCTATATGGGCCAAACTGCTCTTTGCAATTCAGTCCATATACCTAGATAATATTAATCAGTAATATTATGGATTATTATGGGCTTTAATAATGGGTTTAACAGATATTAATTGATTGGATCAATTTTATCCTTGCATGTGATGTATGGATGTGTGATGCGCAACGTTCATGGGCCATAAGTGCTTGGCCCATGTTGATACGATAGTGGCTCTTGCGCACACCATGGTTGAATGCACATCATTGCCATGGTGACCCTAAAGATTATTGGATGGTTTTCCTTCATGGTGGGCCCTACACCTCCCCTAGAGGAATCGTACGGAACCTTAGCCGTTTAAGACCCACCGAAATCTGGCTTTATGAAAGTCAGTGGTAGCCACTTTGGTTTGACCTAAATTAAATTAGGGCATAATAATTTTGTTCCCTCCTAAAATATAGGTGCAAGTGATAGGGAGATTCATATGATGAACTCTCTAAAGGCCTTCAATCATTAGCATGAAGATGGGTTCTTCAGTAATGAGGAAACACACCATAAAATTGGGCTATCCATTTGCTGCTGGATCTATTGGAATGTTTCATAAGATGATAGGGGCGCCGTAGACCGATGTGGGAGGGGACTATCCTAAAATGGAAGACTCTCTCACGATACCTTGGCGTTCACGAATATGATGGGTGAGCACTCACTAGACAGAAAGATTTAACCTAAAATGGCAATGAACCTTGTCTGATAGATGCCAAAGGGAAAGCTCATACGATGAGTGGATATGATCCTTCACAGAAAGGTGGTGGGGTTATGCAGCTGAAACAATTGGCTCCATGCATCCTATGCGGTTTCCCACATTTCTAGAGACATAATTCGTAGTCTCCGTAACTGAGATAGAAGGAAAATCTTAGAAATGAACAAATGGAAATGGAACATAGATTAAAAACCATATCTATGTAGATAACATGAAACAAATTTGGTTGTGGACTAATATTTGCTTTTTATCAGAAATGGCAAACGGACAATTCGCTAAACTGTTGGATAACAACAAACTAAAGGGCCCAAACTTTGCTAACTGGTACCGTAACCTTATGTTGGTCCTCACTTCAGAGAAGTTGGACAAAGTAGCTAAGAATCCTGCCTCGGAACGTCCGAGTGATAAGGCTTCTGAGGCCCGTAGGAGGGACTACCAGGAATGGGAAGAGAAAAATTCCCTAGCCCGCTGCTACATCATAGCTTCCTTGGATAATCTGATACAGCGACAGTTCGATTAAATCGAATTGTCCAAGGATATCTTGGATAGTCTGAGGATGATGCATGAAGAGCAGAATCGTTCTACTTGGCAGAAGGTCTTGAAGCAGTTCATGACTGCGCAGATGTTCAAGAACCAGCAGGTTCATGACCATTGTCTCAAGATGATGAGTTACATTAATGAACTTGAGGCTCTTGGATCTGGGCTTGACCATGTCACGAAGGTGGACGCAATCCTAAATTCTTTGCCTCCATCCTTCAATCAGTTCATCATGAACTACAACATGAACAAGCTAAACGTTAGCATCCAGGAACTCAACAATATGTTGTAGAGGGCCGAGGAACTGATAAAGAAGGATGAGCCCATTGCTATGCTTGTTGAAGCCAGCAAATCGGGCAAGAAGAAGAGGAAGGCAAAGAGAAAGCCTCAGAAGAAAGCTACTAAGTCTAAGAAGCTGAAGAAAGACAGGGCATCAGATCTTGTTTCTTCTTCAAGCAGACTGGCCACTGGAAAATGAACAATCCTCAATAATTTGAATCGAAGAAACAAGGTAATTTCGAATCATGTGTCATAGAAAACCAATTTGTTGGTAACTTCTGCTTCCTGGTGTATTGACTCCAGGGCTTCGACTCATGCGTGTAATTCACTGCAGGGGTTCAGGATAAGTGGAAGACTGAGTGACGGAGAAGTGGCTCTTTACTTGGGGACTTCTGCAAGTGTTGCAACTACAGCTATAGGAACTGTGGAGTTAATTTTCAGAGAATGAACCATTGTACTAAAAGATTGTCTTTATGTATAGAATTTGAGAAGAAATTTGATTTCTATTTCAAAATTGTGTGTCGATGGATATTCTGTTCTTTTTAGTAATACGATTACTATTAAAAGAAATAACAAATTCCTCGCATACGGAGAACTTGAGAATGGTCTCTATGTTCTTCATCCTTCTCTGGAAACTAACATAATCGAAACTATGTCGGATGACATCTCCAAGAAAAGAACCCGTGATACAGTTAATCCCACGTTCCTGTGGCATTACCGACTTGGCCATATTAACATAGATCGTATCACAAGGTTGGTAAATGATGGTCCTTTGGATTTTCTAACTGTAGAAGATCTTCCAATTTGTGAACCTTGCCTTCAGTGTAAGAAGACAAAATGACCATTTAACGGTAAGCCTGAAAGATGTACAAACATGCTTGACCTTATACATACTGATGTATGCGGTCTCATGAGTGTTAGGACATGTAACCAGCATGTTTATTTTATAACATTTACCGATGATTATTCTTGGTATGGTTATGTGTACCTAATGAAACACAAGTTTGAGTCATTTGAAAAGTTCAAAGAGTTCAGACAAGAGGTCGAGAAACAGATAGGGAGAGAAATTAAGACCCTTCGTTCGGATCGAGGTGACGAGTATCTCTCTGATGAATTCAGGGACTACTTAAAGGTCAATGGGATAGTATCACAATTAGCTCCTCCTGCTACACCACAACTAAACGGTGTGTCAAAGAGAAGGAACCAGACTTTATTGGATATGGTCCGATCACTTCTCGTACACTCAGAGTTGCCCACATCCTTTTGGGGTTACGCATTGGAGACTGCGATATATGTGTTGAACTGGGTTCCAACCAAATTAGTTCCGAAGACTCCCTATGAGCTTTGGACTGGTAAGAAACCAAGTGTGAGACACTTGAAGATTTGGGTGTTAGACAGTTTGTATGCCCTTAGCTCCAACTATTTTTTGATGTACTTTAGACATTTTGTGTAAATGAATAAAGTGCATGTTTGATTCATGTTGTGTGGTATGTTTCTGTGTAAGACCTTTAAACTGGACACTTAATGAGACTCGTGTTAGTTTAAAATGTTCACAACCAGTGGGTCGGTCTGGGGAGACCTATCCTGATAAGGCTGACACTGATGTGCCGCCAAGTTGGTTGGGGAGGCTTGTCTCAGCCGCCAGAGTGAGACCTGAGGTACATGCAGTGAGGGTTCAAATTGAAACCTTGAACCAGACTAGATTTTCAGTATTGCCCTGGACCTTGGTGATGAGTGGGCAAAATTAGAAAGTTACACCTGACCCATAGACTCGATTATGATACTGCACTAGGTGGTGGATTGGGTTGTTTCTTTGATATGCCAATCAATGAGATCCTTAGAGGGGGTCAAAACCTGGGTATGTTGGGATGGTTCATGAACCCATCTGAGTGAGTGATCATAGTGATAGGACAAGCCCCTTTGTCGCACAAAGGTAATGATCGGGGATGCACTCTCTCTGATGGAAACCAAAACTGCCGGCAGTCGATTTCAACTGTTGGAATTTTGTTTTGCAAAATATATTTATAATGATATAATATATATGTACGGTTTCAACTCGTTTGTAAAAAGGTTTTAATCCCCGGGGTCCATCCAAGAGGAGAGTGCAGCACTGTGCCTTGCAGTCGAGCGAGAGGTCCTCTCTTGTCAGGCAGTGTTTTGGATCACTATGGGCTGAGAGGTTAAGTGTAAGGCCATTTAGGGTTGTACTTGATGGGCTAATCTTGCATTTGCCCCTAGTCTCTGAGTTTTTATAAGATGACTTGGCCCAGGAACCACTTAGTGTAAGTGTTGGGCCCATAGAGTCCATGTGATGGGCTCAAGGGGTTCACTGGGCTTTCCAGTGAATTCGGCTAGGCCGAACCCATATGGCTGATGTGTAGATCAATGCTTGGGTCCCATGCCATACAAAGAAGCCTAACTGGTACAACAGTTTGGAAGCCTATTGAGCACTTGATGCATATTGGGCCTAAAGCCCATTTCGAACTAGGCTGATTTGATTAGTTACTTAAAGAGGCGGATCTGAGGTTAGGTCAAGCCAAAAGGATTGGGTCTTAACCTTATCCACTCATGGAGACCAATTTTAAATTAGGATTTTAATCTGGTAACCTCCTGATAAGATCAGGAGTGGGCTGATCTAATCTACAGATAGGATTAAGAAGACTCCTTATCCAAATATAGATTTGGATTAGGATAACTCCTAATGAGATTAGGATGTTTCTTAATCACTAAGAAAAAGAGGAGAAACCCTAATTTCGAATTACAAGAATTCAAACCTTAAGGGTATTCGCAGAACACACTACATCTTGAGATAGAATCTCAAAGAAAACCCTAGAGAGAAGAAAGCTATTCGGCACCTTCTGCTCTAGCTCTCTCCTCCAGTAGCAGCCGCCATCTACTGCTAATTTGTTTTTCTCTGTGAGGGAAAGATCAAGAAAGGTTCTTGATATCAATCTTTGCTGAAAGGTTGATCGTGTGTGGTTCTTCTCATTACTTCGATCGAGTTCTTTAGAAGGACCTGGTTCGTGGGACGAACACTACTGGTTCTGCTTCATTATCACTGTGTCATCTTCAGTGGGAGCAGTTCTTGGGAGTTTCTTTGGGCGTGAACACCGACATTGGGAGATACTGTTTCTCCAGATCAGGTATATCCCTTCCCTTCTCTTTTGGTTCAGATTTGGTTCAAGTCAGATCCTTGAATACTGTATTCTAAATTTTAGGGAATATGATTCCCAATTGGAAGAAAGGTAAGAAATTTTTGAAATTCGCCCACCCATTCCACAACTTTTTTTGGCATCGATATGATGGATCTTACCATTCTTTCATTGGGGTTGTCTGGAACATGTTAAAAGAACGAGTGTGGACAAATTAGAATCCAAGAGCAATCGTTGCCTATTCGTAGGCTACCCGAAAGGCTCTGTGGGTTACCTATTCTATGACCCAGGAGAACAAAAGGTGTTTTGTAGCCGAAATGCCCATTTCTTGGAGGACGATTACATCCTTAACAACCATCATCAAGAAGTTGTTCTTGATGAGGAAAGCTCAGGGTCAGTGGGAGATGTCCCACAAGTTCTAGGTAATGACCAACCTAGAAGATCTACCCAGGTTTCCAGGCCTCCAATTCGTTTCGGCTATGACCAGGATAGTTACTTGGTGGAAGCTACGATTAGTGAGAAGGATCCTGTGAGATCCTTAGAGGGGGTTAAAACTTGGGTATGTTGGGACAGTTCAAGAATTCATCTGAGTGGGTGATCATAGTGACAGGATCCGCCCCTTTGTCAGACAAAGTGAATGATTGGGGATGCACTCTCTCTGATGGAAACCAAAGCTACTGGCAGCCGATCTCAACCGTTGAAATTTGTTTTGAAAAATATATTTATATAAAGATACACACACACACACACATATATATATATTACGGTTTCAAAATGTTTGCAAAAGGTTTTAATTCCTAGGATCCATGTGAGTAGAGAGTGCAGCACTGTACCTTGCACCCGAGGGAGAGGTCCTCTCTTGTCGGGTAGTGTTTGATCTTTATGGGCTGAGAGGTTAAGTGTAAGATCATTGATAGTAATACCTGATGGGCTAATCTTGCATCTTCCCACAGTCCTTGGGTTTTTATAAGGTGTCTTGACCCAAGGACCTTTTAGTGTAAATGTTGGGCCCATTAAGAGCCCATTGTGATGGGCTCAGGTGTTCACTGTCACCTACAGTACATTCGGTCTAGCCTTGTAACAGAGACTAGGCTGAACCCATGTGGCTGGTGTGTAGATCAATGTTTGGGTCCCACTTCATACAAGGATACCCAATTGGGCAGTAGTTTGGAAGAAAAGTTAGCACATAGACTTAATGGACCTAAAGCCCAATTCGATCTGGTATAATATGATTATTTAAAGAGGGGCGGTTGTGGGATTTAGATCAGTAGATAGGATAGGGAGTTATCCCTATCCACTTAGAGAGTCCAGATCCAAATAAAGATTTGGATTAGGAAACTCCTAATAAGATTAGGAGGGCTGATCTTTATCTACAGATAAGATAAGGGTTTATCCTTATCTCTTAAAGAGTGTCCAGATCCAAATGAGATTTGGATTAACAAACTTCTAATGGGATTAGGAGAAACTCTCTTTAAGGCTATAAATAGAGGAGGAAGGCGAACCCTACAACACCCAATCAGATTACAGATTCAAGAGAGAAGACAACTCCAGTTAGACTGAGGCCATCTTCTGCTCTTGCTTCTTTCTATTGTTGCCGCCATAGCTAATTCGATCTCCACCTGTAGGAGCGATCAAGAAAGGTTCTTGATATCAGTTTTTGGTGAAAAACTAATACGAAGTCGTGCTCACTCACCCTCCATCGAATTCTTGCTGAAGAGTTCGGTTCTTGTTGAAGAACCACCTGCTGATTTTGCTCCACCCTACGTTGTGTCATCTTTAGTGGGAGCAGTCTTTGGCGTTTTCCTTGGACGTGAATACCTTCATTGGGAGTTACTGCTACTCCGTATCAGGTATATCCCTCTCCTATTTTTTGGTTTCAGATCCGGTCTGGTTTAGGGTTCAAGATTGATCATTGAAATTGCAGTTTTCTAAAATAGGGAATGTGATTCCCCACATGGGAGAGAGAAACTTTTGAAATTTCGCCCAACCTACCTACAGGGTTCGGCTATCCATATGATGGATCTCTCATACCTTCAAAATAGAGGAATCTTGAGTTGAAATTTCCTGAGTAGGTATTTTAGCATGTTTGAAGTTGGATGCTAGTAGTTGATATAATGGTTAATGTGTAAATAAGGGTTAATCGGGGGCAATTAGGTTGGTATCAGATAAAATTGACGGTGGATTTGGCGGGTTTTTGGGTTAAGAGTTGGGTTTTTTGGTGTTTTTGGGGATGAACCGATGGTGGATCAAGCAAAAATCGGGTGTTGACAACACCATACTCCAAACCATGTTGTTGCTCTACTATTTTCTTTATTGACATGTTGGTATGCTCTGTACATAACAAAAAAACCTAACTTCGTTATTGACATGTTGGTATGCTCTGTACATAACAAAAAATCCTAACTTCGTTATTGACATGTTGGTATGCTCTATACATAACCAAAAAACCGGGTGCTAACAACTTCTTTATTCCCAAGTTCTCCAATCAGATGTGATACTTGGGCTTCATACCTCGTATGCACTCGTCCACCAAAATCTCTTTATCATGCTCCCCAAGTAGCCTTAATGACTCCCTTCTGAATCTCATAACAAAGTCTCATACTTCCCCTTAGTTGTATTGCTTCACATTCCTCAAATTTTCTAGCAGTAGCTTTCTTTCCACTGTAAACCATTTTGTTACAAACTTCTCCACTACGTCATCCCAAATCTTGATATTGTTGGGCACTAAATTCATAAACCATGTGTATGCTGGCCTCATGAGTGTCTTCTAAAACTCCCTCAATTTTTGATCTCCATTGGTGGAATAGTGTCCCAAGGTATCCTCATACTTAATAATGTGTTCTTGGGCATTCCTTGACTCTCCATTGTACAACCACTAGGTTGTTGATGGCTAGTAACCATGTGGATGAGGTTTCTGTGCAGTGTGAAGGGATGAGAGATCCATCCTATGGACGCCCAAAGATTGCGGAATAAGGGGCGAATTTCAAAAATTTATCTCTCCCTTCAACTAGGAATCGTATTCCCTATTTAGAAAATCATATTTTCAAGGATCAATCTTGAACCATAAACTGAACCAGATCTGAACCAAAAGGAGTGGGAGAGGATTATACCTGATACGGAGAAATACTATCTCCCAATGGAGGTGTTCACGCCCAAGGAAGGATCCAAAATCTGCTCCCACTGAAGATGGCGCAGTGAAGGATGGAGCAGAATCAGCAATGTTCTTCAAAAGAACTTGACCCTTCGCAAGAATCAACTGGGCGGCTTGTGAGTACAGCTCCAATCAATCTTTTCCCAAAAGATTGAAATCAAGATCCAATCTTGATTGCTCCCAAGAACTGGAGATCGAACTGAAGGAATGGCAATGGCAGGAAAGTAGCGGCAGAAGTGAATTCGCAGTATGCAGGAAATCTCTTAATCTCTCTTTCTTAAAGAGAAGAATGCTATTGATGTTATTGTGTTCTTTTAAGGCTGCCGCCCCCTTCCCCTTTTATAATCTTAAAGGGATCAGCTCCTAATCAGATTAGGAGTTGCTAATCCAAATCATATTTGGGTTAGAAGTCCCTTAGTGATAAGGGATAATCCTTATCTTATCTGCAGATCAGATCAGCTGTCTCCTAATCTAATTAGGAGGTTTCCAGATCTAAATCTTATTTAGATCTTGGACTCTCTGAGTGGATAGGGTCTAAGCCCAATCCTTTTAGCTGACCCACTTCAGAATTCGCCCCCTTTAGATGACTGATCAAATCAGCCTAGTTCGAAATGGGCTTAAGGCCCATTAAGGTTATGTACTCAAAAAACTTCCAAATTGCTGCCCAGTTGGGCTTCCTTGTATGGCGTGGGACCCAAGCATTGATGTACACATCAGCCACATGGGTTTGGCCCAGCCTTTATTACAAGGCCTGGCCGAATGCACTGCTGAAGACAGTGTACCCCCTGAAACCCATCAAATGGGCTCTACGGGCCCAACACTTACACTAAGTGGTTCCTGGGCCAAGCCACCCTGTAACACCCAGGGACTGTGGGCAGATGCATAATTAGCCCATCAGGTGTTATCCTCAATGGTCTTACACTTAACCTCTCAGCCCATAATGATCATACACTGCCCGACAAGAGAGGACCTCTCCCTCGGCTGCAAGGAACAGTGTTGCACTCTCCACTCACATGGATCCCGGGAATTAAAACCTTCTTGCAAACAATTTAGAAACCATATATATATACTTTTATATCTTATATAAAATATATTTTGCAAAACAAATCTCAACGGTTGAAATCGGCTGCCGGCAGTCTTGGTTTCCATCAGTGAGAGTGCATCCCCGATCATTACCTTTGTCCGACAAAGGGGCTGATCCTGTCACTATGATCACCCACTCAGATGAATTCTCGGACTGTCCCAACATACCCAGGTTTTGACCCTCGCTAAGAATCTCACTGATTGGTACATCAAAGATAGCCCAATCCGACACCTAGTGCAGTATCATAATCGAGTCTAGGGGTCGGGTGTAACTTTCCAGTTTTGCCCATCAATCTCCAAGGTCCAAGGCAATACTGGAAATCTGGTCCTGTTCAAAGATTCAATTAATCCTACACTGTATGTGCTTATGGTCTCACCCTGGCAGCTGAGACAGGCCACCCCAACCGACTTGGTGGCACCACAGTGTCAGCCTTGTCAGGATAGGTCTCCCCAGACCGACCCACCGGCTGTGAACATTCTAAACTAACACGAGTCTCATTAAGTGTCCAGTTTAAGGGTATTACACAGAAACATACCAAGGGAACATGAATCAAATATGTATCTTTATTCATTTACAATAAACTCATAAAGCACATCATTCTGATTGAAGCTAAGGGCATACAAAACTGTCTAACAGCTCCCACTTGCACTTAGGTCCAATCAGGTACTAGCCGGAGTCCCATGCTTTCCACGTGTTTCTCAAACACTTTCTGTGATAGTGGCTTAGTCAATGGGTCTACCACATTCTCCGCTGATGCCACCTCTTTACACTATCCTCCCGTAGGTCCAGCGTTGTCATACAACAGTGGAATGGGTGATGTGCTGAATTCAAAATTCATGATTGAACACCTTCATTCATAAGGCAGCCTCACTTACGGCATTGCTTTCGGCTTGGGTTGTGGACTATTAATTTGCTACTTAGGACCCCTGTTTGCTGACATTCAGGAAACAACTCACGATCCTATCGTGAAACCATATCCAGATGTAGACTTTCTATCATCTGGGTCTGACTAGAAATCGGCATCTGTATACCCTTGGATCTGTAGTGAGCTACCGTCGAACACCAGACAAAACTCTTTTGTCCTTCGAAGGTACTTAAATATGTTTTTCACAGCAGTACAATGCTCCTGCCCTGGGTTGCCCTGAAATCTGCTTACTACTCACTGCCTGAGCAATGTCAGGACGAGTGCATAGCATGGCATACATGATGCTCCCTACGGCAGAGGCATAGGGAACGTCTTTCATGCCATCAATCTCCTCAGAGGTCTTGGGAGACATCTTCTTGGAGAGAGTGACTCCGTGCCTGAAAGGAACATTTCCTTTCTTGGAGTTTTCCATGCTGTATCTTTTGACTATTTTGTCAATATAAGCAGATTGGGATAATCCAATTATCCGCTTCGATCTATCTCTATAGAGTCGAAGACGCAGTATATAGGAGGCTTCTCCAAGATCTTTCATGGAGAATTGCTGTGAAAGCCATACTTTCACAGTAGTTAACATTCCTAAATCATTCCCAATGAGTAGAATGTCATCTACATACAGAACCAAGAAGGTAACCTTATCCCCACTGTACTTCCTGTAGACACAGGGTTCATCCGGATTCTGCTCAAAGTCAAATGATTTGACAGTAGAGTTAAAACGGATGTTCCAACTTCTAGAAGCTTGCTTAAGCCCATATATGGATCTGTTAAGTTTACATACCATGTTTTCCTGACCTGCAGCAATGAAGCCTTGCGGCTGCTGCATATAGATATCTTCAGTAAGATCTCCATTCAGGAATGCAGTTTTGACATCCATCTGCCAAATCTCATAATCATGGTATGCTGCTACAGCTAGCAGGATCCTAATGGATTTAAGCATGGCCACAGGCGAAAATGTTTCCTCATAATCGATGCCCTCTTTCTAAGTGTACCCTTTCGCCACCAGACGAGCCTTGAAGGTCTCAACTTTACCATCGGGACCCTTCTTCCTCTTGTAAATCCATTTGCAACCGATTGCCTTTACCCCGGAGGGCGGATCTACTAGAGTCCAGACTCCATTGGTCTCCATTGAGTCCATCTCTGCCCTCATGGCCTCCACCCACTTCTGGGAATCTATGTCCAACATAGCTTCCGCGTAAGTCACGGGATCCCCCTCACTAGTCATGGTTTCCACCAGGTAACTATCCTGGTCATAACCATAACGGACTGGTGGCCTGGATGCCCGAGTGGATCTTCTAAGTTGGTCACTACCTGGAACTTGTGGAACATCTCCCACTGCTCCTGAGCTCTCCTAATCAAGAACAACTTCCTGACGATGGGTGTCCAGGATATAGTCGGTTTCCAAGAATTGCGCATTTCGACTGCAGAACACTTTCTGCTCACTTGGGTCATAGAAAAGGTAACCTACAGAGCCTTTTGGGTAGCCTACAAATAGGCAACGGCTGGTCTTAGATTCCAACTTGTCTGCACTCGTTCTTTTGACTTGTGCTGGACAATCCCAAATCTTCAAGTGTCTGACACTTGGTTTCTTTCCGGTCCAAAGTTCATATGGAGTATTCAGAACCGATTTGGTTGGAACCCGTTTCAGCACGTAAATCGCAGTCTCTAATGCGTAACCCCAAAAGGATGTGGGTAACTCTGAGTGTATGAGAAGCGACCGGACCATATCTAATAAGGTCCTATTCCTCCTCTCTGAAACACCGTTAAGTTGTGGTGTAGCAGGAGGAGCTAATTGTGATACTATCCCATTGTCCTTTAAGTAGTCCCTGAATTCGTCAGAGAGATATTCGCCACCTCGATCGGATCGAAGGGCTTTAATTTCTCTCCCTAACTGTTTCTCGACCTCTTGTCTAAACTCTTTGAACTTTTCAAAGGATTCAGACTTGTGTCTCATTAGGTACACGTAACCATATCGTGAAAAATCATCTGTGAAGGTGATGAAATACACGTGTTGATTTCGTGTCCTAACACTCAGGGGACCACATACATCAGTATGTATTAGGTCAAGTGTGCCCGTACATTTTTCAGGCTTACCGTTAAATGGCCGTTTCGTCATCTTGCCTTGTAGGCAAGGCTCACAGGTGGGAAGATCTTCTACAACTAGAAAATCCAAAGGACCATCCTTTACCAACCTTGTGATTCGGTCAACACCGATGTGGCCAAGTCGGTAATGCCACAAACACGTGGGATTAACTGTATCGCGGGCTCTCTTCTTGGGGATTTCAGCCGACGTAGTTTCGGTTATATTAGTTTCTAGAGAAGGATGTAGAACATAGAGACCATTCTCCAGTTCCCCGTATGCGATGAATCTGTTATTTCTTTTAATAGTAATCGTATTACTAAAGAAAACAGAATAACCATCTGCACACAGTTTTGAGACAGAAATCAAATTTCTTCTTAAATTTTGTACATAAAGACAATCTTTCAGTACAATTATTCCTTCTCTAAAATATAATTTCACGGTTCCTATGGCCGCGGCTGCAACAGTTGCAGTAGTCCCCAAGTAGAGTGTGACTTCTCTTTCACTCAGCCTTCTGCTTACCTTGAACCCTTGCAGTGAGTTACACGCATGAGTTGAAGCCCCGGAGTCAATACACCAGGACGCAGAAGCTACCAACAAATTGGTTTCTATAACACAAGTTTTGAAATTACCTTTCTTGGATTTCAGGTAGGCAGGACAATTCCTTTTCCAGTGGCCGGTCTTCTTGCAAAAATGACAGGCATCTGATGCCTTGTCCTTCCTCTGTTTCTTGGGTTTGGCAGCCTTTTTCTGGGGCTTTCTCTTCGCCTTCCTTTTCTTGCCCGATTTGCCAGTTTCAACAAGCATGGCAATGGGCTCATCCTTTTTAATCAATTCTTCGGCCCTCTGCAACATATTGCTGAGTTCCTGCAAGCTGACGTTCAGCTTGTTCATGTTGTAGTTCATGATGAATGGATTAAAGGATGGAGGCAGAGAGTTGAGAATAGCATCGATCTGAGTTACCAGATCCAGCCCGGATCCAAGAGCCTCTAGTTCGTTGATATAGCCCATCATCTGGAGACAATGGTCGTGAACTTGTTGGCCCTTGGTCATCTGCGCGGTCATGAACTGTTTCAAGACCTTCTGCCGAGTAGAACGATTCTGCTCTTCGTACATTGTCCTAAGGCTGTCCAATACGTCCTTAGCAAGTTCGATCTGATCGAACTGCCTCTGAATTGGATTGTCTAAGGTGGCAATGATATAGCAGCGGGCAAGGGAGTTTTTCTCCTCCCATTCTTGGTATTCTCTTCTTCGGGCCTCAGAAGCCCTATCTCCCGGACGATCCGGGGCAGGATTCTTGGCTACCTTGTCCAATTTCTCAGAGGTTAAGACCAACATAAGATTCCTATACCAGTCAGCATAGTTTGGGCCCTTCAACTTGTTGTCATAGCTTTGCAAATGATCCGTTTGCCATTTTCTGATAAAAGAGCAAACATCAGTCCACGACCTAATTTGATTCATGTTCATTTCATAGATATGGATTTTAATCTACGATCCATTTCCATTTATTCGTCTCTGAGATTTCCCTCCTTTCTCAGTGACGGAGACTACGGGTTGTCTCTGGAAATGTGGGAAATCACATACGGTGCACCTGTTTGAAGAGACACAAACGAACAAGAAAACGTTTTAAAAAATAAATTAAAATCTAAAAGTCAAAAGTTTAAGCTAGTTGAAAACAAAACCGATTTGGTGTAGCGTGCGTATACACGCACCCACGCCCCCACCCCACCCTGGCCTGACGCGCACATGTGAAAAGTGCCCCCCCCCCCCCCCCCCCCCCACACACACACACACACATGCATGGGAATATATATAGTGTTTTCCTCCCATGTGTCCCTACCCATATAATATAGAGAGCAAAGCTATAGATATACTCCACCTCTACTCCTTTCCCAAGCAATGTGGGACAATGAGTCTTCCCATGCATTCAAGAGAGGGAAGAGGAAAAGGCAAAGCTCAAAAGTACAAGGGTGGGAGGAGAGATTCTTGAAATTTTGAATCTCCCTCCAACAATCCCTCACAAAATTCAAAATTACAAGAAGATTGAATAATCCGAGCATCCCAGTGAGAAAAGTATTCATGGTGATGTCTTTTGGACTTCAATAAACACTTAGGTATGGCAGGCTATGTTACAGAGTATGTGTGGAGTTAAACTCCTTAAACCTTTCCTCTTTGTCGTAACTACCTAACCTGCCAACCAACTCAACTCACCTGTTCTTTAGTAGTTCTTTTGTTTCAGAACATTTCGGCCTTGTTCCCCACTTGGAATTATGAGTATTGTAGAGAGTCAGCCCAAGACCTCTTTTAGAAGCGACACTTTACACTCACTTAAGTCAATTATTTAGCATACACTATACACACTATTCTTAACTGATTAAAAGCCTCATGCTTAACCTCCTCAAATTGCAGTGAGCACTATCTTACCTTGGCATCTAAAATGGGACACAAAATGATAGTATTTTCCCAAGTCATCCAGCGACTCATTTTTACCCATTCAACCTAATTCCAAGGACCTCATTTCACATAGGTTGGCTGCCCATCACTAGTGACATGTTATGGGTTTCAACCCCATTCCTACCGATACTTCATAAAGCACCTTAGAAATTTGTGGTTTGGTTAGCGAATCTACAAGGTTTTTTTCAGACCTTACAAAATCTCGAGCGATTGTCCCTTCGCTGAGGTATTGTCTTACTAAGTTATGCCTTAAGCGGATATGCCTTCTTTTACTGTTGTAAGTCGGGTTTTTGGCCCCAACTATTGCTGCTTGGCTATCACAATGGAGAGATATAGATGGAATCGGCCATGACCAAAGTGGTATATCTGCCAATAAGTTCCTTAGCCACTCTGCCTCGGACCCCGCCAATTCTAATGCAATACATTCTGCCTCCATTATTGAGCTTGTATTACATGACTGGTGGAAGTACTATCATTTGAATCTGAAATCCAATTTGCATCAGTAAAACCTTCTAAAACAGGAGGAAAATATGAGTAATGTAAACTCAAACTTATAGTTCATTTTAAATATTTTAACAATCTTACTAGAGCTTCCCAATGTTTATTTCCGGGATTATGAGTATGTTGACTTAATTTTCCCATAACTATAGCTATATCTGCTCTTGTGTAGTTCATTAAGTAAGACATCGATCCAATTATACTTGCATACTCTTTTTGTAAAACAAGTTCCCCTACATATTTCCTTAAGTGAATACTACAGTTAAGGGGTATTTTAACAGGTTTATAGTCATAGTGTCTAAATTTTCTAAGAATTCTCTCTACATAGTGTCCAAATTTTAATCCCCAAGATTACATCAGCCTTGCCCAAGTCCTTGGTATCAAATTTGGACATTAGAAATTGTTTTGTTTCTTTTACTACCTTTAGACTTATTCCCATTATTAGCATATCATCAACATATAAATAGATCATGACTGCTTTATCATCTACAAACTTGCTATAGACACATCTATTAGAATCATTTCTGTTGTATTCATTAGTTACTAACACATTATCAAATTTTTCATGCCATTGTTTGGGAGATTGTTTTAATCCATACAAAGACTTAATTAATCTGCATACTTTATTTTCTTGTCCTGGCATTATGAAGCCTTCAAGTTGCTTAATATATATTTCTTCCTCTAATTCCCCATTTAAGAAAATTGTTTTTACATTCATATGATGAACTACTAGTTTGTAAATGGATGCTATAGCAAATAAGACTCTAATTGTAGTTAACCTTGCAACCGGGGAGTAAGTGTCAAAGAAATCTATATCTTTCTTTTGTCTGAGCCATTTAGCAACTAATTTGGCTTTGAATTTATCTACTGGACCATTTGGCTTTAATTTTTTCTTAAAAATCCATTTACAATCCAGTGCCTTAGTTCCAGGAGGGAGATCTACAAATTCCCAAGTGTGATTAGTGATTAAAGAGTCTTTCACTTTTTATGACTTCTTTCCAAAATACTACATCAGGTGAGGTTGCGACTTCCTAATAGGTTACTGGGTCCTTGTCCGCCAGAAATGTGAACATTCCGTCACCCAAGTTTGTTTATTTCCTTTGTCTTTTACTTCTCCTTAAGTCTAGTTCTTGATTCCTAGAATCAATGTTGCCTTGACTAAGTGAAGTACTCAATTGTTCTTGGTTTTTGTTTTGGATTGGGAGGGTTCCATATTTATTGTTTCTTTTCTCCATGGAAAAATGTGCTCAAAGAATTCTGCATCTCGGGACTCTATTATTGTGTTCTTTTCTACAACATTATCAATTGTTTTAATTATAAGGAACCGATAAGCCACACTATTTTGTTCCAATGAACACACAGTCACAGGTTTTTGGTCCCAATATCTTTCTTTTAGGTTCATGTGTTCTAACCTTTGCTAAGCAACCCCAAACTTTTTGGTAGTTTAGAGTTGGTTTCCTGTTATGCCATAGTTCAAAAGGTATTTGTCATTTTTTCTTGGGTGGTATTCTATTATATAAATGGCAAGCTGTTAGGATTGCTTCCCCCCACAAGTTCAGAGGTGCACTTAAACTAATTAGCATAACATTCATCATTTCTTTTAGTGTTCTGTTAAGTCTTTCTGCAACTCCATTAGATTCAGGTTGATAAGAGGTTATAGTTTCATGTATAATTCCCTTTTTCCTCAAAGAATTTCCTAATGGTTTTTCCATCATACTCAGTCCCTCTATTTGTTCTAAGTCTTTTTATTTTTTTTCCTAACTAATTTTCTACTTCAGTCTTCTAGTTTGTAAAAACTTGTTCACCTTCATATTTTGATCTAAGTAGGACTACTTTTTCATATATAGAAAAGTCATCTGTGAAACTTATATAATATCTTTTTCCTCCTCTGCTTCAACTATGAGCTTTAGTCCTACTTTGTTGAGGAGTGCTCCCGACACCAAATTTCATCTTATCTTTGGCACATGCACACATCATTCAGCATCAGGATTTTTCCCAAAGTTAATTTTAGGAGCACCTTTCCTTTGTCGATGACTTTCAAAGTTTGTGAGTTTCCCATGAAGACTTGCTCTCCCTCAGACTGAGTTGTGTACTTATAGAAGGAGCTGCAGTTCCCACATATGTGCTTGGTAGCACTTTCCTTTCTTTTGTTGCTTCTTGAATTTCTGATCATTTTTCACATTCAGATTCTTTTTAAATTTTGTAGTTGTTTCCTAAACCAACTATGAGACAACCGACAATGAATTCATTTGGTAGTATCATGCCTTCCTTTGCTAGTGCCCCCACAAGCACCTAAAACTCATCTATTTGGGTAGACACGTCAATGCCTTTGTTCATGGTGAAATGCAGGAAATTGGCAATCACATATTTTTTATTTCTACCATTTTACAGAGCATACTTGTTCAATGCATTCCAAATTTCATAGGCAAAATTGTAGGAAGAGTAGACATTGTACAGTTCATTGGACAAGCAGTTGAGGATATGATTTGTGCAGAGGTGGTCAGCCATAGTCCAGTGTTCTGCAACAACAAAACGGGTTGGTTCCTCCATGTTTAATGGGTTCGGTTCAGTCAAAGCAAAAGCTGCCCCTAACTACTCTAAAGCAAACAAAATGCGTTGTCTCCAACGTTTGTAGTTAGTTCTATTGAAAGGAATCTTAGAGAAATTGGGAACTATTGACAATATCAAGTTTCTAATGAAAGGATTAATAGAGATAGGTTCCATAAATGCGATTTTAAGATTGTTGGAAAATAATAAAGAAGGTAGATTGGAACTTATCAGTAACTACTTTCCAAACCGAGAACTTGTAGGGGTGTAGTATTGCAGAACTGTGAAACTGAGAACTTACAGAAAGAAGGAGGGCTGAGTCATGCCACTTGGTCACTCTCCTTAAAACTGCAATTGCCCCCTACAGTGTAGCTGGGTGATTGCAAATCGGTCGCTAAGATAAAACAACCCATAGGCCACTGGTAGGCGTGCACTCACTTACTAGACCTCCGTGAACCACAAAGAATGATGCTCACATTAATAGAGAAGATAGAGAAGAGAAGACTGTCAAAATGTACTGGTGTGTGATACTTGGTTGACCAATACTCCTTTTATAGAGTGTACTCAGTCACTTGACTGGACACAGAGGTGTCCTTTTAGGCAGACATCTCTTTAAAACAGTGCACCTGTTCAAAGAGACATAGAGAGGAAGAGACACAAACTGACTAGAAAACGTTTTACAAAATAAATTTGAATTTAAGAGTCAAAAGTTTAATCCGGTTAAAAACAAAACCGATTCGGTGGAGCGCGTGTGTACACGTACGTACATGCATCCGCGCCCCGACTAGGCTCAGCTCGGCTTGGTACGCGTGTGTGAAAGCACCCCCAACCCACCTCACATGCACGGGAATATCTATAGTGCTTTCCTCATATAGGTCCCTATCCATAGAGAGAGCAAAGTTATAGATATACTCCATTTCTACTCCTTTCACAAGCAATGTGGGACAATGAGTCTTCCCATGCATTCAAGAGAGGGAAAAGGAAAAGACAAATCTCAAAAGTACAAGGGATGGAGGAGAGATTCTTGAAATTTTGATCTCTCTCCAACATAAGTTCTTGGTGCTATAAAATGGCTTTGCAAAATCTAGAATAGGTAATCTTGCTTTTGCTCCATCCGATCCATTCTCTATTTTCATAGTTCCTCTATTTGATCAAAGGTCCTATAACTCATACAACCTTTGGACCATATTGACCCAACTATCATCATGAATAGCTTTGTCCGCTTCTTCGGTGGATGGGTTTTCCACCTTCAGCACCAACACATCTAGTTGTACTAGATCTTCTGGTGGTGGTGGTGGGATGTGCATGGTCTCTTCATCTCTTGATAGTTGTGTACTATGCGGCAACATCTTCATGTTCTCCAACCAAACTCTAACTAGAGATTCTTGATGTAAGCCAATAGGAATAAGGATGGACTCAGTCTTGGAAGTTGATAAGAAAATGTCACCAAGGGGAAGGGAAAATGGGACTTTGCTCGAAATGGAATGAGTTCAAATCCCTCCACAGAAAATAGTTTCCATATTTTGTAGAAGTGAGGGGATGGGCTACATTGCATGAAGCAAGAACTTTGGATCTCCAACTCAAGTAATGTCGGGGAACAAATCCTGTCCACTTCTCTCCTCAAAACACATGTTCCTTAGAATCACATATTTGTTAGAGCACGATCTTGGGCTTCTTTAGAGGGTGACATATGTTAGTGTGGTGCTTAGGTACAAATAGACATGGTTTCCCTAGGGCTCATGCATCTAACACCCATAGAGTTAACCTCTGTGCTTTGTGCTCCTAATCCGACCTTGCAGGGTGACATTAGGATATCCTTATGAGCAAGGTTCAAAGTATCGACTCATATTGGCTGATACATATCATGCCGATGGCTTATCGATATGCCCCTCTAGGAGTTGTATCGGGTCGGTCACTGGTTCAAAGGGTAATTGGACCTTAAATTGACCCCTCTAAACCGATTTCAAAAATAAATAAATAAAACTTGAAAATTATGTACCGACATAGGCCGATAAGCTGGTGTTGATATTTAGAACCTTGCTTATGAGGCTTGACTCATGAAGTTGACTAGTGTAGCCTTGTGAGGCTTGACTCGCAAGGTCAAATTGGTCTCACCTTGCTAGGTGAAATTAGTCCGACCTCACAAGGTTTGATTACTAATCTTGTGAGATCCCACAAGTTTCTCTTTGGCCTTGCAAGGCTGCATGATTCTGCTTCTTAATGTGCCACAAGACCTCAATTTTGTCGTTTATCACAAATCTCACTACACATGTTGGCAGGGCTTTTATCTCTTTATCCTTGAATATATATCCACTGTCCCACACTTACTTTTCATATCCAATTTGTATAAACCGATTTAGCTTAACTGCAAGGCTCCAACAAACAAGATTAAACATTTCTATCTACAACTTAAAAGACTTGGATTAATGGTGTAATACACAAAAAAGGCAAACTAGTTTTTTCATTGATGGGGCTTCAAGGCCCCGTTCGCTTTTTGGTAGGTTACTTACTCAGGTAGATGCAATTACCTGGGTAAGTTTTTCCTGGGAAACACTTACTCGAGTAAGTACATTTACCCATGTTCTTTTATTTCTCATGTAAATAAAGTAATGACCATTTTAGACATAAAAATCCATTATTAAAAGGGGCATTTTTATCCCATTCAAATGTTAGCAAATTTCCCCCTAGGTGAAAAAGTTATTTATCCACTTAGGAGATGGGCATCAGCTATTTGGGGAATCTTGATCAATGGGAACCAAAATCCCTTGGGCCAACTTTCCCCCTCTCAAAATCCGAAAAAACAACGGCCCCAAAATAAAACCCCCACATTATTATAGAGATGGAGTATTCAAAGATAGAAACAATTGTTTTGTTGTTGCCTTCTCCAATTAACCTCCTCGCCGAATCTATTGCATGTTTGGATGGTCTTTCTTGGGCAATCTACATGGGTACCACAAACGTGAAACGTCGAACATTTTATTGACTTACATGACCTTATGATTCTACAAGGTTCTTGTGAAAAACTCGAATAATTGAACTGAACCAAGTATCTCCAGATCACCATTAGTCTGATCCATTGGCTAATCTCGCTTGTCAATTTCGAGACAATATTTTCCTTGAATCAACTGCTCAACTTTACCCTCACGTTGAATTGTCTTAGAGATCATGGTTTGGAAACTCCTTTATTGCGTTTGGGTTGAGGATCATCCGGGTTCCTTATTGTATGTATTTGCATATAATTATTTTTTGGATTCAATTTGGTTTATTAATAAAATGAAACGGTGACTGCCCTTCCACTGGAAGTAAAATTTCGGGTTAAAGGAATTTCATAGAATGCTATTTTTAAAATTTATTTGTGGTTATGTTGATTGGATATGGTAAAACAAAATTAACACTTAATTAGGCTCAATTTGAAAAGAGTACAAATACAAATATGTACAGTACAAATACATACAAAATAATACAAAATGCAAGGTTTTGCACTCTACATATTTGTATTTGTACTCCTTCCAAACTGAGCCTAAAGAAATAATCCGGTAAGAACCATGTAGTTGTATAATTTCCCTATGATTAGTTGACTACAATAGAATCAGTAAGTCCCTCTATACAAAAGAAAAGGCTACATTTTCCCATAATCTTTATCAGGCTTTCAGTTTAGTTACCTGCACATGGAAAAAATAGAATCCCGACAAACTTGATAGCTATCCAATAGCATTAGTGACATAGTGGAACTTGATGTGCTCAAGGGACACGTTCCAGTACTCGCTGCAATGCTTTCTTGATGCCTTCTTGATCAAGTGTAGTCGTCAGATGAATTTCTTGAACCTAAATAAGAAACATAATATTATCATTCAGCGATTCTATGTCTGCGAGCAATAAACTTATCATCGCTACAGAACCCCCTATATTCAGACAATTTCCCTTGCTGAATATCATACAAGAGAATAGATAAAGGAGTAGCTTGGAGATTGGCAGTGAAAAACAACCTGTCTGCCAGCTCGAGCCAAGAGAGTGAACTGCTTGCCCATGGCCGGTGCCTGTGTGCAATTTGAAATCGAAGGATGAAAAAGGATACTAAAAGGTTGACAAAAATTAATAATCATTTAAGCATTGAAGTTAAGAAACTGTATTAAAGACTAATGAAAACAACTCACGTTGGAAAGCCATAGCTGCAAGTCTTGTGAAACCACACGCTTTTCAAACCCTTGACGACTGATTCTAACATCAGTTATGCTGCAAAAGCATTGGCAAATACCAATATAAATACCCAGATAACTTCATGAAGGATTAAAAATTCCTGAATCAAAGATAAAATAGTATGGGAAATTGGCATTTGAAAGACTAATCAGATACAGTGCAGTTTTTTCTTAGGATGTAATTACCTCATACAACAGGAATTTTCTTTTCTCTTTCTGTTTTATTCATGTAGGGTCCGGCATGGGGGTTTGTTGCCCAAATTTTCTTATTTATGTCTTTGATCTGTCAAAATCAGTTTAGTTATGGGTTAGTTCCATGTCTTTGTTAACACCTTAGTTATGGGAGTGCATTGGCCTTTTCCATGTTAACTAGGATTGTTCACCTCCTAGATAAACTTATTTATTGTTCTCTTATTATTGTAGTAGTGAATGATAATTAAAGATTCCTTTTTTGTTCCTCTTTACAGTGAGACTCGAGTCTTCCCTTCATGTTCCTCCTTGATTGGTTGCCTATGAACTAATTGCTATTGGAAATTAAGTTTCAAAATTAATTTCCTATATTTTATAATTGCACCTTTAATCCAGTTAAGGAGGTGCAAAATACACTCATTGAAGATGGTCAAAACTTCGTACAATGTCCAAGGGGTTCAACAAAAAAACTCAATTATTGCCTTGGGAAATTGCATGTTTCTTGAAAAAAAAAGCACCTCGAACCAAATACCCAGGAAAATAAAAGTTTATTGATTCAGTTAAATCTCAACTTTGGCAAAGCTTACTAAATATTTAGAGGGAAAGCTATGAATAGTTATACCCATGGGGGAAGTATGTTAATCTGGACTATTAACTAACGTTTGATCCAAAATGAATATGCAGAGAACCAATGTAACAACAGAATAAGGTCGGCCTCTAAATTCTTGAACTCAAAAAGACCAAGTCTCCTATACAACACTTTTCCTCTGATTTTAAACCATCCTGGCTGTCTTTCTATAGAGAAGAATGTCTGAGAAACAGGTCCAATATAGGGAATGTGCACGGTTGGAAGATCATGCTTGCAAATTACCAAGGTTAACTACAGCACAATACTGTTTTTTTTTTGAAGAATAAGGAAAAAAGCTTTCATTACAGACTGATTGGTTGTCAAGATGACACACCAATACATCAAATATAACTGATCAAACTGAAAATGATTCTACATTACACGGTTGCAATTCAAGAATACTACAAAAGTTTTCTAGAAAATCTGATCTATTAAGTTGAATTCTGGCAGGGCTAACACCCAATCTGTTACCAGATTTCCCACTGCTCCTACAATTACTCTTCGATTTATTTTCAAATAATCTTCTCTTCCTCTCATTCCATAATGACCAACACACTGCAAAAGGAATGCAGATCCACATGATTCTTGGCCATGCGGAAAAAATTTCTGCTGGGGATGATGGCTGAAGAACATTCATTCAAAAGGAGTAGAACTTCCAAATCAAATTCGCCACCCTGCAGGAGAACAGATGGAAAACTGTCTCCTCATCCAATTTTCACAGATAGCAGAAACTTGTCAAGCTAAATCCTCTTCTCTTCAAGTGATCAGTGGTTAAAATACTGTCAAGAGCTACCAACCAAGCAAATGCTTCCACTCTGAGGCACCCATAGTTGTCAAGGCGACTAGGTGAGGCTAGGCGACCATGGGGCGCCCAGGCACCTAGGCGATGGAAATTTGGAAAATGGAGGACTGAGGAGATGATGATGATGATGATGATGAGTGGAGAAAGGGAGGACCGAGGAGTATAGGGGCGGAGCCCCTGTTTTTTTAAAGAAAAAGAAAGGGAGGATTGACGGAGCCCCTGTTTTTTCGACTGAAATTTGGAAAAGAGAAAGAAGAAGAAGAAGAGTGCAAACTACAGAAAGGGAGGACTGGACGACTGTTTTCGAAAAAAAAAAAGGAAAAAAAATATCTGAACAGAGAAGAAGAAAAAGAAGGTGGTGACTGATAGGGTTCAGAGAGAGATTTTCGAATGTAATCTCCTCTTACACCCTAATTCCCTTTCATTAATCTTAATTTTCAGTAATTACAAAGAGGCCCTTTAACTGGGCGAATAAGCTTTAGTATAAACATAACATAATTAAGGCCCAATCTGAGGCCCATTATCAGCAAAGAACATAAATAAAAGAATATTAAACAGTCAATGGGCCATTCGGGCCATTCTCTCTACACTCCCCCTCAAGTTGAGCATAGATGTCAATCATGCCAAGCTTGCCAAGTCATGCTGAAGTTTGGCCTTTGAGATTCCCTTGGTAAGGATGTCAGCTAATTGTTCTTTAGAAGATATAAATGGCAAATTTCTCCAGAAGCCACTCTTTCTCGGATAAAATGTCTGTCAACTTCAATATGTTTAGTCCTGTCATGTTGCACCGGATTGTGAGCAATGTTGATGACAGCCTGATTATCAGAATATAACATTAATGGCTTATCATACTCAACACCCAATTCCTCCTTCAAGGATTGAAGCCAAAGCAACTCAAAAACTTCATGAGCCATGGCTCTGTACTCGGCTTCAGCTGAAGATCAGGCAACAACTGATTGTTTCTTGCTTCTCCAAGAAACAATATTACCTGCCACCATGCTATAGTACCTAGAAGTTGACCTCCTATCATCAATATTTCCAACCTAATCAGCATCTGTGTAAACCTCCAGTTTCATATGACCATGCTTAGCAAATAGAATTCCCTTCTTAGGAGAACCTTTTAAATAACACACAATTTGTTCTACTGCTGCCATATGAGTGTCCCTAGGAGCATGCATGAACCAACTAATGCAGCTGACATCAAATGTAATATCTAGCCGGGTCATGCAAAGATAGAGCAGTTTCCCAAGAAACCTTTAGAAGACTTCTTCAACAATTCTCCATTTGAGGCAGAAAGTTTGTGACTCGTATCAATAGGAGTAGCCACTGGTCTTGCACCCATCTTGCCTATTTCAGTGAGCAAGTCAAGCACATACTTTCTTTGAGAGATAAAGATCCCATCCTTAGACCGAGCTACTTCTACACCAAGGAAGTATCTCAATTCCCCTAAATCTTTGATCTCAAATTCTATATGAAGAAAAGATTTAAGATCATTAATCCCCGTTACATCAATGCCCGTCACAACTATATTATCAACATAAACAATAAGATATACCACCAAAGAGCCTCTCCTCTTCACAAAGAGGGTATGATTAGACTAAGTTTGTCTATAGCCAAAATTAACAAGAGTAGCCCTAAACCTTTCAAACCATGCCCTAGGAAATTGTTTAAGTCCATAAAGAGACTTCTTCAACTTGCACACCTTTCCCTCCATATCTATGTCATACATTCCCAATGGAAGAGACATGTAGACTTCCTCGTGTAATTCTCCATTCAGAAATGCATTTTTCACATCTAGCTGATAAAGTGGCCAATTTGAATGTGCAACAAGAGATAATAGAACCCTCACAGATATCATCTTTGCAACAGGAGCAAAGGTCTCCAGATAATCAATCCCATATGTCTGTGTATAACCTTTTGAAACCAGTCTAGCTTTATACCTTTCAATGGTGCCATTAGCATGGTATTTGATGGTGAAAACCCACTTAGAGCCCACTGGTTCCTTCCCTTTAGGCAAATCAACCACTTCCCATGTGTCATTCTTATGCAAGGCATCAATTTCAGTTCTCATAGCATCCCTCCATTCTAGAACAATAAGAGCTTCTAACACTGACTTGGGTATTTGGTTAAAGGCAATAAAAGAAAGATAGGCATAATATGAGGGAGAAAACAAACTATAAGAAAGGTTTTTGGAAATGCAGCGTGCTGTACACTTCCTTTTACCTTTCTTGATAGTAATTCGAGAAGGGGGGCTCCAAGGGGACTGTATTAGTACTTGTTGTCTCTTCTGTAACTGGAAGTGTAGGAGGCTCATGTGATATAGAGGAAACAATCTGCCCACTTCTAGTTCTCTACCACTAGTACAACCTACGATTAAAGAGAGGTCGAGGGGGTAACAGAGGAGGAATAGGAATATTGGAAGGAGCATGAGATGACTGTTCCTCCCTTGACTCATTGGTAATAGAAAGAGGCTCAAAAGAATATTCAACTAGGACAGGAAGAGAGAGCGCAAACAACTGTGCCAAATTTTGGATGAAAACAGCAATAACCCTTCTATGTGGAGGCATAACCAAGGAATATGCACTTGTAGGCTTTTGGTTCAAATTTATGTCTCTGGGTACTTGGAATGTGTACATAACAAGTACAACCAAAGACATGAAGTGGAATAGGAGAAAGGTCCCTACCCGGATGAAGAAGAGTAAAAGGAGACTTAAAACCCAACACTCCGGATTGCATACGGTTAATTAGGTAGGTTACAGTGAGAACAACATCCCCCAAAAATCTTGTAAGAACATGTTGTTAGACGGTGTATGCCCTTAGCTCCAATTAGATTGATGTACATTGAACATTTATTGTAAATGAATAAAAGTACATAATTGATTCATATTGTACTTGGCGTGTTTCTGTGTAATTACCCTTAAACTAGACACTTATGAGACTCCTGTTAGTTTAAAATGTTCTCAGTCGTTGGATAAACTTGGGGAGGTTTATCTTACCAAAACTGTCACTAATGTGCTACCAAGTCGGTTGGGGTAATTTGTCTCAGCTTCTAGGGTTAGACCCGAAGCACATGTAGTGTGTATTTGCTTGAAACACCGAACCCGAACCATTTTCCAATTATGCCCTAGACCTTGGAGACTGGTGGACTAAACTGGAAAGTTACACCTGACCCCTAGACTCGATTATGGTACTGCACTGGGTGTCGGATTAGGTTGTCTTTGATATACCAATCAGTGAGATCCTTCGGGGGTCAAAACCTAGGTATGTTGGGGCAATCTGACAATTCACTCGAGTGGGTGATCATAGTTACAAGATCAGCTCCTTTGTCGGACAAAGTGAATGATCAGAGACTACACTCTTTGATGGAAACCAAAATTGCCGGTAGTCGATTTCAACCATGTTTGTGATTTGTTTTGCAAAATATAATATATGTTATGTTTTATGAAAAAAGTTTGCAAAAGGTTTTAATTCTCGAGATCCATCTGAGTAGAGAGTGCGACATTGTACCTTGCAGCCGAGGGAGAGGTCATCTCTTGTCGGGCAGTGTCTGATCATTAAGGGCTGAGAGGTTAAATGTAAGACCATTTAGGGCTTTTATACCTGATGGGCTAATCTCACTTAAGACCAGTGTCCTTGGGCCTTCATAAGATGGTTGGGCCTTCATAAGATGGCTGGACTTAAGAATCATTTAGTGTAAATGTTGGGCCCATTAAGAGTCCATACTGATGGACTCAGGGGTTCACTGTATTTAGTAGTGAATTCGGCCAGGCTTTGTAACAGAGGTTAGGCTGAACCCATATGGCTTTTGTGAGGTCAATGTTAGGGTCCCATGCCATACAAAGAGAGCCAAGTTAGCCATCAATTAATAAAGGGACGTGAGCCACCAGCTTAAAGGGCCTAAGGTCCAAAGATTAATTGGATTAATCAGCATGAGCGAATTTGGGTATAGATATGAGTTTGGATCAGCAAATAAGGATAAGAGGATAAGTCTTATCCACTTAAAGAGTCCAGATCTAAATAAAGATTTGGATTAGGAAACTCCTAATTAGATTAGGAGATCAACTCTTTAACATCTATATAAATAGAGGAGGGTGAACTGTTCTAAGTTTACACATTGCTCTCAGTTCTCCCTCTCTCCTACTCTTGCTGCCCTAACCCTAATTCGATTCTCCATTCTTGAACTGATAGAGATCAGTTCTTATTCTGATTTTTGGAAGAAAAATCAGATCTAATTTCGTGCTCACCTCCCTTGCTCGATCCAAGCTGTTGGATTGCAGTTCTTGCTTAAGGACTGTATTGCTAAACTTTCTTCGTCTCAAGCTGCACCATCTTTAGTGGAAGCGGGTTTTGGTACCCTCTTTGGGCGCCTACTTTGGGAGCTATACGTGCGGATTCTGTATCAGGTATTACTCTCCATTTCTTTTGGTTTTAGATCTGGTCCGGTTTGGTTCAAGAACGATCCTTGAAAAATGCAGTTTTTCTAAAACTAGGAATACGATTCTTGGAAGGGAGAAAAGAAAATTTTGAAATCTCGCCCAGCCACCCTGCATGGTTCAGCCATCTATATGATGGATTTCCCCTTTCTTCAGTGGTATTAGACCCAAGTTCAATCTTGAACCAAAATAAACCAGATCTGAATCAAGAAGCAAATCAACAAAACTGTTCTACCCGATTTGCTCAAATAGCAGTTTTCTGAGAATTCAGTTCTCAAATTTTGGGCGTTTTGATATGAAATTATTTCTTTATTATTCTGCAATAATTTTAGAATTGTTCTATCATTATTTGTTGAGTTTTGGGCTGTTGGTGTGATGGAGATCGGATTCTTTATTTTGGTCTATAAATAATTTTTTTTTTAAACAAAATGTATAGGATTTATTCTGATGTAATTAATAGAAAATTAGGTTTTTCTATTTTTCTTACATTGGAACACTTGCTGGAGTGCGCAGAGGAGAAGAAGAATTTTTGCAGAAAAGAAATCTGCAATCTGCGATTAAACCTTTTCTTGCAGGTTTGCAGTTTTTCCGAATCAGATTCGGACCGTCACACTTGCAGCCCTATGTTATGTATTTCTTGCTGTGATTGAATATCAATTTCGGCTATTAATAATTTCATATCAAAATCTTGGAATTTGTGTATTGGACACCAAACCCTAGGCCGAAACGACCTAGTTTGGTCCAAACCCGTTGGACCGACCCCATGGTTTGATGGGGTCTGATCTCAGCCCCATGAGTCACATTCTAAGTGGTTTAAATTCGGTTATGGGCCAAGGGTTTGATGGCCATTACATGATACAATTCGGCCCACCCTTGTAAGACCTTATTTTTGCTAAGTTAAAGCAATATCAACCCAATTTTCAGAATAACTGCTATATGGGCCAAACTACTTTTTGCAGTTTAGCCCATGTACGTAGATGTTATTTGATAATACATGGGCTTAATGGGCTGATTGTGTGTTAACTTAAATTAATTAGGATCTTTACAAGTTATTAATTGATTGGATCAATTTGTGGATGTGAATGTATGTGATGTGCTGAATGTGATTCGCACATGGGCCATAAGTACTTGGCCCATGTTTAATCGTATGTGGCTCTCTGCGAACATCATGGTTGAATGCACATCATTGCCATGATGCCCTCATATCATTGGATGATCTCCCTTCTCAATGGGCCCCTTGATCAGATTCCTCCCAAGAGGAACCCCGCAGAACCCTAGCCCATTTTGGGCCCATTTGAAATTGACTTTATGAAAGTCAGTGGGAGCCACTTTGGTATGACCTAAATCAAACCTAGGGATCGTTTTAATTTGTTCCCTCCAGTTAATATAAGTGCAAGTAATAGGGAATTTCTTATGATGAATTCTCTAAAGGCCTTCCGTCATTAGCATGAAGGCAAGCTAAATCGGCAATGAGGAGATGCACCATAAAATTGGGCTATCCATTTGCTAGTCCAGTTGGTTGGATTGCTTCATGAGACGGTACCTTGGGGTCCACGATATGATGGGTCAACACTTAATAGACAAAAAGGTTTAACCTAAAATGGCAATGAACCTTGTCTGATAGAGGCCAAAGGGAAAGCTCATTTGATGAGTGGATAGGATCAAGGTTCAAAGTATCGACACATATCGGCCCGTATCGTTCTGGGACCCCTCCGATACACCCTTATAGTGGGTGTATCAGGGATTCTGACCGGTTTAGGGGGTGGAGCCCTAAACTGGCCCCCTTGAACCGGTAAGGGCGTATTGGGCGTATCGATATTTTGAACCTTGGATAAGATCCCTCACAGAAAGTGGTGGGGTTTTGCAGCTGAAACAGTTGGCTCCATGCACCTGTGGTTTCCCACATTTCCAGAGACATGCACCGTGTCTCGGTCATTGAGATAGGAGGGAAATCTCAGAGATGAATAAATGGAAATGGAACATAGATAAAAGACCTTTCTATGTAATTAACATGAATCAATTTTAGGTCGTGGACTAACCACTGTTGCCTTTTATTAGAAATGGCAAACGGACAATTTGCCAAATTGTTGGATGATAATAAACTCAAGGGACCCAAATATGCTAACTGGTTTCATAACCTTAACCTGGTTCTGACGTTCGAGAAATTGGACAAGGTTGCTAAGAACCCTGCTCCGGAACATCTGGGTGACAGGGCTTCTGAGGCTCACAGAAGAGAGTATCAAGAATGGGAGGAGAAATATTCCCTTGCCCGGTGTTACATCATAGCATCTTTAGATAATGCTATTCAGAGACAATTCAAGAAGATCGAAGTCCCTAAAGACATCCTGGATAGTCTAAAGACTATGTACGAGGAGCATCGTTCTGCCCGTCAAAAGGTCCTCAAACTGTTGATGACCACCTAGATGACCAAGAGCCAACAGGTCCATGACCATTGTTTAAAAATGATGGGTTACATTAACGAACTGGAGGCTCTTGGTTCTCAACTAGATGAGGACACAAAAACTGATGCAATCTCAAACTCTCTGCCTCCCTCCTTCAATCAGTTTGTCATGAACTACAACATGAACAAGCTAAAAGTTAACCTTCAGGAACTTAGCAATATGTTGTAGAGGTCTGAAGAACTAATAAAGAAGGATAAGCCGATAGCCATGCTTGATGAAGGTGGCAAGTCAAGCAAGAGAAAGAGGAAGGGCAAGAAGAGGCCTCAGAAGAAAGCAGACAAGCCAAAAAAGCAGAAGAGGGACAAAGCATCAGATGCATGCCACTTTTACAAACAGACCGGGCACTAGAAGAGGAACTGTCCTTAGTATCTGGAAACCAAGAACAAAGAGGGTAATTTCGAATCTCCTGTCATAGAGACCAATTTGTTGGTCACTTTTGCATCCTGGTGTATTGACTCCGGGGCTTCTACTCATGCATGTAACACGTTGCAGGGGTTCGGAGAAAGCAGAAGGCTGAGTGATGACGAGGTAATACTCTACTTGGGGACTTCTACAACTGTTGCAGCTACAGCTATAGAATTAGTTTTCAGAGAAGGCATTGTCAAACTTAAAAATTGTCTTTATGTACCAACTTTGAGAAGAAATTTGATTTCTGTTTCAAAATTGTGCAAGGATGGTTATTCTATTTTGTTTAGTAATACAATTACTATTAAACTAAATAACAAATTCCTCACTTATGGAGAACTTGAGAATGGTCTCTATGTCCTCTGTCCTTCTCTGGAAACTAACATAACCGAAATTACGTCGGAAATTATCCCCAAGAAAAGATCACGTAATACGGTAAATCTTACGTGCTTGTGGCATTACCGACTTGGCCACATTAATATATATCGTATCACAAGGTTGGTAAAGGATGGTCCTTTGGATTTTCTAACTGTACAAGATCTTCTAACTTGTGAACCTTGCCTTCAGGGTAAGATGATGAAACGGCCATTTGCGGGAAAGCCTGAATGATCTACAGGCACACTTGACCTAATACATGCTGATGTATGTGGTCACATGAATGTTAGGACACACAACCAACACGTTTATTTTATAACTTTCACCGATGATTATTCTCAGTATGGTTACGTGTACCTAATGAGACATAAGTCTGAATCCTTTCAAAAGTTCGAAGAGTTCAGACAAGAGGTCGAAAAACAGTTGGGGAGACAGATTAAGGCCCTTCGATCAGATCGAGGAGGCGAATATCTCTCCGACGAATTCAGGGACTACTTAAAGGACAATGGGATTGTATCACAATTATCTCCTCCCCTCCTACTACACCACAATTAAACGGTGTATCGAAGAGGAGAAATTGGACTCTATTGAATATCGTCCGTTCACTTCTCATCCACTCTGAGTTCCAACCAAATCCGTTCCTAAGACTCCATATGAGCTATGGACCAGTAAGAAACCAAGTGTAAGACACTTGAAAATTTGGGGTTGTCCGACACATGTTAAAAGAACAAGTGTTGACAAATTGGAATCCAAAACCAGTCGTTGCCTATTTGTAGGCTACCCCAAAAGCTTTGTAAGGTACCTATTCTATGACCCAAGAGAGCAAAAGGTGTTTTGTAGTCGAAATGCCTAATTCTTGGAAGAAGATTACATCCTGGACAATCATCGTCAGGAAATTGTTCTTGAATAAGAGATCTCAAGAGTAGTAGATGTCCCACACGTTCTAGATAACACCCAACTTAGAAGGTCTACCTAGGTTTCTAGACCTCTAGTTCGTTACGGCTATGGTCAAGAAAGTTACTTGATGGAAAACACGATTAGTGAGGAAGATCCCTTGACTTATATAGAAGCTATGTTGGACATAGATTCCTTGAAGTGGGTAGATGCCATGAAAGTCGAGATGGACTCAATGGAAACCAACAAGGTCTGGACTCTCGTAGACCCACCCCCTAGGGTGAAAGCAATTGGTTGCAAATGGATCTACAAAAGAAGGGCCCTGATGGGAAGGTTGAGACCTATAAAGCTCGTCTTGTAGCGAAGGGGTACACTCAGAAAGTGAGAATCGATTATGAGGAAACCTTTTCGCTAGTGGCCAAGCTTAAATCCATACGGATCCTGCTAGCTATAGTAGCACACCATGACTACGAGATTTGGCAAATGGATGTCAAAACCGTGTTCCTGAATGAAGATCTCTTACTGAAGATATCTATACGCAGTAGCCACAAGGATTCATTGTTGCAGGTCAGGAACACATGGTGTGTAAACTTAATCGATCCATCTATGGACTTAAGCAAGCTTCAAGAAGTTGGAACATCCGATTTGACCCTACCGTCAAACAATTTGACTTTGAGCAGAATCCAGATGAGCCATGTGTTTATAGAAAAGCAATGGGAGACAAGGTTACGCTCTTGGTTCTGTATCTAGATAACATTCTACTCATTGGGAATGATGTACGAATGTTGACTACAGTGAAGGTATGGCTTTTGCAGTGATTCTCCATGAAAGATCTTGGAGAGGCCTCCTACATCTTGAGACTTTGACTCTATAGTTAAATAGATCAAAAAGGATAACAGGATTATTCCAGTCTACTTACATTGACAAGATTGTCAAAAGATACAACATATAGAACTCCAAGAAGGGATTTGTCCCTTCCAGACAAGGGTATGTCTCCCAAGACTCCCAAGGAGATTGAAAGCATGAGAGAGGTTCCCTATGCCTCAACCATAGGGAGCATCATGTATGCCATGTTGTGCACTCGACCAGACATTGCTCAGGCTGTGAGTATAGCAAGTAGATACCAGTCAAACCTAGGACAGGAGCACTGGACAACTGTAAAGAACATACTCAAAAGCCATCGAAGGACAAAAGAGTTTTGTTTAGTATTCAATGGTAGTTCATTACAGATCCTAGGGTATACCGATGCTGACTTCCAATCAAACCCATTAGTTAGTTGGAAAAGCAGTAAACAAGGATCCACAATAGATTCCACGACTGAGGCCGAGTACATTGCCGCAAGTGAAGCTGCCAAGGAAGCAGTATGGATGAAAAAGTTCATCCACGAATTAGGAGTAGTTCCACCCAGCACATCACCCATTCCACTGTTGTGTGACAACACAGGAGATATTGCTCAGGCAAAGGAAACAAGATCTCACTCGAAGTCAAAGCACATCGAGAGGAAGTACCATGTACTACGAGATTGTTGGTAGAAGGGACGTCCAGATTCAAAAGGTAGCATCAACGGAAAATGTGGCAGACCCATTGACAAAGCCACTAAGTGCAAGAACACGTGGACAATATAGAACTCTGGCTTGTACCGTATTGGACCTAAGTGCAAGTGGGAGCTGTTAGACAATGTATGCTCTTAGCTCCAATCATATTGATATACATTGAACATTTATTGTAAATGAACAAAAGTACATAATTGATTTGTGTTATACTTGGTGTGTTTCTATGTAATTACCCTTAAACTGGACACTTATGAGACTCGTGTTAGTTTAAAATGTTCTCAGTCGTTGGATAGACCTGGCGAAGGTTTATCCTGCCAAGGCTGACACTAATGTGCTGCCAAGTCAGTTGGGGTAGCTTGTTTCAGCTGCCAGGGTTAAACCCGAAGCACATGTAGTGTGTCTTTGCTTGAAACACTGAACCCGGACCATTTTCCAATTATGCCCTGGACCTTGGAGTTTGATGAGCAAAACTGAAAAGTTACACCTAACCCCTAGACTCGATTATGGTACTGCACTAGGTGTTGGATTAGACTGTCTTTGATATAACAATCAGTGAGATCCTCCGGGGGTCAAAACCTGGGTATGTTGGGGCAATCTGAGAATACACTCGAGTGGGTGATCATAGTGACGGAATCATCCCCTTTGTCGGACAAAGTGAATGATCAGGGACTACACTCTCTCTGATGGAAACCAAAACTATCGGCAATCGATTTCATCCATGTTTGAGATTTGTTTTGCAAAATATATTTATATGAAAATATATATTATGTTTTATTAAAAATGTTTGCAAAAGGTTTTAATTCTCGGGATCCATCTGAGCAGAAAGTGCGACACTATACCAAGCAGTCGAGGGAGAGGTCCACTCTTGTTGGGCAGTGTTTGATCATTAAGGGTTGAGAGGTTAAGTGTAAGACCATTTAGGGCTTTTATAGCTGATGGGCTAATTTCACTTAAAACCATTGTCCTTGGGCCTTCATAAGATGGCTAGACTCAAAGACCATTTAGTGTAAACGTCGGGCCCATTAAGAGTCCATACTGATGGACTCAGGGGTTCACTATGTTTAATAGTGAATTCAGCCAGGCTTTGTGACCGAGGCTAGGCTGAACCCATATGGTTTTTCTGAGGTCAATGTTGGGGTCTCACGCCATACAAAGAGATCCAATTTAGCCAAGAAATAATAAAGGGATGTGAGCCACTTGCTTAATGGGCCTAAGGCCCAAAGATTAATTGGATTAATCAACATGGGCGAATTTGGGTATGGATATGGGTTTGGATCAGCAGATAAGGATAAGAGGATAAGTCTTATCCACTTAAAGAGTCAAGATCCAAATAAAGATTTAGATTAGGAAACTCCTAATTAGGTTAGGAGATCAACTCTTTAAGATCTATATAAATAGAGGAGGGCGAACTGCTCCAAGTTTACACACTGCTCTCATTCTCCCTCTGTCTTGCTCTTAACGCCCTAACCCTAATTCGATTCTCCATTCTTGAACTGATAGACATCAGTTCTGATTTCAGATCTAATTTCGTGCTCACCTCCCTTGCTCGATCCAAGCTATTGGATTGTAGTTCTTGTTGAATGACTGATTGTTGAACCTGCTTCATCTCAAGTTGCGCCATCTTCAGTGGAAAGAATAGGCCCAAATTAAAAAGGATAAACAGCCTATGGGCCATTCGACACATCTTCTCTACACACCCCCTCAAGCTGAGCATAGATGTTAATCATGCCAAACTTGCCAGTATCATGTTGAAGTTTAGCCTTGGGAATGCCCTTGGTGAGGAAATCTGCTAACTGTCCTTCAGAGGTGATGAAAGGTAGACACTTCACCAGAAGCCACTCTTTCTCAAATGAAGTGTCTGTCAACTTCAATATGCTTAGTTCTATCATATTGCACTGGGTTGTGAGCAATGTTGATGGCGGCCTTATTATCACAGTATAACATCATTGGCTTATCATGCTCAATACCCAGTTCCTCCATCAATGATCTAAGCCACAATAGTTCAGAAACTCCATGTGCCATGGCTCTGTTTTATGCTTCGGCTGAAGATCGAGCAACAGCTGATTGTTTCTTGCTTCTCCAAGAGACAATGTTACCTGCCACCAAACTATAATACCTAGAGGTAGATCTTCTGTCATCAATGTTTCCAGCCCAGTTAGCATCTGTGTAGGCTTCAAGTTTCATATGGCCATGCTTGGCAAATAGAATTCCCTTTCCAGGGGAGCCCTTCAAATAACACAGAATCCGCTCTACTGCTGCCATATGAGTATCCCTGGGAGCATGCATGAACTGACTGATGTAGCTGACAGCGTATGCAATGTCTGGCCGAGTCATGCATAGATAAAGAAGTTTTCCAATTAGTCTCTGGAATACTCCCTTGTCTTCTAACAATATTCCATCTGAAGAAAAAAGTTTATGGCTCATATCAATAGAAGTAGCAACTGGTCTAGCACCGATCTTCCCTGTTTCAGAGAGCAAATCAAGAACATACTTCCTCTGAGAGATAAGAATCCCATCATTGGATCTAGCAACTTCTATGCCAAGAAAGTATCTCAATTCCCCTAGATCTTTGATCTCAAACTTTGTATGAAGGAAAGATTTGAGATCATTAATTCCCGAGACATCATTACCAATCACAACAACATCATCAACATACACAATCAGGTAAACAACCAAGAATCCTCTCCTCTTTACAAAGAGTGTATGATCAGACTGTGTCTGTACATAGCCAAAGCTCACAAGGGCAGCCCTAAACCTTTCAAACCATGCTCTAGGGGACTGTTTGAGTCCATAAAGAGATCTCTTCAGCCTGCAGACCTTTCCTTTTATATATGTTTCATACATCCCTGGAGGAAGATACATATAAACCTCCTCATGTAATTCTCCATTCAGAAATGCATTCTTTACATCCAGTTGATAAAGTGGCCAGTCTGAGTGTGCAGCCAAAGATAGAAGAACTCTCACAGAAGTCATCTTGGCAACAGGGGCAAAGGTCACCAGATAATCAATCCCATATGTCTGTGTAGAGCCTTTTGCAACCAGCCTAGCCTTGTACCTTTCAATGGTGCCATCATCATGATATTTGATAGTAAAGACCCACTTACAGCTTACTGAATCCTTCCCTTCAGGCAAATCAACAACTTCCCAAGTGTCATTCTTGTGCAGGGCATCAATTTCTGTTCTCATAGCATCCCTCCATTCTGGAATATTAAGAGCTTCTGACATAGACCTAGGAATTGGGTTAGAGGCAACAAAAGAAAGTTAGGCAAAATATGAAGGAGAGAGCAAACTATAAGAAAGGTGTTTGGAAATGCAATGTGCAGTACACTTCCTTTTTCCTTTCCTAATAGCAATGGGGATATCAAGGTCTGGGAAGGATGGCTCCAAAGGGGCTGTAACAGTACCTGTTGTCTCATCTGTAACTGGAAGTGCATGGGGCTCATGTGTTGTAGAGGAAACAACCTGCTCATTTTTGGTTCTTTGCCTTTGATACATCCTGGGATTAAAAAGAGGGCGAGGAGGTAAAGGGGGAGGAATAGGAACACTGGAATGAGAGTGAAGTGACTGATCTTCCCTTGATTCATTTGAAGGAAGAAGAGACTCAGCAAAAGACTCAATTGGGACAAGAAGAGGAAGAGCAAACACCTGTGACAAATCCTCCCCCTTTGGACAATGTCTCTCCAGAGAGGAACCATAAAAGGAAGAAAGCTCATCAAAGGTGACATCCGTTGAGACATATCGAGTGCCAGTCTTCGGATCAAAACAACGGTAACCCTTCTGTGGGGGGGAACAACCAAGGAAGATACACTTGTAAGTTTTTGGTTCAAATTTATGTCTTTGGACACTTGGGATATGTACATAACAAGTGCAGCCAAAAACATGAAGAGGAATAGGACAAAGATCCTTGTCCGGATGAAGGAGACTGAAGGGAGACTTAAACCCTAAAACCCTAGATGGCATACAGTTTATAAGGTAGGTAGCAGTGAGAACAACATCACCCCAAAATTTTGTAGGGACATGTGAGGCAAATAGAATACTTCTTGCAACTTCAACAATATGTCTATTTTTTCTTTCAGCAACTCCATTCTATTCTGGGGTCCTAACACAGAAGCTTTGATGAATAACCCCTAAATCAGTGAGATAGCAGGTCAAGTTTTTCTCAAACTATTCTTTAGCATTGTCGGATCTGAAAATTTTAATCCTGGTATCAAACTGGGTGAAGACAAATTCATGGAATTGCCTCGCAAGTCTGGGAACTTCATCACGGGACTTCATCAAAAATATCCAAGTGAACCGAGATTAAAAGGAAAAGAAGATCTTTTACTACTCAAAAATATTTGTAGCCACCCATAGAGGGTAAGTGGTAAGGCCCCCACACATCAGAGTGCACAATATTAAAAGGAGAAGAAGATCTTTTATTACTCAAAGGATAAATGTTTCTACAATGTTTTGACAGTTCACAAGACTCACAATGAAGACTGGACAGTTCTGGGAATAAATGACTTAATGCACAAAAAGAAAGATGACCCAAACGAAAATGACATAACATGACTCGACTGATGGACTCTGTAGATGTAGACCCAAAAGCAGCTTTTCTAGGTTGTTCATGGAACTGTCCAGGAGTATCTAGCAGGTATATTCCATTCGCCTCACGGCCACTCCCAATCACCTTCTAAGACTCCAGATCCTGAAAAACACAGTAGGAAGGGAAGAAGGTTACACAACAATTTAAAGACTTAGTTAGGTTACTTACAGATAACAAGTTTGTATTTAGTCTAGGTACATGAAGAGCAGAAGAACCAAGGAGTTTGTAGCCTTGATGGTTCCCTTGCCAGAGATAAGGGCAAGAGAGCCATCAGCTAGGGTGATTTTGTCACGTCATTGAAGTAAATCATATGAAACAAACAAAGTAGAAAGGCTGATCATATGATCAGAAGCACCAGAATCAATAATCCAAGGGATCCTACGATTACCTGAAATGGTTGCATGATTGGCAGAAGCCCGTATACCTGAATGAGCAAATGCAGAAGAGGTTGAATTTTCTGAAGGGTTGGAAGAAGAAGTCACACCCTCTAGGTGATTGATCATCCTCCCAAACTTCTCATATTCTGCCTTCATAGCTGCTAACTGCACACTAGCCGTCATCTCTTCAGTTTGGTATCTGTCACTATCTGGACCAGCAGCAACATTAGCACTCCCTGCCCTTTTATTATCAGTCTTCTTCTGAAACCGAAGTGGTAGGAGTTCAGGATGCAATTTCCAGCACTTGTCTTTAGTGTGTTTTGGCTTTTTACAGTACTCACAGACAATCTCTTTCTTCCCTAAGCTACGTGGAGTCCCTGCAACCCCCTTGGGTTTCACTCCCATATTAGCAAAGTGGTCATTTAGACCAGCCCCTTGAACCTGGACAAGTCTCCTGCTTTCTTCACTACTTACCAAGGCATATGCCTGAGACGGTGAGACACTATCCTTGGATAAAATATTTTGTTTTGTAATATCATACTCTGGATTTAGTCCTGTCAAGAACTCAAACACCCTGTTTCTCTCAACCAGTTTTCTGTAGGTCTCAGCATTATTAATGGTGTCCCAGGTTAAAACTTCTATCAAATATATTTCTTGCCATAAAGACTTCAGTGTTGAGAAGTATACAACTAATGGTTTCTCCCCCTGTCTTAAATTCTTCACATCACTTCTCAACTTGTAAGCTCTGGCCACATTTAATTTTTGGGAATAGGTTTCAGCAACACTATCCCAAATTTCCTTTGCTGAATTCATCCACAAATAGTGCTGACTAATCTGTGATTGCATTGAATTCACAAGCCACCCAATAACAGTATAATTTTCTTGCATCCACTTTTCATATGATAGATCATCTTCCGAAGGAGCCTTTTTGCTCCCGGAGATAAAACCCCACTTGCCTCTATTACAAATATGAATCTTTACTGATTGTGACCAAGCCAAATAATTAGTTCCATCCAGCTTGATTGTGGTCATAGCCAATAGAGAGTCTATAGAGGCTCCCGGAACCTGTCAAACTCGGGATTCAACCATATCAAGAATTCAAAGACCCTGTTTCTCTCAACTAACTTTCTATAGGTTTCAGCATCATTAGTTCCATCATTGTGAAGTAAACAGCTAAAGGTCTCTCCCCCTGCCTTAAATTATTCATATCACATCTCAGCTTGTATGCCCTAGCCACATTCAGTTTCTAAGAATAGGTTTCAGCAACATTGTCCCGTATTTCCTTTGCTGAATTCATCCATAGATAGTGTTGATTGATTTGAGGTTGCATCAAATTTACTAACCATCCAATGACAATATAATTTTCTTGCATCCGTTTTTCATAAGATGGGTCATCTTCCGAAGGAGCTTTCTTGCTCCCAGGGATATACTCCCACTTTCTTCTGCTGCAGACATGAATTTTTACTGATTGTGACCATGCCAGATAGTTTGTTCCATCTAGCTTGACTGTGATCACAGCCAGGGCCCCCCGGAACCTATCCGGATTTGGCAACATGCTTGTTTTCAACTCCCAAGGTCTCCATCTTCTTAAAACACTCCAAAAGGGCTTCTAACAACTTCAATTAACCATCAAGGAAGACAGAAAAAAATAGATGCAGAGAACCAACCTCTATGTAGTCATACATGTTGACTACGTCACACCCGGAATACGAGAGAAACAGAAAAAACCTAGCCGACTTCATAGAACACCAAGATGTTTGAGTCAATCTTCAAGATGACGAACAAGACGCCTTTTAATCACTAAGTGCCAAGGTCAAACTCCCTGTGGAGCCCGCAAGCAGAATTCTCCAGTTGATTAGGGTTTTTGGCAAAACACCAAAGACTGTCAGAATGATGACAAAGACAACCTTCTTCTCTCCAAAAATCCACCAACAATTGGGCTAAAGAAAAAAAATTTAACTACTCATTCGATTCAGTTCTCCATACACACTGTGTATGGGAAAAAAGAGAAAAAAAATGAAAAAGGAGAGCCCGCTCTGATACCAAGAAGAAAAACAGCCCTTTGAAATTAACGGACAAATTAAAAACACTCTAAAAGATGATTGAGAACAGTAGAAAGCAGAAACAAGAAGAGAGAAGAAGGAGAAGAAGGTGGCAGCTGACAAGGTTCAAAAAATCGATACGATATGCCCCATATCGGGCGTATTGTATCGTATCTTTTGGGTCCCAATACGCCTGTTTACAGGTGTTTCGGGACCCCACTATTTTTTAATGATAAATATAGGTATTAAACTACCCAAAAACCAAATTTTGAAAAAAAATAAAAAAAAATATTTCCGCATGGTTCAAAGTACCAATACGCCTCTGCCAATACGCAAAGGCGTATTGATACTTTGAATCATGGCGGCTGATAGGGTTTAGAGAAAGATTTTCAAATGTAATCTCCTCTTACACCCTAATTCCCTTTCATTAATCTTAATTTTCAGTAATTACAGATAGGCCCCTTAAATGGGCGAATAAGCTTAAGTAAACATAACATAATTAAGGCCCAATTTGAAGCTCATTATCAACATAGAACATAAATAAAAGAATATTAAACAGTCAATGTTAAAATGATACCATGTAGCAGATTTATTTTAAAAGAATACGACAACCAATAAAATATCAAAACAATAAATTAAAAAAATAGTTTTATATATGTATGTGGGCACCCGATTAAGTCTCCAGGCGGGCACCTAGTATGCAAAACCTAGGGCATTTAGGCAAGGCGACCATGAAAAACTGCCTAGTCACCTAGGCAACGCCTTGACAACTATGGAGGCACCGGATTTCCCCACACACCTTTTACATGATCTGAAACCAGATTATCTCTAATCAAGGCCATATAAAAGGACTTCACCGAGAATCTTCCATCTTTACATTCTTTCCACTAGAGATCATCCTCTGAAAAAGTAGAGGTTAACTACAACACAATACCATACATTCTTTTCTCTAACCCCAAAATTTACTCAATTTACTCCCGGTGGAGGGGTTGCCACCGGAAGAAAAAAACCTATGATCAGGGGGGGCATAAAAGCCTTATCCCTCTGGGAATCTATACAATGTAGGGGTTGGCTCATAAATATACAAAGAAGTCCAACACCTAACACAATACCATACATTCACACATTCCTGAGTTTAAGCAACTTGACCAAGATGGACCATCCACACCATTAGGGCCAAATCACACAAGTGCACTATACATGTGACCAAGGTAGTGTAGACATCTTCCAAAGAAAAATCTACGACAACAAGATTATTCAGGCATGGATTATGGTTACATGAGACCACATGTATGGGACAGAATTACAACCATGCAACCTCATCCAGGCTCACCCATGCCACTAACCAAGAAAATCAAAACAAAATGCATATACAAAGAGGAAATGCCCATTTGTGCACTCAGTGCATGAAACACACCTCACAACACACAAAGACAATGGGTTTCAAAAACTTCTGAATACTGAGTTTCTTTATAAAATATTATAAATAGCAATCAAAATCAAATAACATCTTGTATTACAATATTAAAAGCACATTAAAAACTTTTAAATTTAAACATATACCTAACTTGATTTACATTGTCATATGGCACTGAGCATGGTTAGTATGCACAAATAAAAGTGTCTTTTGACTTGAACGACCAAATAGTACAATAGGACAAATGAAGGTGTCTAGTGTAATACAATCCTTGAAATAAGATTACAATTGCCACACCCAAACTCCAAAAGAAGTGCTAACAAAAATATCAAATTTCTTAGTACTTTAAAGTCCGCATTCAATCTCAGAAGAAGTGATTACATTCCAAATTCACAAAGGTGAATCCATCAAGATTTATCAACTCCAATTATTATGATCCATAGACTCATAAAGAGAATAAAATCTCAACTTTCAATCATCTATATAAAACATTCATAGGAAATAGCATCTAACAACATAGGGAAGGACAAACAACAGTGCTGCTTCTATCAATTGGTTACTTAGCTTGTTTTTCACATTGAATGAACTTCATAAGTCCTGATGAGGCCAACAATATTGGGCTTTATCATCTCATTCCCTTAATGCTTTGAGTTCTGGTATTGGCCAATCATGGATCTAAAAAACCATACTTAATGACCTCTGTTGGATGGTGTAAGTCATTATTATTCTTGCAACCATGTCCTACAAAATGGGTTGTTATAATCTTAATGAATTGTATCTAACAACATATAAGTTAATGAAGAAGGGGACATGCCCCAAAATTCATTTTCTTGAAAACCCTTCTTTCTCTCTCATTTCTTCTCCTGTTTGTCTTCTTTCTACTTTTATTAATTAACTCTCTCTAACAAGTTGGTATCAGACAATTCTGGTATTTCTTCCTAGTGGCAATGGAAACTATTGACTACTGGCATCACTATTATTGTCAGATGGCATTAGCTAATAGTATAGATGGCTTGAACTGCTAAACTAGAAAACACAAAATCTTGTTTCACCTTGATTTTAGAAAAAAATTTAATGAATTCAGTCATCCTCTTTAGAGAAAAAAGCCTCAATTATCCTCGGTTGAGGGAAACTAAACTTTCTAATGGTAACAAAAACATCTAGATTTCTAGGAGTTCAACATTATTAATGAGTCAACCATACCAAGAGAAAGGTATTTATATTAATGAAAAGTAAAAGGACAAATATGTCTCTAGTATACAAGATGTATAATACACAATGAAAGAATGAAGAAATATGTACAATAAGAAGAAAAATTACAATATTAACCCTCACTGTCCTTGTCTCTACAAAAGGATAGGTCCATATCCGGTCCACCCCTCCTAAGACCCCAGATAGTTGGGACCAACACTAGATATTGACTATTTTTAAAAGTACTTTGGTATATCTTCCCTGATCTTTGAAAATAGACACTTTAAAACAGTTAGAAGGAAACCTATTTTAGACAATTATGCCTCTAACTCCAATCAGATTGATGTATCTTTTGACATTTACTATAAATAAATAAAGTATATAATTGATTCATGTCATTGTGGTGAGTTTCTGTGTAATACCCTTAAACTGGACACATATGAGACTCGTGTTAGTTTAGAAACTTCACAGCCGTTGGATAGATCTGGGGAGATTTATCCTGCCAAGGTTGATACTGATGTGCCGCCAAGTTGATTGGGGTGGCTTGTCTCAGCTGCCAGGGTGAGACTTGAGGTACATGCAGTGTGGGTTTTCTTGAAACCCTGAACCGGACCAAAATTCCAGTATTGCCCTGGACCATGGAGACAGATGGGCAAAACTGGAATGTTACACCTAACCCCTAGACTCGATTATGATATTGCACTAGGTATCGGAATGGGTTATCTTTGATATGCCAATTAGAGAAATCCTTAGAGGGGGTCAAAACCTGGGTATGGTGGGACAGTCCAAGAATTCATCTGAGTGGGTGATCATAGTGACAAGATCAGCCCCATTGTCGGACAAAGTGAATGATCGGGGATGCACTCTCTCTGATGGAAACCTAAATTGCCGGCAGTTGATTTCAACCGTTGAAATTTGTTTTTGCAAAATATGTTTATATAAGAGATATACATATATATATATATACATTATGATTTCAAAATGTTTGCAAAAGGTTTTAATTCCTAGGATCCATGTGAGTAGAGAGTGCAACACTGTTCCTTGCAACCGAGGGAGAGGTCCTCTAGTGTCGGGCAGTGTTTGATCATTATGGGCTGAGAGGTTAAGTGAAGACCATTGAGGGTAATACCTGATGGGCTAATCTTGCATCTGCCCACAGTCCTTGGGTTTTCATAAGGTGGTTGGACCCAATGACCATTTAGTATAAATGTTGGGCCCATTAAGAACCCATGGTGATGGACTCTCTTTAAGAGAGTCCAGATCCAAATAAAAGATTTGGATTACGAAACTCCTAATGGGATTAGGAGATTCCCTCTTTAAGGCTATAAATAGGAGAGCAAGGCGGACCTCCAAATACTAACTCACAGTCTGTTGAATTAAGAGAGAAGACAATATACAGTTTGACTGCCCCTGTCTTCTGCTCTTTTCTTCCTATTCTTGCTACCCCTACCAGTTCAATCTCCACTTGTGGGAGTGATCAAGAATCGTTCTTGATATTGCCTCTTGGCAGAAGATGCAATCTGAAGTCGTGCTCACTAGCCCTCTACTACATTCTTGCTGAAGAACTCGGTTCTTGCTGAAGAGTCATCCTGCTGATTCTGCTTCACCTCACATTGTGTCATCTTCAGTGGAAGCAGTTTTTGGTCTTCTCCTTGAGCGTAAACACCTTCATTGGGAGTTACTGTTACTTTGTATCAGGTATATCCCTCTCCTCCCTTTTTGGTTTCAGATCTGGTCCGGTTTGTTTCAAGATTGATCATTGAAAATGCAATTTTGTAAAATAGGGAATGTGATTACCAGATGGGAGATAAAGATTTTTGAAATTTCGCCCAGCCTTCCTACAGGGTTCGGCCATCCATATAATGGATCTCTCATCCCTTCAACCTAGTCAATGAAAATTAAACCCATATTACAATCTGGAGAATTAGAACTCCTGCACTTAATTTCATTTCTTTATTGCTAGTTTTTTCCTTTTTCTTTTGATATGGGGGCTTCAAGTAGTTTATTTTCCATATACACTGAAACATTTTTTCGTATTTTTGGTGCTTCAATTCTTCTGTGTTGTGTAGACTATTTGAAGGACTAGTGTAGTAGATTCTTATATGTGGAAACTGATGAAAACAGTTATATTATTTATAGGTTTTACTTCCAGTTTCTCATGTCAACTAGCTGAAAAGAAGAGAAAATAATCACCCCATTGCAATCCATGAAGACTCCAATGACTTGAGGACTTTTATGACCTAAGGCTATGTTTGGAATCGATGTAAAACGTATTGGTGTAAAAATACATCGATGAGGTTTTACATTGAACTGTAAAAAAGTGACTGTTGAGCTTCGAAAAGCATGTCGAGAAAAACTTGGAGTTTTACACTAATTTTATCAATGTAGTATTTACATCTATAATCGATGTAAAACTTTACTTCAGATGAAGTTTTACATCGATTTACGACGTAAAATTTCACTCCATCCAAACACCAATAAAACCGAACTAGTGTGGAGCTTTATATCGATCTTGATTTACACTCCACCCAAACACCAACAAAACTGAACTGGCATAAACATTTACATCAATGACGTTTTACATCGATTCCAAACACAACCTAAAGATCACACATAAAAAATGGAATACTTAAGAAACAAAATTTGGATGTCAATTAGATGTTAAAAGGTAATGAAACTAGACCCATATTCTATTTGACAAAATAACTCATGACAAAACTATGTAATAAGGCACTTATACCCATCTTCTTGTAGTAGCTCCTTCAATATAATATCTAGTCCTGGAAGAGGTTCAATATTCAAATCATCAGATGTGCTCAAATTATCAGATCCAATATGGTTATCCTGTACAGTTGAAAAAACTAATTAGTAGTTGTATTTATTTTTTCTTGTAAATAAGCAATATCTGACTTATATTAATCAGAGTAACTAGGACCCAATATCCAAAATACAAACCTGAGAAATTACTTTGTCCAATGTCTCCAAAAGAGGATCATCCTCCAACTGCTTGATTGACAAAGTAACCCTTGACTTTTCTCTACAGTGAAGCCAATAAAATCCCAAACAGATTCTTTTATGAAACAATTTTGAAGCACATATTAAACAGAAAAGGAAACAATTTTTAATTTAAGTTATTAATGGTATTCAAATTCCATAGCCATTCCAAGTTTTACCTAAATCTAATGAACAATATTTTCAAAATGAGACTAAAGGCAACAGCTCAAGGAATTATAAAAATGAACAATATTCCAAGTTTTACCTAAATCTAGCTTGAAGGGCCCTTAAAATTTTATCATTTTTTTTATTTTATATAGTAAAAATTATAAAAATGAGACTAAAGGCAACAGCTCAAGGAAGTTACTTTAAAACCATTAATCATCAAGGCAAGGCAGCCCAATCCACAACTATATAACTAGATATAGTCAAGTTGACCATGATCCATATATAACCCCAGGGCTTGTTTTTTGGTTCCATGGGGCTACACAACTGGGGTAGCTGATCCCCCAAACTCACATCCCTCCCAACCCTGGTGAAGGCGAGATTTGAACTGAAATTTCTGCTACAACCTGCCAGAGACATTACCAACTGATCCATTTCGCACCTTCTAACCCAAAAGGCCTTTAGAACTCTTCAAATATCACAATATCTAAAATACTACATCTAGAAGACAGGCTCTTTGAGAGTCCATAAACTGAACAATAATACAAAGTCCAAACTGCAAATAATATGTCAAGTTAAGTAATAATCAAATAATTTAGTTTCCCAACAAACCTCCACTACTATCCGTTATCATCAACCAACTCCCAGTCATCAAATATAAGCTTAATATTCAAATCCATAAGTATAGTCATTTGCCTATAGCCTAGCATGTCCACCCCCTCAAGCAAATGAAATGTATAATTCCTCTTTGAAACGCATTGCTGAAACTAAATCCTAAGAGCCTTCCTATCCAACATAATTCCTATGCATAGTTGTCAAGGCAATGCCTAGGCGACAAGGTGCCTTAGGAGGCTCGCCTCGCCTAATCGCCAAACAGCTTTGTATGTTGTGTTATAAATTACTTTTATATTCTTAATTTTTTATTATTTTCTTATTTGTTAGGGTTTAATCAACACAGACATTGCTAACTGCTGTATTTTTTCTTTGATCAATAACTTCTGTATTGAACCCTCAATGACTTCATAACCTGAACCAATAAGTAAGAACTTAAAATTTTGTCTAATCAACACATTTTCTTCTTCTTCTTTTCCTATGACAAAAATAGGGGTTCAGCCCCTATATTTTTTGAATTTTCTTTTCTTTCTTCTTTTTCTCATGAATATGTTAATTTTCTATACTTAACATATGCTTTTCTTATTGATAATTATTAAAGAAATATGATTATGGAACCTAGGGAACTACCCTAGGATATATATTTTTTACTTAAATTCATTGCCTAGGCAACTAGGCAACAACGTGCCCCCTTGTTGCCTAGCCTCAACTTGGCACCTTGAAAATTGTGTTCCCATGTTTGGTCCTAAAATCACCTCTGAACCTGTATCAACCCTCCTAAACCCATCCCTGATTGACACCGGTTGATATCAGACCTATCAATCCTATATCAATTGTCTCATCAAATTCAATAGAAAACCATGATTTTCTAAGATATTTTCACTCTAGGTAGGTTTGTAATATATTCAAACATTAGATGAACACAATGGACAGTACTGGATGTCAAAAAGAAATTCCCTTTCTCCATTAAGAATTCTCCAACATCAACATAAGTAGTAATTGCTTGTAACTACTCATTTTATTCACCCACAAGCTCCATATAACTATCTGAATAAATTAAAACTTCCCAACCAGTCCATGTAACTAGAAGGATCAATCAATTTCAAAGGAGTACAGTTAAAGAAGTATAACAGGACCATGCCAAAACTTACCTATCTATTTGGATAACTTTAACTTTTATTTCATCACCTTCACTTAGGATATCTCTCACATCTTGAACCAAATCCCATGAAACTTCTGAGACATGTACAAGCCCAGTAAGATGATAAAAACCTGCAACTCAAATACAACATACCAGTAAATTTCTTTCGGATAGAAAAGTCATTAAGAAAAGAACACAGGATATCTATTAAACTAATTATCATTACCATCAGGAAAACGTAAATGAACAAAGGCCCCATAATCTTCAACAGAACCTAATCTTGCTTCAAAAACATTCCCTACTTTTACTTGTTGTGAATACTTTTCCCAAATTGCTTCTTTTTCAGAGAAGATCAACTTTCTGTTCTCTTCACTTGCTTGGATCACCTAAAATATCAAGAAAAATAGAAAACTTTAACTACATCATTTCATGAAAGGAGGGCCTCTCATGCTGGTCTCGTCTTCTCTACAGCAACAAATTGAATCAGGTTCTATGGGAGTGTCAAATCAGTCTGTATAATCAAGTGTCAGATGAAAGTTCAGTCAGAGGTGAGCAAGAAACTGAAAATATACAGAGCATTCAGATCTTCCTTGTGTCTCTAGAGGGTTTGGTAGAGTTAGGGCAAAGGAACTTAGATTCCCTGCCTTTTTTTCCAGGCTTGATTGAACTATAGAGTGGCCAGCTTGTTTAAACTATGATTAAGGGGTCTGCTAGGTCCATCAGTTCAGCTATTTTGATGCAAGAAATTTCTGGCCTGTTAAAATTTGTGTCGTCATTTTGGGTTTCCTTTCTCTGCCTTGTTGGTTCTTGACATTTATATTTACCATCTCTAGGAGTTCTGATATCTCATGTTGTAAGGGTTCTATAAGATTTGATTGCAAGAAATCTTGTGTCTTCGATGTGCTGTTGGTGGCAGAGCATTTAGCAACCAGATCTGCAGTTTTCTTTCTACGATTCAGCAAGGCATTTGATTGAAGATTTTGTTGAGACAATAGGTCTCTCCTTGCAATTGATTGGAAATCAGTTAAGGTTATTGGTTATGGCAACTGATTAGGTTATATTGGAAATCAATTAAGGTTTGAACAGTAGAATGAAGGAAGCAAGAAAAGGGAAGAGAGAGAGGTGGTTTTGGGAAGTACAAATCATGAGATCCAAATGGATCCCACCAGAGCTTATAAGCTTTAATAATGTGAAGTAAAATTACAAGGATGGCCATCATAAGGTAGCTATAAATTAAAATACTAAATGAACTAATATGCAAGGCCCATGGGCCCACTAAACAGGTCCAAAATAAAATAAAGAAAAAAAATAGAAAGTAGCTCAATAACCATACACTTAATTTCTCAACACTACCAAGTCTGGAATAGATATCCATCATTCCCAACTTGCCAAGAAAATTTGTAGCTTTGGCATGGGAACACCCTTAGTAAAAATTTCTACTAACTGCTAGTCAATCTTCACATAAGGGAGACACACCACTCCAATCATCACTCTCCTTGACAAAGTGACCATCTACCTCAATGTTCTTAGTATGATCATGCTGAACCAGGTTATGAGGTATATTGATAGCTACCTTGTTGTCATAACAAAGCACCAAGCTCCAATAGCTTCTCCCAAGTGACACAGAATCAAGCAATAATCATAACCATAATGCTCTTGAGAAGACATGAGAGCTTCTGCACTAGAATGAGCAACACCTAACTGTTCTCGATTTCCAAGCGACCATGTCTTTATCAGAGTAGGATTGAATGGTAAAGAAGAAAGGTGACAGAGAACTGTACGGATGCGTCTCAAGAGACTACACACACCCAGAAATTGTTATTTGCATTAAAATATAAAAGGATAATTCTGTCCTTAGGATAAATCTAGTGTACAAGGAGTATAATACAAATATGCTCCCAAGATACAGAAATATTAAGACAATATTAACCCTCTCTGTCTTTACACTCCCCCTCAAACTGATGCTAAGGAATGAGAATCAATTTGTGCTTGAGAAAGGTGGATCTATTTGTAACATTTATTGATGATTATTCAAGGATGACGTGGATTTATTTAAAGAAAGCTTGTTCTGAACTGCCTTATATTTTTATTTCTTACCATGCTGAAATTCAAAATCAATTTGGTGCTTCTATTAAAATATTTTGTTTGGGCAATGCAAAAGAATACTTTGAAGGCCATCTACAGTCATACCTTGATTCTCATGGAATTATTTATCAGTCTTTGTTCACACACTCCACAACAAAACAGTGTGGCTAAACAGAAGAATAGACATTTACTAGAAACGGCTCATGCTTTGATGTTTCAGATGTATTTTCCTAAAATCTATTGGAGTGATACAGTTTTCACAACTTGTTTCTTAATTAACCGTATGCACTCATCACTTGGTAGAGTTTCTCCCTTGTCATTTCCGTCTACTAAACCATTCACGCTTTCTCCTCGTGTGTTTAGTTGTGTTTGTTTTGTTCACCAGTTAGAGCTTGAAGCCTAAAAGTGTATTTTCCCAAGACACTCAGATACTCCCTGATGTGACATTTGAAACTGTGTCTTTCTTTTCTCCTACTGAGTCCTCTCCCACGTCTTCTTCCTTATCTCTCCCCGTTGCCTCAACAGATGGTCATATTCCTGTATCTAGCTGCAGTGATGCAATAGAAGCAGAACCACCACCTAAGAGTGTGTATCGCAAAGGACCTCGAGGAATTGTTTATCCCATTCTAGCACCTACTTTTCCACCATCACCTCCACCGTTGAATGGTTCATCTAACCTTGATCTTCCCATCGCACTCCGTAAAGGTAAATGTGCCTGTACTGTACTGATCACCTTACATATCATTGTGTTTCATTTGTACATCTATCTCTTGCCTATCAGAGATTTCTATCTATGTTGTCTTTTGTTTCTGTCTTGCGTTCTCTCCAAGTTGTTGTTTCTCCTAACTAGAAGAAGGCGATGGACAATAAGCAATAAGTTTGTTGCTTTCGAATCTAATCAAACATGGGATCTTGTTACTTTGACTCCTGGGAAGCAAGTTAAGGTTGTAAGAAGATTTATACTATGAAACAACATCCTAATATTAGTGTGGAAAGGAAGAAAGCTTGAATGGTTAACAAAGGTTACACTCAATTATATGGAGTAGGTTATACTAAGACCTTCTCCCCAATGGCCAAGATGGGCTCTATTTGTGTCAATATTCCCTAGCTGTTCATTTAGATTGGGCATTGTTTCAGCTTGATGTTAAGAATGCATTCTTCATGGTGATCATGAGGAGGTGCATATGGAGCAACCTCTAGGGTACATTGCTCTAGGGGAGGAATGTAAACTGTTTAAGTTCAAGAAAGCTAATTATGGATTAAAACAGTCAGCACAAACTTGGTTTGGCAGATTCAGTAGTCTGGAAAAACAATTTGGTTTAAAGAAGTGTAGTGTCAACCATTCAATGTTTAGAAAAGACATCAGTTGGGAAAATTATCTTGACAGTTTATGTTGATGATACGATCATTACAGGCAGTGATGGTGAGGGAATTAAGAAGTTGAAGCGGTTTCTGCAACGACAATTTTAGACTAAGGATTTGGGACAATTGAAACTTCATAGCTGCATGCAAAGAGACATCTTGGAGTGCACATCGATTCGCATAGAGATTGCTAGATCGAGTTCTTGACTGGGGTTGCGCCATCTTCAGCTTTGGACCCAACTTGGATTTGGATTTTTGGGTGTGAACTACCTCTTTGGGAGCTGCAACTTATGCTACCCGTATCAGGTACGAACCCAATTTAATTTGAACATCAAATTTGATCACCTAACCCTAGATTGATCCTAAGAGAAAATAGTTTCTCCATGGGAGTTTTGATTTCTCCAATTCTTGGACTGATAAATGAATTAAATTTCACACTTGTAAACCAGCAAGGTTCGACCCTTTTGGACATAAATCAGTCCTTTCAACACCTGCAATTCTCTTCCCTCTAAATAAGGGAGTATGCAATGGAAAGGCTCAAAATGTAACCAATAAGGATATTGTAAAATCAAATCCAAAATTCAATCCAACTAAAAATTCAAAGCATGTTTCTTCTTACTACATTTATTGTATTGATCTGCATCAATCGGATAGCTCCATTCCAAAGCCTCTGTGGTCTATCTTCTCCCAGATGACCTTTAAGGAGGGAAAAGAAGATTGAGACAAATTTCTCCCTTGTCTTATACTTCTACTTCCTTCCTAACTGATAAATTTTGGCTGTATTCCTAGCCTGGGAATAAGTGACAGTAACTATGTCCCATATTTGAACAGAATGGTATAGCAAAACAGGATTCATGTAGCCAACCCCATATAGTTGGGAGAAGGCATAGATGAGGATGATGATGGTTAACTCTGTCCCATATTTCCTTTGCAGTTGACACAAATATATGGTTCCTTGCAATGTGAGGCAGCATAGAGCAAACAGCCAAGACATTACAAGGAGATTATCTTGCTCCAGTTTAGGATAGATTGCCTCCAATGGACAGCTTGGTCAACTGTTAATGATTCAAGAAAAAATACTTCCATCAAGTTTGACTGTTGCTATCTTGTTATTTGAACTGTCACCAATCCCCATGTAGTAGGCTCCATTGGAAATTCCAGACAGCAGTGAATCCCTCTTGAGGGAGAAAAGACAACACAGCTCCCTCAATATCCATCCATCCAAATAATATGAGATTGGTTTGAAACCCTCATGAATTTTCATACGAATCAAACAATGGAAGCCAACCCCAGTTTGAAGCCCCTTACCTCCCCAACAAATCTGATTTTTAGAAAAGGTGATTTTCTTGATTTTCATTATAAAAATCAAGAAAAATACTAAAATAAATTCAAAAACCTTCCAAACCTGCGCAAAAAATTCCTAAAATAGAGCTTGACCTAATAGTACCTTTACCTCCACCTGCACAGGTCAACCATACAGCCTGCTGACATCAGCCACCAGCAATGATGACATTAGCAGTCAATGGAGATTCTGATCCCAAAGTTCAGTGTCCTCTAATACCAACTTGCAATTTTTGATGTCCAAGAAACAAAAAAATTATCAGAAAATAGAAGACAACTAAAAAAGTACAAATTTATTCATAGTTGGCAACCACCTCTTTCTATTAGCCTTTATATGAAAATAAAAAATTACAAATTCACCCATAATTAGAAACCACATTATAAGACTAAATACAATGACTTAAATACCCTTGTTGATATGAATATGCTCCTTAACATGAATCAAGCTGCAGATGTCTACAACCAAATACGTTAGGATATATAGAATCACAAGAACATAAACCAAAGAGAAAAGAAACCAAGAAAATCTAATTAAAAATAAGTATGCAAAAAATATTCCAAGATGATGCTTACGATAAGATGTAATTCAAAATAAAAATGGAAGTTATCTATCATGTGTCTTGAACTTTTCATGAAAGTATAAATCATGAACACTTCTAACTTCTAAGCATGTACATGGCCCATTTGTGCAAAGCATCTCAGTGTCAGTTCAAAAGAACGTAATCTATGGACTGATTATCTAAAACTTTATATGTTTAATGATTAAATAAAATGTCTTAAATTGGGACTTAAAAATGTCTTAACAGAAGAATGAAGGTAAATTTAAGGAAATGATTCTTAAATTTAAACAATTTTCAGAGAACAGCTATTAAAGTTAAACAGACAATTTATTAAAAGGCAATCTAATTGACCTAGATCTCAAACAAAAAAAAATAAAAATGGTAGTCCTAAACGTAATCTATGGACTGATTATCTAAAACTTTATATCTTTAATGATTAAATAAAATGTCTTAAATTGGGACTTAAAAATGTCTCAACAGAAGAATGAAGGTAAATTTAAGGAAATGATTCTTAAATTTAAACAATTTTCAGAGAACAGATATTAAAGTTAAACAGACAATTTAATAAAAGACAATCTAGTTGACCTAGATCTCAAACAAAAAAAAAATAAAAATGGTAGTCCTAAATACCTTCACAGCAATACGAGAACCAACTAGGCCCTTTGCTATCTCCTGAATGTTCTTGTGTGGCTCTACATAATCAGCACATCAAAATAGGATCACAATTATTAGTACCCCAACTTACAGTTAATACTGAACTAACAATATGGAAAACTATTCAACAAATAATAACTACATGGCAATCTACAAAATTAGGTGGCAAATGAGACAGAACAATGAACATTAATTGTAAAACATGGTAGAATTTTAAGTAAACTAATCTAGAGAAAATATTGCAGAACATGTTCTAAACATATCAAGGAAACAAATTAAGAACTTGAAGGAAAAACCCAGGCAAGAAACTAAATTCTGGTGCTGTATAGCAAATATAAGTGAAAGCACAAAGGCTTATTTTTCCAAGTAAATAAGAATAAAAACAAGCACTTGTCCATGCATGCATGCAAATATATGTTTGTGATTCTATGTTACATGGGTACAGGTATGTCTATCAGACTAACATGGATACAAGGTATCAGACTCAGAAAGCCCCAACAAAAAGATTTCAGGGATCCAGTAGATATATAGCTATTTTTATACTTTATGTTTTATATAATAAAATATACTTTATTAATCAAATATGTGTGAGATCCCTCATAAGCTGAAACTAAAGAGATAAAGAATGAGATGTGGAGAAGAGGAAATAAGAGAAAGAAGCAAGAAAAAGAAAGAAAATTGGTCCAAGATCCTTCAACCAAGGAAGAACAATACAGGTAGGAGGAAAAGCCATCTTTCTTGCTGCATCCTCTACTTTCTCTTTGGAGAAGATGATTCTTTCTTCCTCACTTCAGCCATAAGTATCTTGCCTCTCTCCTCTTTCATCTCTTCATAATAACAATTATAAAAACTACAAAGGACAGGGTTAGAAAAACAAAGGAACCTAGGAGTAACTCCAATAGGCCATAAAATGAGAGAAAGTAGATTGAGATGGTTTGGTCACATGCATGGAAGACAATCTACATCACCTATTAGAAAGTCATGTATTACAAGTTAAAGGGGCTAGAAGGGCTAAGGGCAGACCAAAAAGGACTTGGGTGGAAGTAATAAGAAATGATTTAAAGACCCAGAATTTAACAGTGGATATGGTACTGAATAGAATAGAATGGCAAAACAGGATTAGTGTAGCCGACCGTATATAGTTGGGACAAGGCTTAGAAGAAGATGATGATGCTTTATGCATTCCAGAAAAATGATGTTTCGCTCTTAATTAGCAAAAAGAAGGCTAAATTTACTAATGAGTCCATCACGATGTTGGCCTCCATATGAATGCAAGAGTAATTTTTTTTTTTCAGCAACACAGAAAAGATTCATTAATTAGGAAAAATCAAGTACAACAAGAAGATGTGGGCGGACAAGCAGTCCACATTGTCCCACTAAATAATACATCACAGCCCCAAGCCAACCCAAAAGACAATCCCTTTAATACAACACAGCCCAAAGGGTAACCCAACAGAAATTTCCTACTAATTAGAACATAGCCCAAAACATAGATTGTCTTTGAACTCCTTGCTAAGCTAGACCATTAGCCATGCTGTTAGCTGATCTTCCAATCCATCTTATTTGAATCACCATGTCCTTAGAAGCCTGTTTGAAGTGCCTGAACTCATTCCTTAAGTGCCAAATAATTTCCTCCCCTTTCTTCAGCCAGTTAACCACAGTTTTTGAGTCACCTTCAACAATCAACCTATCAATCCTCATTTCTTTAGCTTTTTCAACACCAAACAATGCTGCCTTCATTTCTGAGCTCACCACATCACTATGCTGAATAGGACCTGAGAACATGGCTAGCATATTTCCATTCTCTTCCCTTATTACCCCACCAATGCCTGATGGCCTCGGATTTCTTAAACAGCTGACATCAAAATTTAGTTTCTTCCACCCAGCATCCGGAGGGGACTAGGATTCAATCACCATAGGTTTCCAAGATGCAGTTTTTGCAATTGTACCCCATGACCTGAAAAAGTCTTCTGTCTTAAAATCAGCAAATAAATTTAGTGTTTTCACCCAATGCGCCACCCTTAGAGATATCACTTCAATCACAGCTTCTTTACTTCTTTCTTTGTCTTCAAAGATCCTCAGATTTCTTTCTTCCCAAATTGTCCAAGCAACTGCTGCTCTAGTGCATCTTCCCATAATTCTGCCTCTCCTTTTAGAACACCTAAATAAGTGAGAGCTAAAGAAGCTTTCCAGATTAGCAGGAGGAGTCCAGTTGCATCCAAACAGAGAGGAAAACCACTCCCAAATGAAGTTAGCAAAGGACATGAAATTAAAAGAAGAAAGGCAGTCTCACCATGCAACTTACATAAGGAGCACCAATTTGGTCTTTTTCTCTGGAGCAGATTACAGGTATTGAAGGAACCATGGAACACTTCCAAACAGAATGCACTGACTTTAGGAGGAATGGGCTGAAGCTAAATCTCCTTGATAGGAAAAGGAGAGGAGGATGTGGCAACAAGAGAGTTCAAGAAGGATTTGCAAGAGAATGACCCGGACTGATTGAGTGCCCAAACTCTAGAGTCTGAGCCACTGTCCCCCAAAGCCACTGAATTCAGCAAATTAGTCAAAGCAAAGACACTAGACAATTCAGTCTCTCATATTTCTAACAAAACCCATATTCCAACTCAGGTTAGCAGGTTAAGAGGAAGAGCTAATAAAATCACTAATGGGTTTACCTTTAAGACTGGAAAGTGCAAAAAGGGAAGGGAACACCTCGGACAGGGGGGAATCCCCAACCCAGATGTCCTCCCAAAATCTGGTTTTCTAACCCAAAACCAAATCATACCTGATGTGAGAAAGGAACAAAGGAAGAATGTCATGGATGGCCTTCTAGGGAGCAGCCAAAGTAGCTCTATGCAAACAACCCGCATCCCAACCATTGCTTGACAGCCCATGGATAGTTGAAATAACTCTAGTCCATAATTTCTCATCTTCTTTAGGGAATCTCCAAAGCCATTTACTTAGAAAAAACATATTTTTCACATTTCCTATTTCCAAACCCCCTTCATCTTTCAACTGTCCCACCTAACCAAATGATCTTTTCCCCCTCCCTAGGCTCCCACAAAAATTCCCTCATGATCTTCTCAATTCTTTTTATCACAACTTGGGGCATTTTAAAAACCAACATGTAATAGATTGGAAGATTAGACAAAGTAGACTTTATCATTACACAAAGGCTACTCTCCTTTTTCACAACCCAACAAATCAGCCAAAGCTCTCAAGACACCCTCTTCTAAATTGACACCAGCCACAAAACTCTTAGACCAATTAATTTTCAAATTGGAAATCCTTTCACAGAGGCTCACAACTATCTTTAAATTTTCTACACCTTTTCAGCTCTCCCCATCACAAAGACCAGAATGTCATCTGCAAACTGCAAGTGTGAGACCAAAACTCTGTCTCTCCCTACTACACAACCTTTTATCAAATGCATCAAGTTAGCCTTTGAGATTAATTTACTTAAAATCTCAGCTACCAAAGTAAAGAGAAAGGGAGAGAGTGGATCTCCTTTTCTAAGGCCTCTAATCCCTTCAATGAAGTCAACTGCAGTACCATTCACTACAACAGAAAATGACTTGTTTGCAAACAACCTCTGATCCACTTATACCACAACTCCCCAAACCCACACTTTTTCATGATGTCAATCAAGAAATCCTAGTCCACAAGGTCATAAGCATTCTCCAAATCCAATTTAATTGCTACACCCTTCCTCTTTTGCCTTTTTTGAGCCTCCACACACTCACTTGCGACTAGAATTTGATCAATAATTTGTTTATCTTGGACAAAGGCTCCTATGTATTGGGAAATGATAAAGGGAATCACCTTCTTAAGCCTTAGAGATGGTACCTTGCAATTACCTTAGAGATACTAGTCACTAAACTTATAGGTCTAAAATCTCCAGGCTAGGTGGCAGCTTGCTTCTTTGGGATCAATGCTAAGAAGGTTGAATCCATCCCTGGGCTAATTACTCCCCTTCTATGGAATTCCCTGAATACTTTCATCAAATCATTTTTTTATTATCTCCCAACAATCTTGATAGAAAGCCATTGTGAATCAATCAGGCCTAGGAGCCTTAGATCTATCCATAGAGAATATGGCTTCTTTCACTTCAAATTCCTCAAAGTTCTTCTCCAAGGATTGTACTTGATTCTCTTCCAAACACTCCCAATCCAGTCCATCCAAAGTCCACCTCTCAGTAAATGGCCTACAAAAAATTGATCAAAAGTGATCAACAGAGGCTTTAGCAATTTCTTCTTGATCTGTGATCTCAGCCCCACCCATTACTAAAGAGGAAATTGAGCTCTTCCTTTTCCTTCCAATTTGTTAAAGCATGAAAGAACTTTGTGTTGCCATCTCTCTCTTGACTTTTGTTTCCAACTGATCTCCTCTCTCAGCAAGGTTAAGGTATCCTCTAACTCCTTTAAAGACCATCTTCTTTCTCTTTCATTCCCTACTAACACACCTTTCACTCCTTTCCTATCCAACTCCTCAATTTGAGCAATTGATCTACCTTTTTTCTCTTCCAATCTTCCAAACTCCACTCTTTTATCTCCCCTTTCAGCCTTTGTAATTTTCTCAAAAACTTTTATCCTTCCCAAACAGGTTGTGGACTTTGGGAATCCCACCACTCCTTAACCTTTTTTTTGAACTCCAAGTGGGTAATCCACATGTTCTCAAACCTGAAAGGAATAGGTCCCCACTCACTAGACCTCTGAAACAAGCAGATTTGCCAATGATTTGATGTAATTCTGGGTAGGGACTTCCCCCTCAAGCCCACCCAATGTTTTTCCCAATCAAGAGGCATTAAGAACCTATCAGTCTGGAACAAATAGGATTAGCCTGGAGATTGGACCAAGTAAAACAAGATTGGCCTAGTGGGAAATCTCTTAACTCAAAAGTCTCAATAAAATTGTTAAATTTCCTCATACTTGAAGTGATCCTCTGTCTTCCTCCACTTGATTCACCCACAAATTTGATCACATTAAAGTCACCTCCTAACCATAGGCCATCCCACAAACCTCTAATGCCTGTTAATTCTTCCCACATCTCATTCCTTTCTCTACAAGAGTTTGGTCCATAAACATTGGTAAGGACCCAATCAAACCCATCCTGGTTGTTTTTCAGTTTTACCGAGACAGAAAATCTTCCCACTAGCTCTTCACAACAAGTAAATAGGTCTTCCTAGTTCCTTCCAGGCTGTTATTATTCCTCCTGGTGCACCCTAGGCTGGTGCAAAATTCCACAGACCGCTTCTTTCCCAAAAGCTCCTAATCCACTTCCTATCAACCTCCTGCACCTTAGATTCCTAAATCAAAACCATGTCTAGCTTTTCTTTCTTCAACAACTCCCTAATCAGTCTTCTTTTTGTAGCACTTCCTAGACCCCTGACATTCCAGCTAATTCTTTTCATTGTACTTACTGAAAAAACCCAAATGCCCCCTTATCCTAAAGACCTCCTTTTCTTCTCCCTCCTGGCACTGAATTCTTTGTCCCCTTCAACATCATTGATTAGTTTCTCCACTTCATTCAATTTTTTCCTTCTTTTCCCACCCCCTGTTTACCTTGTCATTTTTTGAGCTGTTACCTCCTTAGATTTCTCTAGGTTAAGCCCCATTCTATTACCTAGATTCTTCACTTGATCCTCTTCCTCCTGCTGCTTTCCTCCTAAAGACTCTCCTTCATGCCTGCAGCTCTTTTCTTTTTCTCTCACCAAATCAGGGTTATTCTTCTCCAATCCCATTTTTTCTTTACCCATCCTCCCCCCTCCTTGCTATGTTCAACATCCCTCACATTTCCCCCAAAGAGGCTGCCTCCCTCCCACAATCAGACTTTGGATTTTCATTTTAGTGTAATTGAAACATTTTAGTGTACCCTTGAAACTTTGCTACCATATCAAAGATTGAATGGGAGATTGGATGCCTTTACTGAAAAAGGACAGTATCCAGTGTAATTAAAGTGTCACATAGGCATCAACTAAGAAATTGCATAGAAATTCTAGAAGTCCATCACCTAGGCAAACAAATAGGCAAGCAATATAGATATAAACATTTTAGTGGGGTAAGTAACTAATTATGCTGCCATTATATGTTCATCTGGGTTTAGGTAACCCATTTTCGGTCAGTAGGAGTATACTTTTTTTTATCAATAACAGAAACTTTTATTAATAAAGGAAAAGGAAGAGAATACAACAGGAGAGGGGGGGTAAAAACTCTTACCCCACCCTAAAAGTAAAACATCACATTACAACACAGCCCAAAAGAAACTAGCTCTTCTCACCCCTTGTTTAGCTAAAAAATCTGCAAAAGAATTGGCACTCCTCTTGGACCACTGAAACTGAATTTGCATGTCTTGAGTGAGCTGGTAAATTTTCTTTTTTTCATTCAAGAATTTCCACAAACTAACATCTACCTTTTGCAGCCACTTAATAGCCAATCTAGAGTCACCCTCCACCAGCAACTTCCTAATACTCAGCTGTTTGGCTCTTTTTATTCCTTCTAATACTGCTGAAATTTCGGCTCTCAGAGAATCCCCCCAACCTATAGGCCCTGAAAACATGGCCAAAACTCGACCTTCTTCGTCCCTGAACACTCCACCTATGCATGAGGGGCCTGGGTTTCCTTCACTGCTGCCATCAAAGTTCAATTTAGTGAACCCCAAAGTCAGAGGAGACCAAGTTAGAACAGGGGAACTAATCAACCGAGCGGACTAGGCTACTTCTTTCCAATTTCTAATGATATCTCCTGCTGAGAATCCTTCAAATAGCTTCATAGACTTGACCCAGTGAATCACCCTAACATAGATTAAGTCAATGATGGCTTCTTTTTTCTTTTCTTTTTCATGGAAAGTACGTTCATTCCTTTCCTCCCACACTGTCCAGCATACAGTTGTTCTTACACATCTCCACAAGATTTTACCTCTCTTTTTTAAGTAGAGAGAAACAAACTTTGCACACTTGGAGGGGTGGGCCACCTACAACCAAAGAGAGAGAAAAACCAACACCAGATTCCTAATACAAAAATATAGGAAACTAATAAGTGATAACAACTCACACCACTCTTACATAAGATGCACCAATGCGGGGATAAACACCAACTTGGCCTTTTCTTTTGAAGTAGGTCACAGGTGTTACACTTTCCTATGATAGCTTCCCAGCAAAAAGCACATACTCTAGGAGGAATTGGTCTACCCCAAACTTCCGGAACCGGGAAAGGAAAATCAAGGGTCGATTGGGAATGGGTTAATTCCTTGAAAAAAGAAGAGCAATAAAAGATACCCAAAGAACTAGGAGCCCAAATCCTACTGTCTAGTCTAGAGGGGTCAACAACTACCTCCTCCAGAATCTTCAGCAAATTAGAAATGGAATCCAATTCAGAGTCTCTAAGAGCCCTTTGAAAGCCCAGGTTCCAATCAGGGGCAGAATTAGAAAAGGTTAGGAAGGTAGCAACATGCTCATTTTTAAACCTTGAGAGAGAGAACAAAGAAGGAAACTGCTCTTTCAAAGGTGTGTCACCCACCCAGATATGTTCCCAAAATCTTATAGAATTACCAGAGCAAAGGTCATACCTAATAAAAGGAAGGAAGGAAGAATAGCATGAATAGACTTCCAGGGAGAAGCTCTTGTGGCCCTAGATGGAACACTCGTGTCCCAGCCATCTGCCTCTTGCCCATGAATACTTAGGATAATTTTAGCCCACAGATTTTCCTTTTCCTTTGCCAGTCTCCATAACCATTTCCCCAACAAAGCTTCATTCTTCTCCTGCAAGTTACCCAAGCCAAGACCACCATCATTTTTAGCTCTAGTGTCTAAATCCCACCTAACTCTATGATCCCTTTTCTCATAAGTTTCTCTAGCACCCTACACACTCCCTTGGTAATTTAAACATAGACAGAAAGTAGATTGGGAGGTTCGCCAAGGTTGCTTTAATCAAAGTTATCCTACCACCCAAAGACATGTAGTTTTTCTTCCATGAAGAAAGCCTTTTTGTGAATTTCTCAATCACCGGATTCCAAAAGCCCCTTTTTCTAGGATTATCACCTAAAGGAAGCCCCAAATACTTTAGTGGCCACTGAGCAATCTCGCATCCCAATATTTGAGCCCTTTCTTCCACCTCTCCAGCACTCATATTAATGTCAATCACACAACTCTTATCAAGGTTGACTTTGAGGTTAGTCACTTGTTCAAACACATTAATCACCTGTTTTAAGTTTCTAACCCACCTAATCGCATCCCCTCCACAAAACAGAATTGTGTCATCCGCAAACTGTAAATGAGTGACCGGAACCCCATCCCTCCCAACTCTCCAACCACTTACCAAACCTCTAGAATCTGCCCTCTTAATAATCCTCCCCAAATCTTCAGCAATCAAGGTAAAGAGAAAAGGGGAAAAGGGGTCCCCTTGTCTAATACCCCTAGTAGCTGGAAAATGGTCTACCACCCTACCATTCACCAAAATGGAATAGTGGCAAGTCCTAATGCACCATTTTATCCACTTACACCACCTCTGCCCAAAACCAAAAGACCCTAGGACTTCCAACAGCACAGACCAATCAACTAAGTCGTAAGCCTTTTCTAGATCCAGTTTACACAGCAGCCCTTTCTTCCCATTTCTTTTTAGATCTTCCACACTCTCGTTTGCAATTAAGATTTGATCCACAATTTGTTTGTTCTTCACAAATGCACCTTGGCTAGGGGAAATGGTTGTGAGGAGAACCTCTCTAATTCTACGAGAGAGAACCTTAGCAATAATTTTGTAGAGGCTATTGACCAAACTGATGGGTCTGAACTCCTTAGGGTGCAAGCTCCTTCCTTTTTTGGAATTAAGGCAATAAAAGTAGAGTTCAGACCTGGGTTAATCACCCCTCTTTCAAAGAATTCTGAGAACACAATCTAAATGTCATCCTTAAGTATCTCCCAGCGGTCTTGATAAAAAGCCATCGTGAAACCATCAGGTCCTAGGGCTTTAGCTCTATCCATAGAGAAAATGGCATCCCTTATTTCTTCCAATTCAAACTCTCTTTCCAACCATTCCATCAGCTCTTCAGGGAGCCTGGGCCAATCCAAGCCTGCAATCCTTAATCTCTCATTTAAAGGTCTCTTGAAAATATATTTGAAATGATTCCCAAAAGCCCCTGCAATCTCGTTTTGTTGGGTTAAAGTTATACCAACAACCACCAACTTAGAAATGGAGTTCTTTTTCCTTTTACCATTAGCTATAGCATAGAAAAATTTTGTGTTCCTATCTCCTTCCTTCACCCATTTGTGTCTGGATTATTGCTTCCAACTGAACTCTTCTTTAAAAAGTAGATCCTCCAAATTATTCCTCAATTCCCACCTCAACTCTTTATTCCTTTCCCCTAAGCAGCCTTGTTCTTCCTTTGCGTCTAAATCCTCTATCTGGTTAATCAACTGTTGCTTCCTTTCTTCTGATCTCCCAAAGTGATGAATATTCCACTCTTTGATTTTAACTTTAAGTTCTTTTAACTTCCAATGGAATTTCATACCTACCCAATTAACCTATGGGTTACTTTCGTTCCACCACTTCTTCACTTTCTCTTTAAAATCCAGATGAAGCAACCACATATTCTCAAATCTGAATGGAGAGGGCCCTCTATTTCCAAAATCATACTTGCAAAGTGAAATTGGCCAATGATCAGAAGTAACTCTCGATAAGGCCCTTGACACCATGTCACTCAAGTTCCTTGAGTTCAAAAACATTTATAAACTCATTAAACTTCCTCATACTAGTTGTACTCCTTTGTCACACCTTATTACACTCTTCACTGAATCTAATCACATTGAAATCCCCTCCTAGACACCAAGGCCCATCCCACAAACCTCTAATGTCTTTCAGTTCTTCCCACAATTAATTTCTTGTCTGTAACCAGTGTGGCCATAAACATTAGTTAAGACCCATTCAAATCCATCTCCCACTTGCTTGAATTTGACAGACACCGAAAACCTTCCAACTAATTCTTCATCTGTTAGACAGTGCATGCCCTTAGCTCCAATCAGAATGATGTACATTATGACATTTAATGTAAATGAATAAAGTACATATTTGATTTGTGTTATCATGGTGTGTTTCTGTGTAATACCCTTAAACTTGACACATATAAGACTCGTGTTAGTTTAGAATCTTCACAGTCGTTGGATAGATCTAGGGAGATTTATCCTGCCAAGGCTAACACTGATGTGCGGCTAAGTTGGTTGGGGTGGCTTGTCTCAACTGCCAGGGTGAGACCTAAGGTACATGCAGTGTGGGTTTTAAATCTTCGCAGTCATTGGATGGATAGATCTAGGGAGATTTATCCTGCCAGGGCTAACACTGATGTGCCGCTAAGTTGGTTGGGGTGGCATGTCTCAACTGCCAGGGTGAGACCTGAGGTACATGCAGTGTGGGTTTTCTTAAAACCCTGAACTGGACCAAAATTTCAGTATTGCCTTGGACCTTTGAGATAGATGGGCAAAGCTGGAATGTTACACCTGACCCCTAGACTCGATTATGATACTTCACTAGGTGTGGGATTGGGCTGTCTTTGATAGGCCAATAAGTGAGATCCTTAGAGGGGTCAAAACCTGGGTATGTTGGAAGAGTCTGAGAATTCATCTGAGTGGGTGATCATAGTGACAGGATCAGCCCCTTTGTCGAACAAAGTGAATGATCGGGGATGCACTCTCTCTGATGGAAACCAAAATTGTCGGCAGTCGATTTCAACCGTTGAAATTTGTTTTGCAAAATATATTTATATAGAGATATACATATATATATGGTATCAAAATGTTTGCAAAAGGTTTAAATTCCCGGGATCCATGTGAGTAGAGAGTGCAGTACTGTTCCTTGCAGCCGAGGGAGAGGTCCTTTAGTGTCGGGCAGTGTTTGATCATTATGGGCTGAGAGGTTAAGTGAAGACCATTGAGGGTAATACCTGATGGGCTAATCTTGCATCTGCCCACAGTCCTTAGGTTTTCATAAGGTGGCTGAACCCAAGGACCATTTAGTGTAAATATTGGGCACATTAAGAGCCCATGGTGATGGACTCAGGGGTTCACTGTCTCCTACAGTGAATTCGGCCAAGCCTTGTAACAAAGGTTGGGCTGAACCCATGTGGCTGATGTGTAGATCAATGTTTGGGTCCCACACCATACAAGGATAGCCAACTGGGAAGCAGGTTAAGAGTTTAAGTGAGCACATAGACTTAATGGGCCTAAAGCCCAATTCGAACTAGCATAATAAGATTAATTAAATAGGGGGTGGATCTGGGATTTGGATCAGCAGATAAGATAAGGGATTGTCCCTATCCACTCAGAGATTCCAGATCCAAATAAAGATTTGGATCAGGAAACTCCTAATTAGATTAGGAAGGCTGATATTTATCTGTAGATAAGGGATTACCCTTATCTCTTTAAGAGAGTCTAGATCCAAATACAAGATTTGGATTAGGAAACTCCTAATGGGATTAGGAGATGCTCTCTTTAAAGGCTATAAATTGAAGAGAAGGGCAAACCTCCAATACACAATTCTCAGTTCAGAGATTAAAAAGAGAGAAGAACCTGCATACTAGTTCGACTGCTCCTGTCTTCTGCTCTTTCCTGCTCTTGCCGCCATACTAGTTCGATTTCCACCTGTGGGAGCGATCAAGAAGTGTTCTTGATATTACCTCTTGGCAAAAAAGGTAATCAGAAGTCGTGCTCACTAGCCCACCATCAGATTCTTGCTGAAGAGCCATCCTGTTGATTCTGCTTCATCCTACACCGTGTAATCTTCGGTGGAAGCGGTCTTTGGATCTTTCCTTGGGCGTGAACTGTTAGACAGTTTTGTATGCCCTTAGCTTCAATCCGATTTTATGTACTTTTGACATTTTGTGTAAATAAATAAAGTGAATGTTTGATTCATGTTGTTTCGTATAATTCTATGTAAGACCCTAAAACTGGACACTTATAGAGACTCATGTTAGTTTTAAATGTTCACAGCCATTGGACAAGTCAGGGGAGATTTATCCTGCCAAGGCTGATACTGGTGTGCCACCAAGTGTTGGGATGGCCTATCTCAGCCACCAGGGTAGGACCCAAGGCACATGCAGTATGGGATTACTCGAATCCTTGAACCGGACCAGATTTCCAGTATTGCCCTGGACCTTGGAGACAGATGGGCAAAACTGGAAAGTTACACCTGACCCCTAGAATCGATTGTAACACTTCACTAGGTGCCGGATCGGGCTGTCTTTGATATGCCAATCAGTGAGATCCTTTGATGGGGATCAAAACCTGGGTATATTGGGACAGTCTGAGAATTCATCTGAGTGGGTGATCATAGTGACAGGATCTGCCCCTTTGTCGAACAAAGGTAATGATCGGGAATGCACTCTCTCTAATGGAAACCAAACTGCCGGCAGTTGATTTCAATCGTTGGAATTTTGTTTTGCAAAATTAATATATATATATATATATATATGTATATGTACGGTTTCGAAATGTTTGCAAATGGTTTTAATTCCCGGGATCCATGTGAGTGGAGAGTGCGGCACTGTTCCTTGCAGCCGAGGGAGAGGTCATCTCTTGTCGGGCAGTGCTTGATCATTAAGGGCTGAGAGGTTAAGTGTAAGACCATTTAGGATAGTACCTGATAGGCTAATCTTGCACCTGTCCACAGTCCCTGGGTTTTTATAAGATGGCTTGGCCTAGGGACCACTTAATGTAAGTGTTGGGCCCATAGGGTCCATGTGATGGGCTCAGGGGTTCACTGAGCTTTTTAGTGAATTCGGCTAGGCCTTGTAATAAAGGCTAGGCCGAACCCATGTGGTTGGTGTGTAGATCAATGCTTGGGTCCCACGCCATACAAAGAAGCCCAACTGGGCAGCAGATTGGAAACTAGTTAAGCACTGAACACTTAATGGGCCAAAAGCCCATTTCGAGCTGGGCTGATATGATCACCCATCTATGGGGCGGATCTGAGATTAATGTTAGCAATAGGATAGGGCCTTTTAACCTTATCCACTCTGGGAGACCAAATTCAAATCAGATTTGAATTTGGTAACCTCCTGATAAGAACAGGAGTAAGCTAACTTAATCTGGAGATAGGATTAAGATCATCCCCTATCCAAATACTGATTTGGATTGGGATAACTCCTAATTAGGAGGTTTCTTAATCAAGAAAAAAGGAGGAAAACCCCTAAGAGAAAAATATTAGATTTCGAACAAGGGGTTTTTGAGATAGCAAGAAAGCTTCCTGCGAATTGAGATCAGATCTCATTCACACTCCAGAGAGAAGAGAGGCAATTCAGCCATTTTCGTCCTAGGAGTTCTCCTCCAGCCGCCGCCATTCCTTCTTGCAAGATTCGATCTTTGAAGAAGAAAGAAGTCAAGAAATCAGTTCTTGACATCAGTCTTGCAGAAAAGACTGAAAAAAATTCGGTGTTCAGAGTTTCCAGAGGATTCTTGCGAAGGATCCAGTGTGTAGAACGCACTCTGCTGCTTCCGTTCCACCCACAGCTGTGTCATCTTCAGCAGGAGCGGATCTTGGTGTCTTCTTTGGGCGTGAACACCAACTTTGGGAGATACTGCTTCTCCGGATCAGGTATATTCCTCCCTTTTCTTTTTGGTTCAGATCTGGTTCGATTATGGTTCAAGTAGGATCCTTGAATATTGTATTCTAAATTTAGGGAATATGATTCCCATTTGGAAGAAGGTAGGAAAATTTTTGAAATTCGCCCACCCATTCCGCAACCTTCTTGGCGTCCGTCAGATGGATCCTACCATTCTTTCAAACACCTTCATTGGAGGTTATTGTTACTTCGTATTAGGTATAACCCTCCACTCCCTTTTGTTTCAGATCTAGTCTGGTTTCAGATCTGATCTGGTTTAGGTTCAAGATTGATCATTGAAAATACAGTTTTCTAAAATAGGGAATGTGATTCCCACGTGGGAGAGAAATTTTTGAAATTTCGCCCAACCTTCCTGTAGGGTTTGGCCATCCATATGATGGATCTCTCATCCCTTGAGTTCAAAAACATTTATAAACTCATTAAACTTCCTCATACTAGTTGTACTCCATTTGTCACACCTTATTACACTCTTCACTAAATCTAATCACATTGAAATCCCCTCCTAGACACCAAGGCCCATCCCACAAACCTCTAATGTCTTCCAGTTCTTCCCACAATTAATTTCTTTGTCTGTAACCAGTGGGGCCATAAACATTAGTTAAGACCCATTCAAATCCATCTCCAACTTGCTTGAATTTGATAGACACCGAAAACCTTCCAACTAATTCTTCAACTCCCTCTACAACTTCATTCTTCCACATAGTGATTAATCCTCCAGATGAGCCCCACGAAGGGTTCATAACCTAGCTAAGGCCATTTGCTCTCCACACACTTCTAGCCCATCTCTTGTCAAAGGACATAAACTTAGATTCCTGAATTAAGAAGATATCTAGATTTCCTTTCCTTAAGACCTCCTTTATTAGTGCTCTCTTTCTTACTTTCCCCATGCCTCTCACATTCCAGCTCACAATCTTCATTACTCCAATAAATAATCCACCCCCACCCCTGAACTTTTCTCCTACACTTCTCCCCTTCCCCTACCCTTCCTCTCACTATTTCTTTGTCCCCTTCCACATCCTTTTTCAGCCTCTCCACCTCACTTAACCTTCTTTTTCTCACCTTCCTCTCCTCTTTTTTATTCTTCAAATGCACTTTCAACTCATTCAAATTTTTTATCTTGTAGCCTAGCTTTTCTACAAATTCAGCTAGGGAATCATCTCTTTCAATTCCCTTCTCAACCATTGTGTTTTTGTCCTCTCTATGCATCCCGTACAACTCCTCCTGTTCAATCCTCCTCTATCTTCTTTAGACCCACCAACCTCACCCTCATTCAACTTCCCCCTCTAATTCCACCCTAGTTAGGTTACCAAGCTCTTCCGAAGTTAAGTTACACACTCCCTCCTCCCTCTCACCCTTCTTCTATATATACCCACCACCCTCAACTCTGTCAGCTTCAAATCCATGGGTAATCGGCAATGAGGCAGGCCTAGAACCTGGGAGACAGCCATCAAGAGCATAGCAAGGATTAGTTTCAAAACCTGAAAACACACATACCTGGGTCTGAAAATAGAGGACATTCAACATCTATCTGGGTTTCACAGTTCGGTAACAGATTATGCTTTTGCTGGCCACAACCTAGGCATGATACACTCTTGCTAGTACTTCCTGGGCTCTATCGTTCATCCCCTCCTGATATACCTATATCTGAATTCTGGTGTACAGCAGTTAACATCTCATCAGTTCCCTGCCCTCTGTTCATTATCTTGTTTGGTTCTTTCCTACCCATGGTTCGGTTCTCCCCCCTAACCTCCAAGTAGCACACAGCATCGTTTATCGGCCCACCTGTTAGACAAATTTGTATGCCCTTAGCTCCAATCAGTTTTGATGTACTTTTGACATTTAGTGTAAATGAATAAAGTGCATGTTTGATTCATGTTGTGTGGTATGTTTCTGTGTAAGACCCTTAAACTGGACACTTAATGAGACTCGTGTTAGTTTAGAAAGTTCACAGCCGTTGGATAAGTTTGGGGAGATTTATCCTAGCAAGGCTGACACTGGTGTGCTGCCAAGTGTTGGGGTGGCCTGTCTCAGCTGCCAGGGTGAGACCCAAAGCACATGCAATATAGGATTAATTGAATCTTTGAACCGGACCAGATTTCCAGTATTGCCCTGGACCTTGGTGATTGATGGGCAAAACTGGAAAGTTACACCCAACCCCTAGACTCGATTATGATACTACACTAGGTGTCGGATTGAGCTATTTTTGATAAGCCAATAAATGAGATCCTTAGCGGGGGTCAAAACCTGGGTATGTTGGGACAGTCGGAGAATTCATCTGAGTGGGTGATCATAGTGACAGGATCAGCCCCTTTGTCGGACAAAGGTAATGATCGGGGATGCACTCTCTCTGATGGAAACCAAACTGCCGGCAGTTGATTTCAATCGTTGGAATTTTGTTTTGCAAAATTTATATATGAGATATATAGATATATATGGTTTCAAAATGTTTGCAAATGGTTTTAAATCTCAGGATCCATATGAGGAGAGAATGCAACACTGTTCCTCGCAGCCAGGGGAGAGGTCCTCTCTTGTCGGGCAGTGTTTGATCATTATGGGCTGAGAGGTTAAGTGTAAGGCCATTTAGGGTTACACCTGATGGGCTAATCTTGCATCTGCCCACAGTCCCTGGGTTTTTATAAGATGGCTTGGCCTAGGGACCACTTAGTGTAAGTGTTGGGCCCATAGAGTCCATGTGATGGGCTCAAGGGGTTCACTGGTCTCTCCAGTGAATTCGGCTAGGCCTTGTAACAAAGGCTGGGCCGAACCCATGTGGCTGATGTGTAGATCAATGCTTGGGTCCCACGCCATACAAAGAAGCCCAATTAGGCAGTAGTTTGGAAGCCTATTGAGCACTTAATACTTATTGGGCCTAAAGCCCATTTCGAACTCGTAGATTTATTTACCCACTTAAAGGGGCAGATCTGAGATTCAAATATAGATTTGAATCTGATAATCTCCTGATAAAATCAGGAGTGGGCTGACATTATCTGCAGATAGGATTAAGATAATTCCCTATCCAAATACAGATTTGGATTAGGATAACTCCTAATGGGATTAGGAGGTTTCTTAATCACTAAGAAGGATGAGAAACCCTAGTCTTGAATTACTGGAATTTGACCCAAGGGTTTAGTAGAAGAACCTCCTGCAATTTGAGATTGGATCTCAGAAACCCTAGAGAGAAGAAAAGCAAATACGCCAACTTCAGCTCTAGAGTTCTTCATCAGCCACCGCTGCCATTCACTGCCTAGTTCGATCTCTCTGAGAGGGAAAGATCAAGAAGGTGCTCTTGATATCAGTCTTTGCTGAAAGGCTGATTGTGTACGGTGATCTTCGCTTCCATCGAATTCTTGTAAAGAATTTGGTTCGTAGGACGAACACTGTTGGTTCTGTTCCAGTATCATTGCGTCATCTTCAATAGGAGCAGATCTTGGGAGTATTCTTTGGGCGTGAACACCGACGTTGGGAGATACCGATTCTCCGTATCAGGTATAACCCTTCCCTTTCTGTTTGGTTCAGATCTAGTTCGGTTTTGGTTCGATTAGATCCTTGAATATTGTATTCTAAAATCAGGGAATACATATGATGGATCTCTCCCTCCTTTCACCACCATCAGCGGGGAGTCTCAGCATAGAGGTAGCGTCTTCCACCTTCTCAACGGAGGGTCTCAGCATAGAAGTAACGTCTTCCACATCCTCAGCGAAAATAATGTCAGTGCTGAAGGTGTCTTCCAACTCCCTATTGCCATCCTCAGCTTGAATTTCAGCTTCCAACTCTGTCTCAACATCATCCTCTGAAGAATCACAGCTTACCCAACCAGCATCTTCTTCTTCCAGCTCATCTCTCCTTGTTCTAGAATATCTTGGGTTTGGCCTGTTTTCTCCGGAATTAACTTGGTCACCTTCATTGGATTTGGCGACTGGAAGCCACCGAAGGTTCTGCCTCACTGTAGACTTCCTCTCTGCGCAAATCTTGCCTTCGTTCGAATGGAGCATCCACAGAAAAGATGATAGACCAATATTCTGGTCTACCATCAATTCCTTTGAGACCCGACTCACGTGACAATTTAAAATGTCACCTGAGTCGGCTTTTGCTCCCTGGCCCGCTTTAATGGACGACCCAGGCTGACCCACAATTAAGCCAGTTGGGTCAGAGCGGGTCAAAAAAACTCCAGAACCGGCTTTACTTGGGCCCCTTCCTATATCTAACTGAGTTCCCCTTTTAATTAAATCCGCAAAAGACAAACCGGTTGTAAGACTTTTTAATTTCAAATTTATTTGAAAAATTCTCCATAATTATTGCTCGATTTTTTGAGCAAGACTTCTCAGTTTCCAAAAAAAGCATCGCCTTTTCTCCAGAAAGAACTTCCTCCCCCTAGTGCTGACGTGTCCATACAGCTTTTCTTTGTTCCCGCCAAGTGTTATCCATCTTGCCAAGTCATCGTCGTCTTCAACCTTCGGCCTCCCACACCATTGCGACGCTTCAACTTCTGAAGCGACCCAAATCTTGTACCAGTATCCATCTGCGCAAAGGCTGATCGTTCTCGGCACGGATTAAGCCATTATACCAGCAATCTTTAAATGAACTGCTCTCAGGTTTAGGGTTTTATACGAGAGTAAAACACCACCCATCGCCAGGACTAATTTCTCCAGAATGGTTTTCTGCCATAGGTGAAAAGGTAAGCCCAGAAGTTTCAATTTGAAGCTTCCAACAACAGGAATTATTGTGTTATCCAACGGACACCAGTTATCAATCACCACAGTGCCTTCCTTTGTTTCCACTGTGGTAAAATCAACCGCTTCCTCCCCCACATCTAGCAGAGCTTTCTTTTCATTGAATGGGATTAGGATAACAGTCCCAGGGAGCCCAGTTTCTCCGACACCTCTAATAGCCCTTTCCAATCCTTTATCTCTGACTTCGCTGAAAGTACCAATCTCTTCTCCCAGATTCCTTTCTCCCCTACCAGTGAGATTTTTGGTTCTGAAACTGTGAAGGCCACCGTTGGCTGATCATGGCATTCAACTGGCTCATCTAGACCCAGCCGTTCTAATCTTTTCCTTCTCTCTGTCATTTCCTCCCTCTTGCTCAGTCCACCGTCAACTCTATCTATCTTTCCTTTCACCGCCCCGGACTCCTTCTTAACTAGTCTCTCGTGGAGTGAATTGGCCAACACAGTCCAGCCCTGTAACTTGTCGCCTTCAGGAATGATGATTGTTTGTTTTTTCTTTTTTTTTTCGAACCTTTCTTCCAGAGTTACAAACCATCCTTTTTCATTTCTTCTTCTCTCCGCAAAGTATTCCCTCCGTAACTATCTGAAGGTACTGTTCCGTATTTCACACCAACTCACATGGACTGCTCCATCCAGAAAGCTTTGAAACCAAGGAACAGCTTCACCCACTAGCAGTATTGAACCTCTCCTTCTTTCTCTTATCTTTATCGTGAACTCTTTTTGATAAAAAATCTCCTTCAACAGTAAGTCTTTCCTTTCCACTATCAATGTCCTTCTCCACTTTCTAGCCGGTGAGAATCCGTCGGCCTCCATCTCTATATTCATGTAGTTCCTTTGCTAGATGCAGAGTAGAAACAGTGCGTTAACAGCAGCTACAACTTCTTGCTACCTGAGCTCCAGGACGCTGGACCCATCCCTCCCCTGTGGCCCTCTTGTGTGTTGATTGGCCAAAGCCCTCGTCAGTAGGAGTATATAGAGAACTAAAAATTAGAGTTGTGTTTTTTCCTCTTAACCAGGGGACTTAATTAAAAATCTTATTATTATTTCTGAAAATTAAGTGTGAAACTGTTAATAGTCATTCCATCATTTACTAATTTAATTTGTGGTTTACTAGTTTATAATTAACATGAAATTCCATAATATTTATTTATGGTTATATGCATACATCATAATGTGTGTGCATCATTTCTTTCAACTGGTTGTCACCTAGGAATCAACTGACTGTGCCAGACCAAAATGGCTTAGTGCTGCCTAGCCAACCTTAACTACACTAAAGTAGTAAACAGCTAAGTGAGGCAGTCAACAGACCAATTTATCAGGATTGATCTGATCCTATACTTATAAAAGATGGATTGAATTAGATCAAGTTGGGTTAAAAATAGGTCCAATCCCAAATAATTAGACCAGATTAGGTCCTAGTTTCCAGTAACCAAATAAGTTAACAAGTGCAACTTATCAAAATTGTACTCTTAACTTTTATTTTAGTAAAAAAAAAACACTTGCTGAATTTAGTGTATATCCAATAATCAATTTAGTGTATAAACCCCAAAAATAGGAAGGAAAGTAGTGAAACTAGTATATGTACATGAAGTTGATAAAATACATCAAAATACACATCTATCCACCTAATTCCACATATCCCCATCTGATGGGATCAAGAGACTTCAGGAACACACTCAGCCTGATTCATAGCATGGACCAAACCCCATGTATTAAATCAAATAGGATTGGATCACAGACTTGTCTGATCCATTAATCGTGCTACTTCTGACTAGCCAACTAGTGTGCATGTGTGTGTGTGTGTGTGTGGGTGGGGGGGGAGAGAGAGACTAGTTTAAAGTTAGAAAATTGAGCCCACGGTCATGTATCTGCAATAAAACTGCAAACTAAAGTAGAAAAAGTAAATCCTGTGATCTAAGGGTTTCACTCAACTAAATCAAATAAAATTTTACCCCAACTATATCATGCAGGATATATAAATCTTCTTTGCTATTCTTTCTATTAAGGGCTATAACCTCTGTAGAATTATGATTTTTTTAAATATTATCACTACCATAACCCAAGTCCTCCAACCACCCCAGCTCTTCTAAAACCCTAAATATGTATCTGATTCACTGCCTTTTACCAATGAAGTTAGTGGTCTTCCATGCAAATGACAAAATTCCTCAATCTAATCTCCCTCATTTTGCCATTTATTGGAGCTATGCCTAAATTCCCAAGGATGCAGTTATATCCTTTAAAAACATACAACTTATCCATCATTATAGTCCCATCCCCTCTACACTAACCTTATGGACAGAAAGGTTTCTCTTCCTCAAGAAGATTTTATGAACTAGAAACAGAGATAGAAATAGAAAACATATTACACAATCTAATTTGTCTAGATGTCTGTAAATTTTTCACACTTCCGCTGGTTATTAAAGAATATTAATACCAATGGATGATACATTCTCTAAACCAGAACTAATAGTTAAGAACAATGTTACCTCTACATGAGTGAGAGGGACTCAACTGCGGGTAGGGAAGAAAGCCCAGAAGCGAATAAAATTGAACAAGCAAACCTCCCCCATTAAAGCCTTCAATTCTACCCCGATAGATAAATCCACTTTCCTTGTATGTCCTTGCTGCCTTCCAATCAGCAGACCTCTACTTCTTTGCAGAAAGAAGTATTAGATCATAATAGATATTGAGAGAAATGTAAATAAGAAAATGGTTATTAAAAAAAAAGGAAGTATTAGATCATGCCAGGTCATAATCATCATCATTCACGCCTTATCTCAACTATATAGAATTGGCTAGATCATCTCAGGTATTTAAAAAAAGTAATTCATGGCAACAAACTTACATAAGCCATTGTATTGACTATTGAATTATAATCAACAGTTTCACTTTGTAGAAAGATTGGGGTGGATGGGCCTTAACTTGCTCCTATTTTTTTTTTATTTCTAAGTTGTCTCTTTCTTATATTGGGTCTTAAGTATATGGACCATCTTTTATTTCTTTTTATTGTTTACTAACACAGCTGCCCTATTGGGGGCATTCATGTAATTCCATATTTTCATTTACAGTTAGTATTTAACATTAATAAAACAAATTGATAGAACTGAAGGGAGTTATGGTTGAGTGCATAGTTGTCAAGGTGATGCCTAGGCGACAAGGCACCCTTGGAGTCTCGCCTCGCCTAATCACCAAGCAGTTTTCTATAGCATGTTATAACAAACTTTTATATTCTTAATTTTTTGAGGATATAATTATAAAATAGACATTTTTAAACTAAAATATTTATTTTGTATGTTTATATACTAATTTCTTTTTGTTATTTTCTTACGTGTTAGGGTTTAATCAACACAAACATTGCTAAATGCTGTATTGAACCCTCAAAGACTTCAAAACCTGAACCATTAAGTAAGAAAGAACATAAAATGTTGTCCAATCAACACATTTTCTTCTTCTTCTTCTTCTTCTTCTTCTTCTTCCACCTTTTCTTTTCTTCTTTTCCTATAACAGAAATAGGAGTTCAGCCCTTATATTTTTCGAATTTTCTTTTCTTTCTTCTTTTTTTCTCATGAATATGTTGGAATATGTTGATTTTCTATACTTTAACATGAAGTTTATACTTTTCTTATGAAAATTATGGATATTTATTAAGGAAATATGATTATGGAACCTAGGGAACTACCTTATTAAAAAAAATCCATCGCCTAGGCGAGGCACCCCCTGTCGCCTAGCCTCGCCTTGGCGCCTTGAAATCTGTGGTTGACTGAGCTCTTCTTCTCCCTCTTCTCTCATCTCTATCTCATCCTCTTCTTGCTCTGTTTTTTCTTTCATTTGCTGTTTTTCATTTAATAATCACAGCAATTTTACTATTCAACTTTCTTCTTGGTATCAGAGAAAACCCAACCTTTCTTTATTAAAAAAAATCCATCGCCTAGGCGAGGCGCTCCCTGTCGCCTAGCCTCGCCTCGGCGCCTTGAAATCTGTGGTTGACTGAGCTCTTCTTCTCCCTCTTCTCTCATCTCTATCTCTTCCTCTTCTTGCTCTGTTCTTTCTTTCATTTGCTGCTTTTCATTTAATAATCACAGCAATTTTACTGTTCACTGTTCAACTTTCTTCTTGGTATCAGAGAAAACCCTACCTTTCTTTTCTTCCTTTTTTAGTCCCATACACAGTGTGTATGGAGAGCTAATCTGTTGATTACTTAGTGATTCATTCGGCCTGATTGGTAGAGGGGTTCTGGAGAGCTTTTTCAATTCAGATTGCTGTCCAAGATTGCTCCTTGGAGTTTTTTTCCCAAAACCCTAGCCAATTGGAAATTTTCCAATTGAGGGTCCTAGTGGTACTTTGAACCTGGTGCTCAGGGTTTAAAGGGTAGTTTTTGGGCCCTTATTGAGATCAATTCAAGCTTAACAGAGTTTTGGTACCCCTAAGGAGCGGCTGCAATTTCCAGATTTCTCACAGGTTGCAAAGTGGAGTAAAGCCCTATTTTTTTTGTTCCTGTTCAGGTCAGCAATTAGTTTATTTGTTTTCAATCATCCATATTTACTATCTGAAAGTATTCTTTAGAAGTATTGGACTTATGGAGAACTCTGGAGTAGAGAACAAGCAGGGTTTAGCGTTTGGACTGGGCCCAAGAGCTTCTATAGACCCTCTTCTGACTGTAACCACTGTGAAACTTCACGGAACAAATTATCTAACTTGGTCACAGTCAGCTAGAATTCATGTTTGCAGTAGAGGGAACTGGGATATATATCAGGTAGTAAGAAGAAGCCAAAGGAGGATGATCCCTCCTATGAGAAGTGCATGCAGGAGAATTATATTGTTATAAGATGGTTAGTGAACTCAATGCAACCAGACGTTAGTCAACATTACAAATTGAAAAATGATGTGAACAGTCTACGACAAGGGGAAAACCTTTAGTTGCATACTACTCTAAGTTGAAATCATTTTGGCAAGAGATTAACTGTTTTTTTGAAAGATAAGATAGAAAATTTTATTAAAATAAAAAACAGATGCAGGTTGCTGGTTGCTGGTTGTCAAGACGACACCCCATTACAATCAGATTTCCATAGTACCCATTGTTAGACAGTGTATACCCTTAGCTACAATTAGATTGATGTGCATAAGCATTTATTTGTAAATGAATAAAGTACATTGTTGTTTCATGTTAATATTGGTATGTTTCTGTGCATTACCCCTTAAACTAGACACTTAAGAGACTCTTGCTAGTTTAGAATGTTCTCAGCCATTGGATAGACTTGATAAGTTTATCTATCCTAACAAGGCTGACACTAGTGTGTTGCCAAGGAGTTGGAGCATCTTGTCTCAGCTACTAGGGTTAGACCCCGAACACAACTAATGGGTGTTTATTAGAAACACTGAATCCGGACCAATTTCCAATTATTCCCTGGACCTTGGAGATAGATGGGCAAAACTGGAAAGTTATGCATAACCCCAGACTTAATTATGGTATTGCACTAGGTGTTGGACTGGGTTATCTTTGATATGCCAATCAATGAAATCCATCAAGGGTCAAATACCTGGGTATGTTGGTGTTGTCTAAGAATTCACCTAAGTGGGTGATCATAGTGATAGGATCGACCCCATTGTTAAACTGCTAGTAGTGGATTTCACCTATGTTTGAAATATGATTTTGCAAAATATATTTATATATTATATATTACTATTTTATGAAAAAATGTTTGCCAAAGGTTTTAATCACGAGATTCATTCGAACAGAGAGTGTGGCATTGCACCTTACAGCCAAGAGAGAGGTCCTTCCCTGTCGGGTAGTGTTTGATCATTATAGGCCGAGAGGTTAAGTGTAAGAGACCATTACAGGGCTGATTACCTGATGGGCTTTGTCTTACATAAGTCCATTATCCTTGGATCTTCATAGGGTAGCTAAATCTAAGGCCATTTAGATGTAAATGTTGGGCCCTTGGTTCATTGCCTTGAGCAATGAATTCAGCCTAGCCCCTTTCAAGGGTAGGGCCGAACCCATATGGACTTGTGTGAAATCATTGTGAGGTCCCACGCAATACAATATCAAGCCTAAAGTGGCCATGCAACACCTAGGGTCGTGATCCTTTGAAAAAAAATGGGCCAAAGGTCCCATAAGGGTTAGAAAATTTTGAAATTTTGCCCAGCCATCTAGCATGGTTCGGTCATCCATAAGATGGATTCTAACTCTCCAACACCCATCTACAATCAAACAAATAGAAACACTTCATATAAGACTAAACTGATGCACATTGTAGGCTTGAATCTCAAAAACATCCCAAAAATTCTCTGCAAAATCCAGTGATTTAAAAGGCGCGCCTAAGCGCACAGGCGAGGCGCATATTGGGGTATGCGCCTTGCCCAGGTCTTAGGCGCACCTTTTTCAAAAGGCACGCACCTGGTGCGCCTAGGCATGCGCCTGATGCACCTTGCGCCTCAGTCCAAGCGTGAGCCTTTTTAAAATTTTACACTTTTTGCTTTTTTTTTTGCCTACGACTGGGCCCCCGGCTCCGCCCCCGGACCCCCGACCACACCCCTCGAGGCAAGCCCGAACAAGTCTATTTCACTCTCTCACCGAAGCTCCGAGAACCCCCTATTTGCTTATGTTGTTCATTCATTCATTGCAATAAAATATCTTCTTAAAAGGCAATGGAAGTTGTAAAATCATTATTTTTTATGTGAGAAATAAGAATTTCAGACCCTAACATAGACTTGTTCGGGCTTGCCTTGAGGGGCATGCTACAAAGGCAATCAAGAATGCAATATGTTTTACATCACATTAACTACTTTAAGGAATGCAATTAAGGAAGAAAAGAGATTGTGGGCATGCTTGAAAATGAAATATATGTTTGCTTCTATTTTTAAATTTTCATTTGAATACACTTTACATGTTATGTTTATGTATTTTAATTTCCGATAATAGGTTTTTTAAATCATTTATTTTAAAATTTAAGTTTATATTTTTATTAACATTATGTTTAATATTTTTTAAATTTTTTGCATTTTTTTTAATTTTTGGAATTTTCTGACTTTTTTTATTTTTTAGCTTCTTTTTTGTAATTTTGCGCCTTTCTTAAAAAGGAGCACGCCTCGCCTTGCGCCTCAGACGCAAATTGGCCCTCGTGCTTTTAAAACACTGGTAAAATCTGAAAAACTAAATTGCTCGAACTATTGAAGGGAGAGAAACCCAATCTGTGACAAGTTTGCCAATTGAAGCCACAAGTTCTTTAGTGTTTCTTTAATAACCTCCTATTTCTCTCCCCCATAGAGACCAACACACTACAAAGGGGATACAGCTCCAAATTATTTTTGTCTCTTTCCTCCTCTAAGTTGTGGCCAGCTTGAGAATAGTCCAGCTACTGAAGATGGTTGGAAAATGGAAACCTCAAATAGGAAGAGAACAAAATAATAACAAAAAGGCAAGGAATGGGAAGCATGGGAATGCCAGTGTTGCTACGGCTTCAAAAGATGATAAGGGGATCAGTGATGAGAAGTCAATAGTAGAGCAACTTGCAGCCATGAAAGTAAAATTTGAAAGATATGGCCAACTCATAAGTCACTTGGAAAATACTATTGCAGCAAACCAACTCTTCAGGCAACACATCATCATCTACATTTTCTCATTCAGGTATCCGTGCTTCTACCAACCATGCAACTACTTCAGGTAATAGTAGAATTTCTTGGATTATTGATTTTGGTGCATCTGACCATATGACTAATGTTTCTAACCTTTTTACCTCCTACCAACTATTTCCTAGCCGTGATAAGATATCCCTAGCTAATGGATCTCTTGCTCCTATCTCAGGCAAGGGAGACATCAAGGCTTCAAACTCTCTTACCCTCACCTCTATTCTCCATGTCCCTAAACTTAGTACTACTCTCCTATCCATTAATAGTTTGACAAAATCTTTGAGCTGACACATAACCTTCTTTCCTTATTGTGTTTTTTAGGGCCTAAAGTCCCAAAAGGTGATTGGGAGTAGCCATGAGGCAAATGGGATATACTTGCTAGACATACCTGAGGAAAGCCAATTACAACCTTAGAGAGTTTCTTTTAGGTCTATTTGACCAAAGTCCAATTGATCGTGTCATGTTGTCATTGTCATTTTGGTCATTTACCTTTTTCTTCTTTGAGTCTTTTGTTTCCTGAATTGTTCAAAGGAATAAGTATGTCTAGTTTACATTTTGAGTTTTGGTGAACTCTCTAAATATTGTAGAAACACATCCTTGGAGTAATAAAAGATTTACTTTTCCCTAGTGATTTAAAAGGTACGCCTCAGGCGCGCCTAGGCACACAGGCAAGGTGCATTTTAGGGTATGCACCTCGCCTAGGTCCTAGGCACAGCCCTTTCAAAAGGCGTACGCCTCGTGCGCCTCAGCCCAGGCGTGCACCTTTTGAAAATTTGATAATGTTGTTCATTCGTTCATCCTAATAAAATGTCTTCTTAAAAAGTAATTAGACTATAAAATCATTATTTTTTGTGTGAAAACTAAGAATTTAAGACCTAATGTGGACTTGTTTGGGCTTGCCCCGAGGGACGTGGCACAAAGGCAGCTCATAGAATCAGGAATGTAATATGTTTTACATTATATTAGCTACTTGAAGTAATGCAATTGAGTGAAAAAAGAGATTAGAGGTTTTACATGCTTGAAAATGTTTTATATGTTTGATTTTATTTTTAAATTCTCATTTGAATATGCTTTACATCTTATGTTTATGTATTTTAATTTTAGATAATAGATTTTTTTAAAACTTAAGTTTATATTTTTTATTAATATTATGTTTAATATTTTTTTGAATTTTTTGGCTTTTCTTTGAATTTTCTGACATTTTTTTTATTTTTTAGCATTTTTTTGTATTTTTGCACCTTGCTTCAAAAAGGCACGCGCCTTGCCTTGCGCCTCAGGTGCAAATTGACCATTGTGCCTTTTTTGCACCATGCACTTTTAAAACACTACTTTTCCCTTCAACATTGTGCACTCTGATGTGTGGGGGCCTTATCATTTACCTTCAATGGGTGACTATGGATATTTCATCTTATTTATTGATGATTTCTCTCACTATACATGGATCTACTTGATGCGGTCTCGTGATGAATCTTGTATTTATACAAGTTGTTTCCTACCAAACTAACTTCAATTGGTAATACAACTCATTTGTCCCCCCCCCCAAGGTCATCATAGTCTCCACCTCTTAAGGCCTCGTTCGTTTTTGAGAAAGCTATTTACTTGGGTAAGTTCAACATGTAACACTTACCCAGGTAAGTGAACTAACCTGTTATCTTTTGATTCCCAGGTAATTTATACAATGACTCTTTTATCCATAAAAATCATTGTTAGAACAGGCGAAATTGTCAAAACACGTTTTGTCAACGTTTCCCCTAAGTGGGAAAGTTACTTACCCACCTAGGAGATGGGTATCACTTGAAGAAGAAGAAGAAGAAGAAGAAGAAGAAGAAGAATGGAGAATAGGGTGGCTCTCTCTATTCATCCCATCAAATTGTTATTTATATTAGAGTAACAATAATACATGAGTTGTTGATAAAAAAAAAACAATAATGCATGAGTAGTAGTAGAAGAAGAAGACGAAAGAAATGGAGAATAGGGTGGATCTCTCTATTCATCCCATCAAATTGTTATTTATATTAGGGTTACTAGCAATGTTTATTGTAGCTTGACTATCACAATAGAACCTCAAAGGGCTAGACACAATGATTCCCAATTCCTTTAGGAGTATCTAAATCCAAAGAAGTTCAAAAACTCCATGTGCCATGACCCGGTATTCAGCTTCAGCACTTGACTGAGCCACTACAATTTGTTTCTTGCTTCTCCAAGTCATAAGATTTCCACCCACAAATGTGCAATATCTATGTTGTTAGTTTTAAACTGTTTTTCTTCTTTATTTATGTTGTTGTAATGCTGTCAGCTAAGACTGTTGACAGCATGTTCTTTTCTTTTGTTTAGGGTGTGCTGCTAGGGGCCTATGAGCAATTTCTTGTAATTGTTATAATACAATATTAAATAAAAGAGAAGTTGGGCGTCACCAGCTCAAATCTTTCGACCCTCATCTTTCTTTTCTTCTTCTTCTTCTCCTCTCCTCTCTTATTCTTCTTCCTTGTATGATCACATGGTATCAGAGCGACATTGATTCTAGGCAGTAGTTTCTTTTCAATGAGAAGTATTCACTCAACCCAGGCGTCAATTTTTTTTTTGGACTGTGAAGACAAAAAACTTCAAATCAGACTGATCAGAAACATCCCTCGTTACTTCTTCAGGGTTCTCCCTTGGTCGTAGCACCAAGTAACCCTAATTGGTGGAAGTCAATGCTGTGAAGCTTCCTTGTCCCCTTCGACTGATGCTGTGAAGATCCAGAAAAACCTCTTTTTTGACCTTCGGCTGATGCTTTGACCTTCGGCTGGTGCTGTGAAGGCTTTGCTCCTTCAACTGATGCTGTGAAGACCAAAAAAACTTCCTTTTTTGACCTTCACCTGATGCTGTAAAGGTCTGGTTATGTTTTTGCACCTTCGTACAGGTGCTATACAGGGGTGTGTGATCCCCTTTGTCCAAGTATGTGCTAAAACCAGTGTGTGAAGTGTGGAATTTACAATGGTATACTTGGTATAGCAGTTTTCTTCTTCTTCCTGCACTGTTTATGTTTTTGCACCTTCAGTTTTTTTGTTCTGGCTTGTAGACCTGCCTTTGAAAATGGCAAATGATGATTCTACATCATCTGGGGTTACATCAACCTGCGGTACAGCACGTATGGGGACTGAAAGCATGATGTTCCCTATGTTGATCACTCCTTTAAATGGTCTGAACTATCTGGAGTGGGCCAAAGGTGTAAAACTTTATGTAACAAGGGGAAAAGCCGGTTACATAAATGGAAGGGTGAAAGAACCCAAGAGTGGGATTGCTGAACATGATCAGTGGGACCAAGAAAACAGTATGGTGATGTCCCAGCTTCTTGCGGCCATGGAATCTGATGTGAAAAAAGAATTTTATGTGGGCAGATACTGCAAATGAGATATGGGAACAGGCCAAAACCACCTATTCAGAGCAAATGCACTTTGCTAAGATCTACCAGTTACAAGCTGAATCCTCAACCTATAAACAAGGAAACTGCGGCCTATCAGCCTATTATTCTGCTCTTACCTTAGTGTGGAAAGAATTGGACCACTATCAGGCTATAGAATGGAAACATGAGGATGATGCTAGAGGCTATAAGAAGTTGGTTTCTCAGCAGCAGGTTTTTGCCTTCTTGTTGGGGCTAAACCCCATATATGAACCCCTTAGAGTTCAGATTGTAGGAAGTAAAGAATTACCCTCAGTCCAAGAGGTGTATGCCCTTGTTCAGTCTAAGGAAAGTAGGAGGAGTGTGATGGTTACAACTGAGGGAGAGCTACAGGTAGCATTACCTGCAATGGGTGAAAATAATATGGGAAAGAAAAATGACTCCAAAAAAGCCAATGATAAGGATAAGTTGTTCTACACTCGTTGCCGTCATTCAAGACATACTTGTGACACATGTTGGGAGCTCCATGGGAAACCAAAGTGGGTTGTAAAGAAACAAGAACAGGGTAAGGTACAGAGTCAAAAGAAGCCTAATACAACTCACAATGCAGCAAATGTGGTAACCCAAAAAAATCAGTCTGCTGGTGCCAAATGATATTACACGAGAACACTTCACTAGTTCTAACCCCAAGGAAGACATTATGAACTCCTTCCGTAGTCACTTGGAATCATAGGGTAGGGCCTTGCGCCAGATGGACAGATCAGCCACCGGTAACCCTTCTACTTCATTTGCGTCTACATCAAGTAATGCAGCTTCTGCCTTCCATGTCTCCACAGCCACAGATTCCCCCTGGATCATTGCTCAAGGACTTCTAATCACATGACTAGTAAGCCAAACCTATTCAATTCTTATAACCTTTTGTCGGGAAGGGATAAAGTAAGACTTGCAGATGGCTATTTTTCTTCCATTGCAGGTCAAGGATCAATATTCCTTCCTCAATGACTTAACCTGAATAATGTTTTGCATGTCCCTCAGCTTCCTATCAACCTTCTTTTTATTAGTAGTATTATAAATTCATTAAACTGCAGTGTAACCTTTTGTCCTTATTCATGTATTTTTCAGGACCTAACTTCTAGGAGGACGATTGGTAGAGGAAGCTTAGTGGATGGTCTCTTCACTCTCAACAGCAAGGCTAGTTTCTCAGTGTCATCTTCAAAGCCTCATAGTCGGTCAAATAAGGGTCAAATTGTTTTGTGGCATAATTGGTTAGGGCATGTGTCCTTTAAAATAATAGTCTTTATTTCCACTTTTATTTAAGCTTTGTTCAGTGTTAGATTTCCATTGTCAAACGTGTCAATTGAGCAAGCAATGTAGAACAATATTTTCTTCAAGTAATAAAAGATCAAGCTTCCCTTTTCATATTGTGTATTCTGATGTGTGGGGGCCTACTACCATAACTTCGGAGGGCGGGTATAAGTACTTTATCACATTAATTTACGATTTCTCCCGTTATACATGGGTTTTTCCCATGTGTAGCAGAGACGAAGTCTCAAAGATCATAAGAGATTTCCAAAGGATGGTGTTTACACAGTTCCTTGTGGAAGTTCAGATTTTTCAATCTGATAATGCGAAGGAATATTTCCATGGTGAGCCAAATGAGTTCTTTGCTTCCCATGGATCGATTCATAGAAGCTCATGTGCAAGAACACCACAACAAAACGGTGTTGCAAAAAGAAAGAATAGAACCTCCTTGAGGTAGCCCGAAGGATGATGTTACATATGAATGTTCCCAAACGATTTTGAATGTCATAAACCGCATACCCTCCAAAGTGTTAAACTACAAGGCCCCTCATCAGTTATTGTTTCCTTAGTCTCCTCTAATTTCAATTCCCATGAGGGTGTTTGGTTGTCGTCCCTTTGTCCATGACTTGTCCCCGTCCCATGGTAAGTTGGATCCTCGGTTTATTCCATATGTCTTTCTGGGGTATCCTTCTTCGCAAAAGGGTTACCGATGCTTTGATCCCGTTGGCCATAAGTTTTGTCTCAATGGATGTCTCTTTTTTTAAGTCTGAATTGTTTTTCCCTACTCCTCAGGGGGAGAGTAATGTGGAAAAGGAGAAACAGGTCCAGGTGCGTCAAGTCTCCCTTCCTTCTATTTTGGATCTCGCACCTTTTCGTGTCTTCCAACGTCAACGCCGTAGGGATCAGCAATGTAACAAGGATGTGGAGCCGCCAAACACTGAGCAACCAACACTGTCTAATTCCCAGGAGGTAAGTCCAACACCTGTTGATCCCATAGCCATCGTTTTGGTTGTGGGTGACCTTGACATTCCTATTGCTCATAGAAAACGGCGAACATGCACTACCAAACACCCCATTACCCAATATGTATCCTATGACCGGATTTCCCTCTCTTATCATGCCTTCCTGTCTGCAATTGATAATATTCCCATACCTAGAAACGTGGCAGAAACTTTAAAATACCCTAAATGGACAGATGCTATGAAGGAGGAGATCAATGCCCTCCACAAGAATCAAACATGGTAGTTGGTGGATCTTCCAACAGAGAAAGACCCAGTGGGGTGTAAGTGGGTGTTTACAATGAAACACAAGACAGACGGGACAGTTGAAAAGTACAAAAGCAATGCTGGTAATAAAGGTGAAGAACATACAATTTATCTATAATTTATGAGTACTTTTGCATGGATTATTATGCCGGTTTTATTTAATTTTGCCCTAATTTAGCTTAATACTAAAAAATGATTTCAGGGGTAATCAATCCAGCAAAAAGAAGGCAAAAGGTAAGAAAAGATGGACCAAAAATGACCAAATTCAGCCCAGCCCGGTTATGGAAGCAAGAAAGCACACTTCGGCCCAAAAAGTACAACTTAATTCCTTGGAAAAAACCCAAGAGAAGAAGCCTAGCAAAGAGTAAAATTCGGCCCAGCAGAGAAGGCCCATTCTCAGCCCAAAAGAGCAGCCTAGAGTGTAGCTATCGTGTGCTAAGAGGGAGCCTAAGTGCAGCCCAAAGAACTAGAGGCGGCAACCCTTAGAAGGCTTTCAAGAGAACTCTAAAAAGTTCAAAAAGGGGTGTAATACACCCCATTCTAGAGGCTTCAAGAAGGGGCAAGAGCCCCCTTAAAAATCTATATAAGGAGGCCTCTAGAAGGGGGAAAGGTGTTCAATTGCTTGAAATAAAGGCTCTCCCACTCCTAGAGGTTCGAACACCTTGAAGAGAAGAGAAGAGAAGGGCTAGGCGCAAGGAGGAGAAGAATAAGGGATGAAGGAGTTCAAGTCAAGCTAGCAATAAGAGAAGGTGAGTTCGAAATTGGGGGTTTTTTATTCAGAGATCTATTGTAATAATTTCATTCTATTTTCATTTTCCTTTGATTCAAATTCAACTTCCTTATTGTAATTTTTTTTTCTCCCTCTTCCATTCTTTCTTAATGTAATTAAGTTTGTAAAATTTCAATTCAACAATCAATTTCTTTTTGATTCATTCGAATGGGTGTGAATTGTTCTTGCAGTTTCTTGAATAGGGGTTAATTGTAGATCAATTCAGCCAATTAAACTTTCAAAAACTCATCAGATCTAAGATTGCAAGATCTGAATTGCTTGAAAGAGAATTCAGATATGCAAATTTTCAGATTGGCCGAATCAATTTAAGCTTGGAATTCTTAGAATGCTTGAGAAAGACTCTAGGAATTCAGATCTACTATTCAATAACTGAATTGGATTCAAGGTTTGAGATAACTTGTACAATTCAGTTGGCGAACAATTCATATTTGAATTGATGCCTTAGAAATGTTTGAAAAATGCATGCATGGGATTAGATCCTTGATAGAGATATGAGGATCATCACTAATGCATAGGATGAACATGCACTCGAAAGAGGTTGTTCATGACATTGGGATTTCACCAAACCAAGGCTTAATCACAATCTATTCGAATGATTCAATTTAATTGATTGCTGAATTCTGAGATTAACATTAACTATTTATTCTTCTAACCTGAATTGAAGGCAATTGGGCCAATAATTTAGATGGATTTTAGTTTGGGATTTTTAGCTTTTGAATAAAGTTTTGATTTGTTGTTGAACAGATAAGAAGTGACCAATTTAGTAATAGTAATTCTAAATCCTTGTGGAAACGATACTTCACTCACTACTTTATTACTTGAACGGCTAGTGCATTTGCTGTCACAATGAGCCACAACAAATTGGTCACTTCTTTTCCTAATATTGTTTCCCTAAATCCCCGATAACTGCGCCAAGAACTTGTTGTGGCTCATTGTGACAGCAAATGCACTAGCCGTTCAAGTAATAAAGTAGTGAGTGAAGTATCGTTTCCACAAGGATTTAGAATTACTATTACTAAATTGGTCACTTCTTATCTGATCAACAACAAATCAAAACTTTATTCAAAAGCTAAAAATCCCAAACTAAAATCCATCTAAATTATTGGCCCAATTGCCTTCAATTCAGGTTAGAAGAATAAATAGTTAATGTTAATCTCAGAATTCAGCAATCAATCAAATTGAATCATTCGAATAGATTATGATTAAGCCTTGGTTTGGTGAAATCCCAATGTCATGAACAACCTCTTTCGAGTGCATGTTCATCCTATGCATTAGTGATGATCCTCATATCTCTATCAAGGATCTAATCCCATGCATGCATTTCTTCAAACACTTCTAAGGCATCAATTCAAATATGAATTGTTCGCCAACTGAATTGTACAAGTTATCTCTAACCTTGCATCCAATTCAGTTCTTGAATAGTAGATCTGAATTCCTAGAGTCTTTCTCAAGCATTCTAAGAATTCCAAGCTTAAATCGATTCGGCCAATCTGAAAATTTCCAGATCTGAATTCTCTTTCAAGCAATTCAGATCTTGCAATCTCAGATCTGAGAATTCAGATCTGAGTTTTTGAAAGTTTAATTGGCTGAATTGATCTACAATTAACCCCTATTCAAGAAACTTCAAGAACAATTCACACCCATTCGAATGAATCAAAAAGAAATTGATTGTTGAATTGAAATTTTACAAACTTAAATATATCAAGAAAAAATGGAAGAGGGAGAAAAAAAATTACAATAAGGAAGTTGAATTTGAATTAAAGGAAAATGAAAATAGAATGAAATTATTACAATAGATCTCTGAATCAAAAACCCCCAATTTCGAACTCACCTTCTCTTATTGCTAGCTTGACTTGAACTCCTTCATCCCTTCTTCTTCTCCTCCTTGCGCCTAATCCTACTTCTCTTCTCTTCTCTTCTCTTCTCTTCAAGGTGTTCGAACCTCTAGGAGTGGGAGAACTTTTATCTCAAGCAATTAAACACCTTCCCCCCTTCTAGAGGCCTCCTTATATAGATTTTTAAGGGGGCTCTTGCCCCTTCTTGAAGCCTCTAGAATGGGGTGTATTACACCCCTTCTTGAACTTTCTAGAGTTCTCTTGAAAGCCTTCTAAGGGTTGCCACTCCTAGCTCTTTGGACTGCTATTTGGGCTGCACTTAGGCTCCCTCTTAGCACACGATAGCTACACTCTAGGCTGCTCTTTTGGGTTGAGAACGGGCCTTCTCTGCTGGGCCGAATTTTACTCTTTGCTAGGCTTTCTTTTCTTGGGTTTTCTCAAGGAATCAACTTGTACTTCTTGGGCCGAAGTGTGCTCTCTCTTGTTTCCATAACCGGGCTAGGCTGAATTTGGTCTTTTTAGACCTTCTTTTCTTACCTTTTGCCTTTTTTTTCTTGGATTAATTATCCCTGAAATCTTTTCTTAGCATTAAGCTAAATTAGGGCAAAATTAAATAAAACCGGCATAATAATCCATGCAAAAACCTCATAAATTATAGATAAATTGTATGTTCATCAAATACCCCCACACTTACGTTGTTGCTTGTCCTCAAACAAAGACATCAGCCATAAACTGAACATTGCCCCCCTCTATTCTCACCATTTACCGGGTGAATTTTTATGATAGAAATGAATTGAGTAGTCGGGGAACTTTTGTAAGTGTTCAGCTCTTATTCTTGTAAACTACCATTTAACACGTATAAAATCCAAGGAAAGAGAATATGAATTTCTTCAAACTCCAGCCTTCACTCCCAATCAATATATAAATCAACTCCTTAATTGTCAAAGTTAATAATCAAATTGCACTAAGTTTCACATTTGTAATTATATCTTAATGAGTTCAACTTTAGTATGCCCCTTTGAACCTTAGCTGTCACCATAATCACTTATTTCTAGGAGTGAGTGCATTTTATGCTCTGTCTCACCTTTTTCTTCTTTTTTTAGTGTGAGTGCATTTTATGCTCCATCTCACACTTTTTTTCTTTTTTTTTTTTTTGTGTGAGTGCATTTTATGCTCCATCTCACACTAGTCACATGCTTGAGGTAGATAACAAGACTCATGTTCCGAGCTGCTAGTTTTACTATTCAGCTCAAAATAGCAGAGTCAATTTGGGCTTTGTCCTTATTGAATCTCTTGTATCAGCAATTCAAATGTGCACTAGTTTTCTTGACCATTAACAATGAAATCAAGTGCTTTCATATACATGAAGGTAGTTAAGGCTAGTTATGCTGAAAGACATATTCAGCTCCCCCTTTTTCTCATGCATATACTAAGTTGGGTCATTCGCAAGACTAAAAACTTAACAAATACATTGGTCTCCCTCAACTCATTGTATTCCTTCTTAAAAATCACCTAATAAATAGCAATGAACTTGAGGGGTTCCAGTCTACTTGGATATGTCATTGCCTGCATATGTGTGTTGGGGTGAATAACGTGCATGGTTTCAGCCCCCACACCCTAGCCTCAGGCTCACTCCCCCACACTTAAGATGAACATTGTCCTCAATGTTCCTAGTGTTAGGGAATCACAATAAAACCAACAAGAGCAATATCAAGTAAAGAGAATGATGAATAGAGGACTCCCTGGATAACAAAATTGATACTTTGGTGGGAAGCCTCTTCTTGCTAGAAATGAATTCAAACTTGAGAGATCAGGAGTTTTGTTCTAAATAATCTGAGCCAAGCAATAAAAAGACTACTATACACAATCCAAAAGAATGTAAATAATTTAACCAATAAGTAATCCTAATCTAGAAGCAATTTACAAATTAAAGAGAAATTTACAAAGCTAAGAAGTCTAAATTCTATCCACAAGAAAAATTTCAAGAATAAGTATCGAAAGCCAAGCAAAAAAAATATTGTTGATGTATAGAATAGCACACAACCAAAATTATTTGCTTTTTTTTCATTTTATATATATATATATATATATATATTCTTTTTGAAGGTAACAGCTCCAAGATTGAAAGGAAATCAGATCTACCTTTATTAAAATGAAACTGAAACTAGGAAAGAAACTAATCTACTGAAGAAAGAAGAAACATAACTACAGTAATACAACAGTTGCATTCAAAGCTAAAATGTAAAATTAAGCAAATTAAACCAACTACAAATACAATGTTGAATGAGACCAGATTAAGAATGCTCAATGCTCAATGTTTCCTAATATTGTTTCCCTAAATCCCCGGCAACGGCGTCAAAAACTTGTTGTGGCTCATTATGACACTAGCAAGTGCACTAGCCGTTCAAGTAATAAAATAGTGAGTGAAGTATCGTTCCCACAAGGATTTAGGAAACAATAACTAATACTAAATTGGCCACTTCTTATCTGATCAACAACAAATCAAAACTTTATTCAAAAGCTAAAAATCCTAAACTAAAATCCATCTAAATTATTGGCCCAATTGCCTTCAATTCAGGTTAGAAGAGTAAGCAGTTAATGTTAATCTTACAATTCAACAATCAATCAAATTGAATCATTCGAATAGATTGTGATTAAGCCTTGGTTTGGTGAAATCCCAAGGTCATGAACAGCCTCTTTCGAGTGCATGTTCATCCTATGCATTAGTGATGATCCCCATATCTCTATCAAGGATCTAATCCCATGCATGCATTTCTTCAAACACTTCTAAGGCATCAATTCAAATCTGAATTGATTACCAACTGAATTGTGCAAATTATCTCTAACCTTGCATCCAATTCAGTTCTTGAATAGTATATCTGAATTCCTAGAGTCTTTCTCAAACACTCTAAGAATTCAAAGCTTAGATCGATTCGACCAATCTGAAAATTTGCAGATCTAAGTTCTCTTTCAAGCAATTCAGATCTTGCAATCTCAGATCTGAGTTTTGAAAGTTCAATTGGCTGAATTGATCTACAATTAACACCTATTCAAGAAACTTCAAGAACAACTCACACCCATTCGAATGAATCAAAAAGAAATTGATTGCTAAACTGAAATTTTACAAACTTAATTGCATCAAGAAATAATTGAAGAGGGAGAAAAAAATTACAATAAGGAAGTTAAATTCGAATCAAAGGAAAATGAAACTAGAATGGAATTATTACAATAGATCTCTAAATCAAAAACCACCAATTTCGAACTCACCTTCTCTTCTTGCTAGTTTGACTTGAACTCCTTCAGCCCTTCTTCTCCTCCTCCTTGCGCCTAACCCTTCTTCTTTTCTCTTCTCTTCTCTTCAAGGTGTTCGAACCTCTAGGAGTGGGAGAGCCTTTATCTCAAGCAATTGAACACCTTCCCCCTTTCTAAAGGCCTCTTTATAAAGATTTACAAGGGGGCTCTTGCCTCTTCTTGAAGCCTCTAGAATGGGGTGTATTACACCCCTTTCTTGAACTTTCTAGAGTTCTCTTGAAAGCCTTCTAAGGGTTGCCGCCCCTAGCTCTTTGGGCTGCTATTTGGGTTGCACTTAGGCTCCCTCTTAGCACATGACAGTTATACTCTCGGCTGCTCTTTTGGGCTGAGAATGGGCCTTTTCTGCTGGGCCGAATTTTACTCTTTGATAGGCTTTCTTTTCTTGGGTTTTCTCAAGGAATCAACTTGTATTTCTTGGGCCGAAGTGTGCTCTCTCTCTTGTTTCCATAACCGGGCTGGGCTGAATTTGGTCTTTTTGAACCTTCTTTTCTTACCTTTTGCCTTCTTTTTCTTGGATTAATTACCCCTGAAATCTTTTCTTAGCATTAAGCTAAATTAGGGCAAAATTAAATAAAACTGGCATAATAATCCATGCAAAGACCTCATAAATTATAGATGTATTGTATGTTCATCAAAAGGGTACACCCAAGTTTATGGTGTTGACTATGATGAGACATTTGCCCCAGTAGCCAAGATGAACTCAATACGGGTTCTTCTATCATTGGCTGCAAACCTTGACTGGAAATTGCATTCAACTAGATATTAAAAATGCCTTTTTAAAGGGTGATTTGGAGGAGGTGTACATGGTTCAACCCCCTGGTTTTTGTGCAAAAGGAAGTGAAAGTAAGGCGTGCAAATTAAGAAAGTCTCTATATGGCCTAAAACAGTCTCCTCAAGCGTGGTTCAGTAAATTTCATATGGCAATTCAACAAGTGGGGTTCAAACAATGCCAGTCTTATCACTCTCTTTGTGAAGAGATATCAAGAACAAGTGGTTGTGTTAATAGTGTATGTAGATGATATCATCATTACAGGAAACTGGAGCACAGAAATACAAACGTTAAAGGAATTCCTAGCCTCTCAATTTGAAGTGAAAGATCTGGGTCCCCTAAAGTACTTTCTTGGAATTGAAGTTGCCTGCTCAAAAAGGGGCATCTTCATCCCTCAGAGGAAGTATATCCTAAATCTGTTACAGGATACAGGCAAGTTAGGTGCAAAACCAACCGATACCCCTATGGATGTTGACCATAAACTGGGAAATTGTAATGGTGAACCACTAAAAGATGTGAAACAGTTTCAAAGGCTAGTGGGAAGGTTGCTTTATTTGTCCATGATTCGCCCTAACATTGCTTAATCGGTTGGGGTCCTAAGCCAATTCATGCATTCCCCTAAAAGACAACACATGGAGGCAACAGAGAGGATTCTTAGGTACTTGAAGAAGTATCCGGGAACAGAGTTACTATTCAGCAAACATAATCATTTGAAGGTGGAAGTCTACATAGATGCTGACTGGGTAGGCATTGTGGATGATAGAAAATCAACAAGTGGGTAATGTACCTTTGTAGGAAGAAATCTAGTGACATGGAGAAGTAAGAAAAAGAGTGTAGTGGCAAGGTCAAATGTTGAAGCAGAGTATAGAGCTATGGCACATGGGGTGGTTGAAGTTCTTTGGTTGAAGAACCTTTTAGGAGAACTTAGGGTTACGATCTACAATCCTATGTCCCTCTACAGTGACAATAAGGCAGCCATTAACATTGTTAGTAATCCAGTCCTACATGATAGGACCAAGCACATTGAGGTGGACAAGCATTTCATAAGAGAAAATTTGTAAAAGGGAGAAATTTGCACCCCTTATATCAAATCCAAGGAGCAACTTGCGGATGTTCTCACAAAAGAACTTCCACACCTACGGCACAATGAGCTATGTGACAAGTTGGGTATGATAGATATATTCAACCCAACTTGAGGGGGAGTGTTGTTAGTTTTAAACTTTTTTTTTCTTTATCTATGTTGTTACAATGCTGTCAGCTAAGATTGCTAGCAGCATGTTCTTTTCTTTTGTTTAGGGTGTGTTGCTAGGGGCCTATGAGCAATTTCTTGTAATTGTTATAATATAGTTTTAAATAAAAGAGAAGCTGGGCACCGCCAGCTCAAATCTTTCGACCCTCTCATCTTTCTTTTCTTCTTCTTCTCCTCTCCTCTCTCTTCTCTCTTATTCTTCTTCCTTGTATGATCACAATCTAGTTGTGGACCTCCTATCTCCAGCTGAGCCAACCCAATCAGCATCACAATAAGCTTATACATGAAGCTTATCATGCTTCTTAAATAAAAATCCTTTTTCCTGGACATGTCTTCAAATACCTCAAAATTCTCTCCATTGCCTTCATGTGTGAAACTTGGGGAGCATGCATAAATTGGCCAACAACATGGGCAACATAAGCAATATCAGGTCTAGTAAGAGATTTTTTTGAAGAGTAAAGAAAAAAAATTATTGAAATAAAAAGAGAATACAAAAGGAAAGGTGACAAGAAATCACCCGAGAGAAAAAGACAAGCATTAAAGTAACTTACATCCACTAACTCCAAAAAACAAAAACAAAGAGAAAAACTCCAAATTAACCACCTTACCTGACTCCAACTCCAAAACCATAAAGAACCCAAACACCCAAATTTCCTAATCCTCTTCCTCAAAACTTTCATCCTGCCTATCATCTTCTTCATCCCACTTATCACTTCTTTCTCTAGCTTCCATTTTCTTCAACCTCTCATCCATCCTCTTTCTCTCAAACTCTTCAAAGGCCTTCTTAGCAAATTCCTTACCCCCCCCCCCAGAAGAACAAGCCAAGACTTTCACCAATCTCGACTTCTCTCTCCACAATTTTCTTGATAGGAACTCTTTTGGACCTCTCCTCCTCTTCCAAACTACTATTAGGAAATTTATTTCAGAGTTTGTAGCAGTTCCATCTTCTTTTTCGTGTTAAAAGGTTTCCACCTGAGAGTCTGGACTGTTAAGAGCTCGAGGGTCCTCCTTTCCAGCCTCTTCAAAAGCTTTTTGTAGGTTAAGTGAGAGATAGATAGAGAAGTTTACCAAGTCGTTGCCTCGTTGATATCTTTCCTTGTCTAGGTAAAGATCTTCATCCTTTTCCTGTAATCCATGGTTTTGCTCTATGAAGGTCTCAATAGGTCTGCTTCCTAATTTTCATGTCTCCTTTAGGAGGTCCAAAGTATACTTCCTCTGGCAAATATAAATTCCTTCCCTAGACCTAGCCACCTCTATTCCCAGGAAGTACCTTAGAGGTCCCAAGTCCTTTATCTCAAACTCTAAGGCCAAAAAGTCCTCAAGTATTTTGGTCTCCTCTAAATCATCTCCCATCACCACCATGTCGTCCGCATATACAATCAATGTTGATAACTTTTCTCCATTTTTTCTATAAAATAGTGTGTGATTAGCACTACTATGATGGTAACGCATAGTCTTCATTGCCTTACACAATTTTTCAAACCAGGCTCTACATGATTGCTTAAGTCCATACAAAGCTCTCTTTAACCTGCATACTTTCCCTTTCATGTTATAACCCGGTGGAGGGTCCATATAGACTTCCTCTTGAAGATCTCCATCCAAAAATGCATTCTTGACATCCAATTGGTGCAATTCCCAACTGTAATTACCTGCTAGAGATAGTAACACCCATATGGCATTCAATTTGGCAACTTGAGCAAAGGTCTTTGTATAGTCTATGCTCTCCTTTTGTGTGAACCCTTTTGCCACCAACCTTGCTTTATATCTTCCTATTGATCCATTAGCCTTGTGTTTCACAATATACATCCATTTACATCCAACAGTGCTCTTTCCAACCGACAGATCCACCAATTCCCAAGTACCAACCTTTAGGAATGCTCTCATTTCTTCATCCATTGCTTCCCTCCATTTAGGATCAATAACAGCCTTAGAGTACCTGGAAGCTGTGGAAGTAGAAAACAAGGTAGAAACAAAGGAATAATATGTCAGAGACAAATGGGAATAAGAAACAAACTTATTCATAGGGTGAAGTGTACAAGACCGAGTAGGTTTCCACAAAGCAATAGAAAGATTCAAATCGTCAGAATAAATAGGGATAGTACCTTGATCGACTTCAGAGGCATCTAATTGGTTGTAGTCATTAACTGATGGGCCTCTCTTCCTTTTCCTCAAATACACACTCATCTCCCTCTCAACAGTATAGTCAACTTTTGTAGTAGGAGCACCCTCATCATCTTGTGAAGTAAGAGTTGTCTCATGACTCTCATCATGTGCAATAGTAACAAGAGTGATAAGGCAAGGACCATCAAAACACTAAGGGGCAGGAGGAGAGGATGGAAGAGAAGAAGAGCGAGTAGGAGCAAAGACAAACGGATTAACTTTGAAGGAATTCTCTTCACCCACAATTCTCCCCCTAAAGAGGATTCCGGAAAGTTTCAAAAAAAGACTGTGATTCACAAAAGGTAACATCTTAGGTGACAGATTTCCTCCCTATATGTGGATCAAAGCACTTGTATCCCTCTTGTGTGGGTGAATAACCCAGAAAGACCCCCCAAATTTCCTTCAAATCCAAATTGGTTCTTTTTGGATCCTTAACATCAATGTAGTATGCACAACCAAAGACTTTTGGAGGTGAAAAGAACATAGGATCATTAGGACAAAGAATAGAGAAGGGAGTCCTCATCCCAAGTATCATGGATGGCATCCTATTTATCAAATATGATGTAGTAAGTACTGCATGAGACCAATACTTCTTGGGAACCTTGTGCTGGAACAACAAAGCACGAGTTGTCTCCATAAGATGTCTTTTTTCCTCTTTGCAACCCCATTCTGTTGTGGGGTATAACCACAAGAGGATTGGTGTAAAATCCATTCATCTTCAAAAGATTGGTTCAAGGTATTCTTAAAATATTCAATTGCATTGTTCGACTTGAATTGTTTAACTTTCTTCCCAAACTGGTTTCAATCATCTTGCAAAATATCATAGTGATTATGGTTACTTCCTCACGTTCTTTCATAAGATAAACCCATGTACACCTTGAGAAATGATCAATGAAACTAATAAAATAGCAATAACCATCCATAGAAACAATGGGTGGAGGACCCCACACATCAATGTGAACTAAATTAAAAAAGGTAGCGATTTACTAATAGAACTTGGATAGTTTTCCATACATTGTTTTGCCAACTAGCACACATCACAAAAAAGACTTTCAATAGACACAATTTTGAACAATTTTGGTAACAAAGCTTTCAACAATGGAAAAGATGCATGCCTTAATCTAGCATGCCAAGTGAAAATGGTTGTGCTTGGCTCCTTGTTACTACTACCACTGGTCAAGGCCATCAAAGCAGAGCATGTATCATCATCAAGGTAGTAGAGGCCACCAACTTCACAACCACTCCCAATCATCTGCCTCGTCAACTAATCCTAGAAAACACAATGAGTGGGAAAAAATGTTACAACACAATCTAGGGTTTTGGTAATTTTTGAGACAGAAGTAAATTAGTAGTGAAATCCAGAAGATGTAAGGCAGATTTGAGGAGGGGATCCCATTTCTTAGCTGAATGTCTCCCTTTCCAGAAAGGGTGGAAAGAAAGCCATCAGCAATTTTTACTTTATCATGCCCAAATGAGAGATGGTAAGAAGTGAATAATGATGATGAATTTGTCATGTGTTCAAAAGATCCTAAATTAATAAGCCAAATGTTTGATGAAGAGGACTGGATAGCACTATGGGAAAATGTTATACTTGCCTTTGCAAATGAGGATGAAGCAATGGATGATTGTTTCAATTGAGCTATAGCCCAGTTGAGGACATCTACCTCTTCAGTTGTGAACTCTAAGAAGCTATTTGGTAAAGTGGACATCTGTCCCACATTGGAAGAGCTGGTATTGTTATCCTTAGAGACACCATCTGTAACATTTGGGCTGGCTACATAACCTGAACTGTAGTTGGGACCCTTGTTTGGTTTCTTGTCCTTCTTCAAGAAGGCTGCTGATTTCAAGTGTGGATGAAGAATCTAGCAAGTATCCTTAGTATGCCTCTCCTCCATAATGAGAACACTTCAAGTTCTTCTTATCCACCCCCTTTCCACCCTTAGAGCTGTTGGAAACAAGGGCAGACTTCTCATTAGGCTGAAGAGAAACACCAATTCCCATTTCTTTCCTTTCATCTCCTCATTCCTAATTAGATAAAACACATGATGCAGATCTAGTTCATCTCTCCCTAATATTTATGCTCTAATGCTTTCAGATGAGTGGTCTAAACCAGCAAGAAACTAGAAAATTCTTCCTTCTTCAATTTGCTTGTTATGCCTTTCTTTGTCTTTGGTGTTGTCCCGTTCAAGGACTAAATGGTGGTCAAGTTCTTCCCACAAACCTTCTAATGTAGCAAAACAAGTTGCAACAGTCATGTCTCCTTGAGTCAAACTAAAAATGTCTTGATTCAACCTGTAGATTCTTGCAATGTTTTTCTTTTGACTATAAGTGTTGTACAGTTTCTCCCAAATCCTATGGATTTTGGTATAGTGTTGTAGCAATCCTTGCAATCTTAGGAATCATAGAGGTTAGCAACCATGACATCACAGTTGCATTTTCCCTACACCAATTTCTGTAATTAGGATCATCTTCCATGGGCTCCTTAATCTTCCCATCAATGTAACCTTGCAGTCCATGGCTCACTATGGACCATCTTGCTGAAATGACTTATTCCCTACAATTGTATTTGTCTAGCTTCACGTTAGTAATCTGTACCATGGGATTTCCAAGATGAATAACATTGTCTACAATCTTGGAACCTCCAGATGAAACTTCACTTGTGCTGGCAGACATCCTGAACTCATACAAAACTGTTATTTGAATAATAGAACAGGTCAAACAGCACTTCCCTTTGCTAAAACTCCAGAAAAACTAGGCTAGAGAGAAAACAAATCTCCTGGACTGATGCTACTTATAGTCCAGTGGCTAGACCTGTTAACTAGGTCTCTCTAGTAGTCCATACGACTACTACACACTTTCTTGCTTTATCTGGGCATACCAGCAACTATTCTGGGCCTCCTTAGAGATTTTCCAAGGAAAAAACCCTAGAAACGGCTTCAGTTCACCATGACCAGCAGCAGCTCTCTCTCTTGTTGTTCCAACGATTAAAAAAAAGAGCTAAAGAAGAAAGAGGAGGTGAAGAAGAGGGTAGACGAGCAGATTACAACTCTGATACCATATTTGTATTCAGATTATTGATGAAGAGAGGAAGAAAGAAGAAGAAGAAGAAGAAGAAGAGAAATGGAGAATAGGGAGGCTCTCTCTATCCAGCCCATCAAATTGTTATTTATATTAGGGCAATAATAATACATGAGTTGACAATATTACCCCCCATTAGTAAGAGGTAATGTAACTCAAAAATAAAAGAAGGCCCAAGCCCATTTATACTTAATAACAGTACAGAACAATAAAGCCAAACAAGAATCAAGAAATAAATAAAACATAACATAAATGGGCCGAAGCCCATACTGTTAAGACCCACAACATGTTTCATGGACTCTTTTTCTCATCCTTCGCATCCCTTAGTTGACCACTTGACTGCTTATGCTGACGTTAATTGGGTTGGTTGCCTCGACACCAGATGATCAACCACTAGATGGTGTGTTTTCTTAGGTAATTCTCACATTTTTTTGGAAGTGCAAGAAGCAACAAATGGTCTCCAAGTCATCTATTGAAGTTGAATAAAATGCCATGTCATCTATTTGTAGTGAGCTAATCTGGCTTAAGGCTCTTCTCCATAACCTAGTCATTAATCATCCAGCCCCTATTCCTTTATTTGCTGACAACATGAGTGCAATCAAGATCACCTCGAATCCAATCTTCCATTAACGGACTAAACACATAGAGGTGGATAGCCACTTCATCATAAATCTTCTCACTATGGGTCACATCACTCTTCCTCAGGTGTCATCCAATCTTCAGTTGGTCGATCTCTTCACCAAGGCTATGACTTGCACTAGACACAATTTCCTTGTGGACATGGCATCAGTTTGAGGGGGAGTGTAGAGAAGATGGGGGTTAAAATTGTAATTTTACCTTTCTTTTATTTCTCTTTTGTACATTGATGTATTTTAGCATTCTTGTAAGAACAAGATTGTCCGTTTACACAATAATATATATATATAGATATATTTCTTTTTGGGCATGCCAAACAAGTGACACACCCCACCAAATTGTGTCTCTCTAGTTTCCTCTCTGTTTCGACTGGAAATTACAGTATCTACATCACAAAATCCCAGACCCCCTATCATCTTTAGGTTTGACAAGATTACTCCATGCTGTAAAATGCACCTTATATTTCTAGAGTTGCCCCACCAAAATTCCCGACAAATGCCATCCAATTTCCTACAAATCCCTTTAGATAGTAGATAGGATTGCATATGATATGTAGGCACTGATTCAAGGGTAGATTTAATTAAAAATTTAAAATTGACTTGCCCGCTTGGGAAGGAGCTCACTGGCATGAGAATGTCTGAATCACCTCAGATGTCGACTGTCCTACAGGTGCTTGCGATCAAGAGGCTAGTGAATGGTGATCCAATGTTAGCTTTAGAAGTTGGAAACCATGAGGAGGTTGATGCTGTTTCACCTCAGAAAAACATTTGCACTTATATTGAGACCTCAACAAGTGTTTCAAGGGATGTTATCAAAGAAACAAAGATGGGTCAGTTGAGGGGAAAAATGTTCTTGAAGGGAGTGACAATGTTGAAGTGGGGAGAGATTTTGGAGAGGGTGTAGGGGGGAGCTTGGCTGATGCTGCAGGTTGTAAAGACTATCCAGGTCAAGAGGTCAGTTGATGACCACCATGTTTTTGAAGATGTGGTGGTTGGATGGATAGGTGTGGAGTTAGGTCAAAGGAGGAAGATTGATGAGAAGAGTTTGAATGCAAGTATTGTCATGGCCACTAAGAAACCTTACAAATCAAGAAATCTTCAAATTGTTCACATCACAAAAGTCTTTTCTCATCTAAAGCTTGGTCTGGTGGGGGCGGTGCCCACCAAAAATGTTAAAATAGTGTATAGGAGAAAAGGTGTAAAGACATCTACACCAAATACTGATGAGTCTATCGGGGAAGACTCGCAGTTTCACGTCAAATAAGTTTCTCAGGTAGAGAACTTACAGCAAGAAGAAAAAAAAATGAAAAGTACAAAAGGTTATGAATCTGCCAAAGGTGTGTTGAATACAAGATCGGAAAAAAAGGTGGAAAGGTTAAGAAGTTTGCCTGTTGAGAAGTTAAAAAGGTAGTGAGGATTTTGCTAGAAGTTAAAAAGGAGTTTGAGAGGTCAAGGAAAGAAGGCTGAAAAAAGATATTGTTGGGGAAGGTTGTGAGATTTGAAACAAGGACGATGGACAGGAGGGAATGTTCAAGGGGGATGACTAGGAAGTTAGCTTCTGCAAGGTGTTGTTTGGCTTTGGTTCAAATGGAGGCTTGCAGGAGTTTTTGGGTTTGAGGATCATGGGATGTTTCAGTGGTCCTTGGACGAATTTGATGACTTTCTGGTTTGTCGAGTCTTGTTCTGAGTTTGCTACAAGTTTTATTGTTTGTTTATTGTGTCCTTAGTGTCTGCATTTTTAACTCGAGTGATATCTTATCGCCTTCCTTTTGCATTCTTTCCTATTTTTAATGAGTTTACTTTTTACTATAAAAAAAAAAAAAAGATTCATCTTCCAAAATGAAATTCTAGAATGGACAAAATGGGTAGAAATGGGCAAAATGAGAAAATGTCACTATGTACCAAATGCTTTTTTCCAAAAAATGAATTCTTTTTATGGCAAGAATGAGAATAAATTTTGAACCTATTTGGTTAGAAATTTTATTCCAACTCACCAACCAAAATAATACAATATTCAATGGTATATATATATATAGTGAAAGAATACAAGATCCACACCAACAAAACACAAATCAACCATTTGGGACCCACATTAATAACATAAAATATGAAAAATAAAAAAAAAAGAAACTAGAAAAGCTTTTGCATTTGGTTGAATATAGAGAAAATATAAAAGAAAATTTGAAAGAATCAATTAGAACCTATTTAAAATTAATTAAAAGGAAATTATATAAAAACACGCAGGAGGATACCTTAGCAGCGTCTTATAGTTTCTATAATGCTAAGCATTCAAACGAGATGCTTCTTCTACGATACTACTTGCAAAATGTAGTTCATGGTTTTATTTCATGATTAGATTTCTGAAATAGCCACTATTTCTTTCTAAAAAGACAATCAGGTCCCATCTCCCCACTTGGTCTTTTCATTCCTTGAAAAGATAAATAAGGAATTCCCTACCAAAAAATTTTGCTTCTCTAAAACTGAGGCTAGTGCATAGAATAAAAGGAAATTAGAGATCTCATATGACAAGCCAATATCAAGGATTCTCTCTCTAATTTCTACAGTGAAATATAATAAAAAAGAAATTAGTTCAGCCATCTTGTACTTCCAATACAAAGTAAATAGAAACAAGAACCATTTACTCAGATTTTAACTTCTAAATTCCTTGCAGAAACATAACAAAATAATTAGAAAATTGATGTTCCCTTTACAAAACTGCTCAAAATTTCTTGAATTCCTTATTTGTGTAACATACAATGACTAGTGATCAAGTACCCAATCTAGAAAGCATTGAAATAAATTTCATATACCCAAAGAACCATGATTTTGATAACACTAAAGCCCATTTCATGAACTTTTCAAGAAATACAACCAAAAGCAGTGCAATTCCAGCATAGGAAACTAAAAACCCATATCACACAATATCTTAAAAACTGATAAAGAAGGATAACATAAACAAACTACTAACAGAAAAGGCCTGATCCTTCCTTGCCATTGAAGATACTAAGAACAATGTAGGCATAGAGAAGAACCTTAAAGAAATATGTTTGCTACAACTATGACAAGTTCTTGAAATGGCTCCTTTAAGTTTGCCAATTTATAATAGAAAGAGATTATATGTGTATATATCCAATTCAATCCATTTAAAGAAGAAAACAGAGTACAAGATTTTGTTGCTTGTTTTTAAAAGTAAATATTCTATAATCTAAATTTAATATTTTAATTATTGTTCTCGTTGTCATTTCAGTTTGCATCCAAGTCTCTAGTACTCATTTTAGGAAAATTTTTCAATGCATTTTGCACTAATCTAAGTGCTACTCAATCCAAAGAGTGGATTTGAGTGGCCTGTTCTGCTGGCAAAAGGCATGACGCAGAGCTCAAAACACTGCTACCCAATCCAAGCAATACAGTTCTTATTGGGTATTTCATCAAACACTTGCAAAGCATCATTAGTAGTGCCTAATTTGTAATGGAGATAGATATAACGGTTGCCCAGAAAAGTTATTGCTACCCAATCCAATTTTTATCAACCGGGCATGCCTTTTGCCAGTAGAAGATAGAAATGCGAGCTGGCTGTTGCATCTCGTATGATAGTGAATAGCCAAAGAGAGAAAGAAAGAGTGGAGAGGGAAGAGAGCATCTCGTATGATAGTCGAAGGCAGCTTGGGGCACGATTATTTTTCGTGCTGCATTTTTGTGCCATGGACCCATTTTAAATTTTTAATGAGGTTCATGGCAACAATTTTGTACCCAGATGTTCTCATCTTATCCATTGTTGTCCATTTTTACGCAGAATGAATAAGAATAAAAAATGAGACCCGTAGCAGTAAACAAAACATGCCTAAACTTCTCCAAACCAAGAACTGAACTCAACTCAAAAAAAAAAAAAAAGAATGACAAAGTTGATAAACAAATAAAAAAAAACACACCCGGGATTGTCGAATGGCATCATCCGTAGCCGGTGAATCTTCACGGACCCCTTCGGTTTGCCCAACTCCTTCGGTCTTGGCGCCGCCAGAAACAGAGACCTTAACAATGCATGATGATCTTTTGAGAGGAGATTTTCGGCAACAAGTAGAAGACACATGTAGATTTACGAAAGGGGTGATCAGAGTATGATTGAAAGAACCATCGGCAACGAATAGCAGCGGAATAAATGAAAGACCAGGAGCTGATCCAACTGCAGCAGTAAACATCGAAACTATACAGATAAAAGAAAGGATAGAAACAATGAACGGAAGAGAGGACTTAGATGTTCCTCTTCGATCAGATGAAAGAGCGCTGTGACGATAGCATTTGAAAAGGAAGAGAGAATGTTTGATACTTCGATCACCACTGGTCCTCCGTCTAGGCGTGTCCTCTCAACGCCCACACAAATCTGATGCCCTTGTCCATCCCTCCGAGAAAATGGATTTAAAATTTACCACCGGGGATCCGTGCGATGCACGGGAAAATTGGAAAGATTTAATAATTTTATTTACTATTGATTAATACTAAATTAATAATCAAAAAGTGTTGTTAATTAACTTAAAGTATTTAAATTATTGTTAATATCTAAAATTTTAATAATTGTAAAATTCATTTAATGTTGATTTAAAGGAAATACGTATTGTTAATTTAATATGAATAAATTTTTTAATAAATTTAGTTTTATTAATAATTTATAGTAATTTTAATAATTATTATTATTTTTATTATTTTTAAATGAAATTTTGATTAATTTTAAATAAATAAAAATAATTATAAAAGCTAACATTTTTATTAATTTTACTAATAATTAACAATTATATAAGAATGAAAACAGGGTGGGTTTAGGGCGAGGCACCTTATCCCTATCCCTATCCCATAGTCAAGACACACTACACCATTCCCGCCCCATCCCCAGTGTCAAGCGGGTTCATGGCAAGGCAACCACTCTTCAATGTTGGGCGAGCTTAGGGGCAAGGTACCCCACTCCTCATCAAGGATGGGGAGTCCTCGAATTCCCCTGCCTCGTTCCTAATATTGAGTAGGTTCAAGTAGAGGTGTAAATCAGGTTGTGCAGGGCTGGCATGAGACGACCCACATCCGGCCCGCACTTTGTGCAGGTCATTCCGGGTTGGCCCATGGGACGCCCCGGGCCATGCCTCCCTTCCCTGGGATAATTTGGGGGGTCAATTTAGCACGGTCCACGGTCTATGCTGTGTCGTGGGCTGGGCTGGTCCATGGGCCGAGCCTTGGGCCAGGCCAAGCTATGAGAGGTCAATTTAAAAAAAAAATGAAAAATATGTTTAAATTTTTATTTCATATGGTTTTTTATGTATACAATTGTTTATATATACAATTAGCCCTATTCATGGGCCAAGTAGCTCGACAGTCCTGCCTAGCATAACCCCTTATTTTTTAGGCTTGGACAAAATTTTAGGCCTATGGGCTCGAGCTCGGGCTTTCTCAAATAAGCCCAGCCCGTGCTCGTGTGGACTTATGTGCTTAGGCTTTCTCAAGGGTTCACTGCATTTAGTAGTGAGTTCGGCCAAGCTTTTTTTACAAAGGCTGGGTCGGACCCATGTGGACTTATGTGAGGTCATTGTGGTGTCCAACGCCATACAAATCAAGTCTAAGTTGGCCATGCAGCACCCTTGGGTCGTGAGCCTTATAATTGATGGGCCTAAGACCCATAATTAATATGATTAATTAAGCTGTCACATGTTAGCTTAAGTTGCCATGTGACATGGGGCAAATCTGGGTTTGAAATGGGTATGGAGCACATATTCTCTTAAGAGGATAAGGTTTATCTCTTAATAGAGTCCATATCCAAGTTAGATTTGGATAATCTTCTAATTTGATTAGGATAAGTGCTCCATAAACTGATAAAAGAAGAAGAGGGTGAACGAGAATAGAACACCTCTTTATTTTGTTCTCTTCTTCTTTTTGTCTCCTAAGAAACCCTAGTTCGACTACAGCTATTTTGGGACTGATAAAGATCAGTTTCTTCTTATTTTTGCAAGAAAAAATCTAGAGGAATTTCATGCTCACCTCCCTATTTTGATCCAAGCAGTTGGATTGTAGTTTTGTTGAACCGACTTCAGGAATACATTGCGCCATCTTTAGTGGAGGTTGATTTTAAGATTGATTTGGGCATGAAGTTCCACCTTGGGATTTGCATTTATGGTATCTGTATCAGGTATACATCTCCCTCTTTGATTGGTTTCAAATTTGGTTTGGTTTAGTGCAAGAACGATCCTAAAAAAATGTAATTTTTCAAAACATAGGGAATTTGATTCTCGGAAGGATTAGGAAATTTTTGAAAATTTGCCCAGCCATCTAGCATGGTTTGGCCATCCATACGATGGATCCTAACCCTTCCTTCAGTGGTATCAGAGCATTAGATTCAACCCTTGGACTGAACCAAATCATATTTGAACCAAAATTCAAATGGGCAAGAACTAGTCTAGCCGATTTGAGCAATTAGAAGAAAACTCTAAGAAATTGGTTCTCAAAGTGGGCAAATGATCTCAAATTTTGGTGAATATATTCTAATATATTATAGAACTGTTCTATTATGGATTCTTGAAATCTTGGGTTGAAAGTGTGATAAAGATCGAAATCTTGTTGGTGGCAAGTTTTGTGTACATCGAATTCATTATTTTGATTATGTGGTATGTAATTAATTATTTTTCTTTTCTAGAAAGAATGTATTAGGTTTTTCTGATGTAAGTAATAGAAATTAGGGTTTTTATTTTTTTTACATCGAAGAAACCGTTGAATCTTGTGGAGAAGACAGAGCTTGTAGATGGAGATTGATCTGTAGATTGTCGTTTCGTAGGGATGCGATTTTTGTCCGGATTAGATTTGGACCATCACACTATCAGCCCTAGCCCTTCATTTCTGTTTATTTGCATATGATTGTGAATCATAAATGAGAATTTTAAATCATTACCTATGTGAATTGATGCATGTTTTGGACACCAAACCCTAACCGATTTGACCTAGTTTTGGTCCAATCTTGTTGGGTTGAACCTATGGTTCTTTGGGGTTTGATCATAGCCCCTTGGATCACGGTTTAAATGACCCAAAATCAGTTTTAGTCCAGGGGTTTGATGGCCCATTGTATGCACCAATTCGGTCCATACTTGAAAACCCATTTTATGTTAGATTAAAACAAGACTAGCCCATTTCAGCATGAATTTCTATATGGGCCGAACTACTTTTTTGCAGTTTAGCCCACATACCAAGATAAAATTATTAGATAATTTGGTCCACTGATGTAATGATCATGTATTAATCTAAATGGATATGGGTTTTACAAGTTTTAAATTGATTTGGATCAATTGTGTTTGTGTCTATGATGTGTTGAATGAATGCGATTCGTTCATGGACCATAAGTGCTTGGCCCATGTATTGACTTATGTGTCTCTCTGTGAACATCATGGCTGAATGCACATCATTGCCATGATGCCCATAGATCATTGCATCATCTCATTTTTCAATGGTCCCCCTAAATTGCTTCCTCCCTAAGAGAAACCTCGCGGGAACCCTAGCCCATTAAGAGCCCATTTAAATCCAACTTTATAAAAGTCAATGGGAGCCACTATGGTATGACATAAATCTGACCTAGGGACTGGTATACACATTCCCTCCTGATTAATATAAGTGCAAAGAGATAGGGAATATCATATGACGATTTCTCTAAAGGCCTTCCGTCATTAGCATAAAAACATGTTGAATTGATGAGTGGGAGATGCACCATAAAATTGGGTTATCCATTTCACTGAGACAGTCAAGTGGGTTGCTTCATGAGATGATAGGGGCATCATAGACTAGTGGGAGGGGCCTATCCTTAAATGGAAGACTCTTCGATAGTACCTTGGGGCTCACAATATGACGGGTCTACACTTACCAAACAAAAAGGTTTAACCTAAAATGACAATTAACCTTGTCTAATGGAGGCCAAAGGGAAAGCTCATTGGATGAGTAGATATGTAATCTTTCATAGAAAGTGGTGGGGTTATGCAGTTGAAATAGTTGGCCCCATGCATCTATGTGATTTCCCACATTTTCGAGTACATGAACTTTGTCATCGTCACTGAGATAGGAGGGAAATCTCAGAGGAACAAATGGAGATGGAACATAGATAAAAGTCTATTCTATGAAAAATAACATGAAACAATATTAAGGTCATGGACTAATTAATTATGCATTTTATCAGAAATGGCACATGAACAATTCGCTAAATTGTTAGACAACAACAAACTGAAAGGACCCAACTGAAAGAATGAAATGATCCATGTAATGGACGCCATAAAGGTTGCGAAATGGGTGGACGAATTTCAAAAATTTTCCTACCTTCTTCCAACTCGGAATCATATTACCTAACTTAAGAATACAATATTCAATGATCCTACTTGAACCATAATCGAACCAGATCTGAACCAAAAGGGAATGGTGGAATTATACCTGATCCAGAGAAGCAATATCTCCCAAAGTTGGTGTTCACGCCCAAAAAGGACACCAAGATCCGCTTCTGTTGAAGATGACATAGCTGTATGTGGAACGGAACCAGCAGAGTGCGTCCTACACATTGGATCCTTCGCAAGAATCCTCTGGAAACTCTGAGCACCAAATCTTTTTCAGTCTTTTCTACAAAGCTGATGTCAAGAAACAGTTTCTTGATTTCTTTCTTCTTCAAAGATTGAATCTTGTAAGAAAGGATGGCGGCGGCGGGAGGAGAACTCCTGGGACGAAGATGGCTGAATAGCTTCTCTTCTCTCTAAAGCCTGTATGACTTCCAATCTCAATTCATAGGATGCTTTCTTGCTTTTTCAAAAACCCCTTGTTCGAAATCTGATATTAATCTCTTTTAGAGTTTCTCCACTTTTCTTCTTGATTAAGAAACCTCCTAATTAGGAGTTATCCCAATCCAAATCAGTATTTGGATAGGGGATGATCTTAATCTTATCTTCAGATTAAGTTAGCCTACTCCTGATCTTATCAGGAGGTTACCAGATTCAAATCTGATTTGAGTTTGGTCTCCCAGAGTGGATAAGGTCAAAGGCCCAATCCTTTTGCTAACTTTAATTTCAGATTCGCCCTATAGATGGGTGATCATATCATCCCAGTTCGAAATGGGCTTTTGGCCCATTAAGTGTATAGTGCTTAACTAGTTTCCAATCTGCTTCCCCAGTTGGGCTTCTTTGTATGGCGTGGGACTCAAGCATTGATTTATACACCAGCCACATGGGTTCGGCCCAGCCTTTATTACAAACCCCAACTGAATTCACTAAAAAACACAGTAAACCCTTAGCCCATCACATGGACCCCATGGGCCCAACACTTATATTAAGTGGTTCTTGGGCCAATCCATCTTATAAAATCCTAGGGACTGTGGACAGGTGCAAGATTAGCCCATCAGGTACTATCCTAAATGGTCTCACACTTAACCTCTCAGCCCTTAATGATCAAGCACTGCCCGACAAGAAAAGACCTCTCCCTCGGCTGCAAGGAACAGTGTCGCACTCTCTACTCACATGGATCTCGAGAACTAAAACCATTTGCAAACTGTTTGAAACCGTACAAATATATATATATATATATATATATGTATATATATATATTAATTTTGCAAAACAAAATTCCAACGATTTGAAATCAATTGCCGGCAGTTTGGTTTCCATCAGAGAGAGTGCATTCCCGATCATTACCTTTGTCCGACAAAGGGGCTGATCCTATCACTATGATCACCCACTCAGATGAATTCTCAGATTGTCCACATACCCAAGTTTTGATCCCCGCTAAGGATCTCACTGATTGGCACATCAAAGATAGCCCGATCCGACACCTAGTGAAGTGTCATAATTGAGTCTAGGGGTCAGGTGTAACTTTTCAGTTTTGCTCATCTGTCTCCAAGGTCCAGAGCAATACTGGAAATCTAGTTCGGTTCAAAGATTCGAGTAATCCCATACTGCATGTGCCTTGGGTCTTACCCTGGTGGCCGAGACAGGCCATCCCAACACTTGGTGGCACACCAATATCAGCCTTGACAGGATAAATCTCCCCAGATTTATCCAATGGCTATGAACATTTAAAACTAACACGAGTCTCTATAAGCGTCCAGTTTTAGGGTCTTACACAGAATTATACCAAACAACATGAATCAAACATGCACTTTATTTATTGACACTAAATGTCAAAAGTACATCAAATTGGATTGAAGCTAAGGGCATACAAAACTGTTTAACACCAACTATGTAGGCTGGTATCATAACCTAAATCTAGTGCTTACGTTCGAGAAATTGGATAAGGTTGCCAAAAACCTAGCACTGGAATGTCCAGGTGACAAGGCTTTTGAAGCTAGAATGAGGGAATTTCAGGAATGGGAAGAAAAAAAATTCTCTTGCCCGGTGTTATGTCATAACCTCTTTGGACAACACTATCTAGAGACAATTTGACAAAATTGATATCTACAAAGATATCCTTGATAGTTTGAATCCCATGTATTAGGAGTAGAATCGGTCTGCAAGACAGAAGGTCCTTAAACTATTGATGACCATGAGGATGACCAAAAGCTAACCAGTTCATGACCATGTCATGCGGATGATAGGTTATATAAATGAATTGGAGGCTCTTGGCTCCTAACTTGACGATGACACCAAGACTGATGCCATCCTAAACTCTCTACCCTCATCTTTCAATCAGTTTCTCATGAACTATAATATGAACAAACTAAAAGTTAGTTTGTAGGAGCCCAGTAATATGTTGCAAAGAGCTAAAGAACTGATCAAAAGGACAAGCCAGTTGCCATGATTATTGAAGGTGGCAAATCTGGCAAGAAAAGGAGGAAGGGTAAGAAGAGGCCTTAGAAAAAGGGAGGCAAAGCGAAAAAGGAAAAAAAAGACAAATCATTAGATGAATATCACTTCTGCAAATAGGCTAGGCACTAGAAGAGGAATTGTCCTCAATATCTGGAATTCTGCAAGAACAAAGAAGGTAATTTCGAATATCTTGTCATAGTGACCAATATGTTGGTCACTTCTACATCCTGGTGTATTGATTATGGGGTTTCTACTCATGCATGTAACACATTGCAGGGGTTCAACAAAGTAGAAAGTTGAATGATGATGAGCTTATGCTTTACTTGGTGACAATTACAACTGTTGTTGCTACTGCTATAAGAATAGTAGATTTGATTTTTAGAGAAGGAGTTGTTGTTAGATAGTGTAAGCCCTTAGCTCCAATCAGCATGATGTACGTTATGACATTTAGTGCAAATGAATAAAGTACATATTTGATTCATGTTATTATGGTGTATTTCTGTGTAATACCCTTAAACTGGACACATATGAGACTCGTGTTAGTTTAGAATCTTCACAGCCGTTGGATAGATTTGGGGAGATTTATTTTGCCAAGGTTGACATTGATGTACCACCAAGTTAGTTGGGGTGGCTTGTCTCAGTTGTCAGGGTGAGACCTGAGCTACATGCAATGTGGGTTTTCTTGAAACCCTGAACTGGACAAAAATTCCAGTATTGCCTTGGACCTTGGATATAAATGGGCAAAACTAGAATGTTACACCTGACCACTAGACTCGATTAAGATACTGCACTAGGTGTTGGATTGGGCTATCTTTGATATGCCAATCAGTGAGATCCTTAGAAGGGTCAAAACCGGGGTATGTTGGGACAGTCCAACAATTCATCTGAGTGGTGATCATAGTGACAGGATCAACCCTTTTGTCGGGCAAAGTGAATGATCGGAGGTGCACTCTCTTTGATGAAAACCTAAACTGTCGGCAGTTGATTTCAACCGTTGAAATTTGTTTTTGCAAAATATATTTATGTAGAGATATACATATATATATATATATTATGGTTTCAAAATATTTGCAAAAGGTTTTAATTCTCGGGATCCATGTGAGTAAACAGTGCACCACTACACCTTGCAGCCGAGGGAGAGGTCCTCTATTGTCGGGCAATATTTGATCATTATGGGCTGAGAGGTTAAGTGTAAGACCATTGAGGATTATACCTGATGGCTAACCTTGCCTCTGCCCACAGTCTTTGGGCCTTCATAAGATGGCTGGACCCAAGGACCATTTAGTGTAAATGTTGGGCCCATTAAGAGCCCATCGTGATGGACTCAAGGGTTTACTGTATTCAGCAGTGAATTCGATCAGGCCTTGTAACAAAGGCTAGGCTGAACCCATGTGGCTGATGTGTAGATCAATGATAGGGTCCCACACCATACAAAGAGAGCCAAACTAACCAACATTAAATAGGAAGTAAGCATGAAAGCTTAATGGGCCTAAAAGCCCATTTCAAACTAAGTTAATTAGATTAATTAAATAGGGGCGGATCTGTGATTTGGATCAATAGATAAGATAGGGGATTATCTTTATCCACTTAAAGAGTCCAGATCCAAATAAAGATTTGGATCAAAGGAACTCCTAATTTGATTAGGAAATTGTCCCTTTAAGGCTATAAATAAGAGAGTAGGGCGAACATCCAAAGACACACTCACTGAATACAGAGAGAAGACAACATAGTTATACTACTTTTTCCTTCTGCTCTTTTTCTTCCTGTTTTTGCCGCCCTACCCAGTTCGATCTTCAGTTCTTGGATTGGATCAAGATTCGATCTTGATATTGTTTCTTGCAAGAAGAAACAATTTAGAATCTGTGCTCATTATTCCATTCAATTCTTGCTAAAGAATCACTAGTTCTTGGTGAAGAATTACCTGCTGATCCTGCCTCACCCTAAGCTGTGTCATCTTCAGTGGAGGGAGGATTTGGTACTCTCTTTGGGTGTGAACACCTACATTGGGAGGAGCATTCTTGCGTGGGTTTCGTATCAGGTATATCCCTCCCTTGATTTGGTTTTAGATTTAGTTCAATTTGGTTACAAGAACGAACTTTGAAAGTGCAGTTTTCTAAATTAGGAATAGGATTCCCGGATGGGAGTAAAGAAATTTTTGAAATTTCGCTCAACCTTCCTGTAGGGTTTGGCCACATTAACATAGATCGTATCACAAAGTTGGTAAATGATGGTCATTTGGATTTTTAACTGTAGAAGATCTTTCAACCTGTGAACCTTGCCTTCTGGGTAAGATGACGAAACAACCATTTAAAGATAAACCTGAAATATCAACGTGCATGCTTGACCTTATACATACTGATGTATGTGGTCCCATGAATGTTAGGACACGTAACCAGCACGTTTATTTCATAACATTTACCGATGATCACTCTCGGTATGGTTACGTGTACCTAATGAGACACAAGACTGAATCCTTTGAAAAGTTCAAAGAATTTAGGCAAGAGGTCGAGAAACAGTTGGGGAGACACATTAAGGCCCTTCGATCAGATCGTTGAAGCAAATATCTCTCTAACAAATTCAGGGACTACTTAAAGGAAAATGGGATAGTATCACAACTATCTCCTCCTACTTCACCACAATTAAACGGTGTGTTAGAAAGGAAGAACCAGACCTTATTGGATATGGTCCAATCACTTCTCGTATACTCGGAATTATGCACATACTTTTGGGATTACACATTCAAGACTGCGATATACGTGCTGAACCGGGTTCCAACGAAATCCGTTCCAAAGACTCCATATGAGCTTTGGACCAGTAAGAAACCAAGTGTGAGACACTTGAAGATTTGGGGTTGTTCGACACATGTTAAAAAAACAAGTGTTGACAAATTGGAATCTAAAACCGGTTGTTGCCTATTTATAGGTTACCCAAAAGGCTCTGTAGGGTAATTATTCTATAACCCAGGAGAGCAGAAGGTGTTCTGTAGTCGAAATGCCCTTTTTTTTCTTAAAGGAAGATTACATCCTGAAAAATCATCATCAGGAAGTTGTTCTTGATGATGAGAGCTTAGGAGTAGTGGGAGATGTCCCACAAGCTCCAGTTAATAACCAACCTAAGAGATCTACCCGGGAATCCAGACCTCCAGTTCCTTACGGCTATGACCAAGAAAGTTACTTGGTGGAAGCCACAACTAGTGAGGAGGATCTTGTAACTTATACGAAAGCTATGTTGGACATAGATTCCTTGATGTGGGTGGATGCAATGAGAGCTGAGATGGACTCAATGGAGACCAATGGAGTCTGGACTCTAGTAGATTCACCCCCTGGGGTAAAAGCAATTGGTTGCAAATGGATCTATAAGAGGAAGAAGGGCTCGGATGGTAAGGTTGAGACCTACAAGGCTCGTCTTGTGGCGAAAGGACACACTCAGAAAGAGGGAATTGGTTATGAGGAAACCTTTTCGCCCGTGGCCATGCTTAAATCTTTTATGATCCTGTTAGTTGTAGCAGCATACAATGACTATGAGATTTGGTAAATGGATGTCAAAACTACATTCCTGAATGGAGATCTTATTGAAAATATCTATAGGCAGCAACCACAAGGTTTTATAGCTGCAAGTCAGGAACACATGGTATGTAAACTCAATCGATCCATATATGGACTTAAGCAAGCTTCTAGGAGCTGGAACAATCGGTTTGACTCTACTATCAAACAGTTTGACTTTGAGCAGAATCCGGATGAGCCCTGTGTTTACAGAAAGACCAGTGGGGATAAGGTTACGTTCTTGGTTCTATATGTAGACGAAATTCTACTCATTGGGAATGATGCTTGAATGTTGACTACGGTGAAAGTATGACTTTAACAGTAATTCTCAGTGAAGAATCTTGGAGAAGTCTCTTATATCTTGAGACTTCGACTCTACAGAGATAGATCAAAGAGGATAATAGGATTATCCCAATCTACTTACATTGACAAGATAGTTAAAAGATACAGTATGGAGAACTCTAAGAAAGGAAATGTTCATTTCGGGCATGGAGTCACTCTCTCAAGGGTATGTTTCCCAAGACACCTGAGTAGATTGAGGGCATGAAAGAAGTTCCCTATGTTTCTACCGTAGGGAACATCATGTATGCCTTGCTGTGCACTCGGCCAGACATTGCTCTGGCCGTGAGTGTGATAAATGATACCAATCTTACCTAGGACAAGAGCATTGGACCGTTGTGAAAAACATACTAAAATACCTTCGAAGGACAAAAGAGTTTTGTCTGGTATTCGATAGTAATTCACTACAGGTCCTTGGGTATTCCGATGCCGATTTTCAGTCATACACAAATGATAGAAAGTCTACATTTGGATACATTTTTACGGTAGGGTCTTGTGTAGTTATCCTCTAAGACAAGATGACAAAAAGGCCATTTGCAAATAAGATTGAAGGATTTACAGGCACACTTGACCTTATACATACAGATGTTTATGGTCTTATAAATGTTAGAACACAGAATCAACATTGTTATTTCATAACTTTTACCGATGACTATTCTCGGTATGGTTACGTGTACCTAATGAGACATAAGTCTAAATCTTTTGAAAAGTTCAAGGAGTTTAGACAAGAAGCCGAGAAATAGTTAGGGAGACAGATCAAAACCCTTTAATCTAATCGAGGAGGTGAGTATCTTTTCGACAAACTCAAGGACTACTTAAAGGACAATGGGATTATATCACAGTAGTCTCCTGCAACACTTCAATTAAACAGTGTGTTAGAGAGAAGAAATTGAACTCTATTAGATATGGTCTGATCAATCCTCGTTCATTCAGAGTTACCCATATCCTAGGTGCATGCATTAGAGACTACAATTTACATGCTGAAAGTTCAAACCAAGTCGGTTCCTAAGACTCCTTATGAACTATAGACCAACAAGAAACCAAGTGTAAGACACTTGAAAATAAGGATTGTCCAACACACATAAAAAAGACAAGTATTGACAAATTGGAATCCAAAACCAATCATTGCCTATTTATAGGCTACCCAAGGACTTCGTAGGGAATCTTTTCTATGACCCACGAGAACAAAAATTGTTTGTTAGTCGAAATGCCTATTTCTTGGAGGGGGACTACATTTTGAACAATCATCATCAGGAATTTGTTTTTGATGAAGAGAGCTTAAGAGTAGTGGGAGATGACCTACAGATTCAAGATAATAATATCCAACGTAGAAGATCTACTCGGGTTTTTAGACCTCCTATTCGTTATGGCTATGATCAAGAAATTTACTTGATTGAAGCCACAAGCAGTGAGGAAGATCCCGTGACTTATACGGAAGCTATGTTGGACATACTCATTGAAGTAGGTAGATGCCATGAAAGTCGAGATGGACTCGATGAAAACCAACGGAGTCTGGACACTCGTAGACTCACCCCTTGGAGTGAAAGTAATTGGTTGCTAGTGGATCTACAAGAGAAAGAAGGGCCATGATGGAAAAGTTGAGACCTTCTCGCCTGAGGCCATGCTTCTAGATGTTGGAACACTCGATTTGACTCAACAATCAAACATTTTGATTTTGAGCATAATCTGGATGAACCTTGTATTTATAGAAAGACAGTGGGGGATAAGATTACATTTTTTATTATATATATAGATGACATTCTACACATTGGGAATGATGTAGGAATGTTGACTACGGCGAAGGTATGGATTTTTTAGCAATTCTCCATAAAAGATCTTGGAGAAGTCTCTTATGTCTTGTGACTTTGACTTTATAGAGATAGATCGAAGAGAATAATTGAATTATCTCTATCTACTTACGTTGATAAGATTGTCAACAGATACAACATGCAGAACTCCAAGAAGGAATTTGTTCTTTTCAGGCATGGAGTCACTTTTCCAAAGGAATGTCACTCTCTCATGGAGTCACATGAAAGAGGTTCCCTATGCCTCAGCCGTAGAGAGTATCATGTACGTTATGTTGTATGCTTAGCCAGACATTGCTCAGGCTGTTAGTGTGGTAAGTAGATACCAATCCTATCTGGTACAAAAGCACTGGACTGTTGTAAAAAACATACTAAAGTACCTACAGAGAACTAAAAACTATTGCATTATCTTCAGGCAAATGTACCTTAGTCAATTGTGCGTATAATGATGAGAAAAGTGTTGATTCCACAGAGATTAAATTACAGTATGAAATCAATTTTAAAGTAACATAAGTTGAACTCATGAATCAATTGAATGAATAAAAACCAAAAGAATTAGTGCAAATCCAAGAACATAATACAAACTGAATTGATGGATGAATGCAGCTAGGGTTTACATTTCATTAAATCAAGGTTATATAATTACCTATTTAATCCAAATCAAGACCAAAATTACCCTAAGGTATATTAAAGTTATTTGCATGTGATATTGGACTTCCCTAAATTAATTAATAAGCTTTCTCAAGTCATATTAATCCTTTATTAATCCAATTCTACCATCAAGTTTTTAAGTGGTTGTCAAAAGGAAAAATAAGCATTAAGTTTTTTGGAAACCTCTAATCGTAGAAGGGGATTTGATTCATTAAGATTCCTTGATTCCCACACATGAGGTAATCATCTTTCAATATCATAGTTTATCATGCGATTTTTATTGCCTACGGATCTAATTCATAACAATCCTTTGGTCAGTCATGCATGAATCATCAAATCATTAAAAGATTGGCCAATTCTTTTAAAGGTAATTAAGGATTGAAATATATCAATGTTGGTTTTAAAAGGCTCAAACAATCCAAAGATGGCCTGATTCATCTTTAAAGTAATATATTGTCTAGGATTTCGTCTCAAAGGCTAATCAAACAAGTTTTAGAATATCACATAATGATCATAATGTTCCATATAGCTCACAGAATCATTCACCAAGTTGTACACAATTCACAAGATCATGGCATAATGTGCTCAAGAATTTCAACTTTCATGATACAATAGAGTTAACACAAGAATCAATCAATCCTCAAGATTATCATTTATCTTCCTTTTCTAAGTCATATTCGATTTCAATCAGGAATTTATCATAGGCTTTTAGTCATCAAGAAAAATTCAGTAATCACAAATTTAATTTAAAGCATATTTCGGAAAAAAAAATTGGTGCAATCCTATCATGCTCTCGGGTTCACAAAAATTTCAATCCCCTTAAATTTAACATTGTCCTCAATGTTAAGCAAATTGACGAGCACAAAGAAGGGAAAGAGACATCCTTTTGAGTTGGTCTTGGTTTTGGCTGCACATGCTGAGTTTTCTTGTCCATAGACTCCAGAATCGCAACCTACCTTTCATCGATCAAAAGAAAAGAAAAATGACAGTAGCAAGAGAAAACAAAAAAACTTATAAGGAAATAAAGAAACATGAAACAACTAGAAATCCTAAAGTGCATAAATGAAAAATATATTTCCAAGTTATAGTCGTTAGCTTGACTCTATTTCCATTTTCATGGATCCTTCAAGTGAATGGTGGATTTGAAGAAAGAATTATGTCCACCATCAATGTAAGGCTTCAATCTTTGGCCATTGACTTTGAAAGTTCCCTTAGTTTCAATAGATACTTCAATTGCACCATGAGGAAAAACTCTAGTCACTATGTATGGACCACTCCATCTTGACCTTAGTTTGCTGAGAAAAAGCTTCAATCTAGAATTATAAAGAAGAACCTTGTCTCCAACTATGAATTCCTTCTTTTTAATGTGTGCATCATGCCATGCCTTGGTTCTTTCTTTATAAATCTTAGAATTCTCATAAGCTTGGTGCCGCCATTCTTTAAGTTCATTCAATTGCATATTTCTTTGTTCACCTGCAACTTGCAAATCAAAGTTAAGCAGTTTCATAGCCCAATATGCTTTTTGCTCTAATTCAAGAAGAATGTGACAAGTCTTACCAAACACCCAACCTATAAGTAGACATCCCAATAGGTGTTTTGAAAGCTGTCCTATAAGCCAAAAGCGCATCATCTAATTTCATTGACCAATCCTTCCTATATAAGCTCACAGTCTTTTCCAAAATACCATACAATTCCCTATTTGAAATTTCTATTTGTCCACTAGTTTGAGAATGATAAGGGGTAGCAATCTTATGGGTAACACCATATTTAATTAATAAATTATCAAACTGTTTATTGCAAAAGTGTTTACCTTCATCACTAATAATAGCCCTCGGTGTACCAAATCTAATAAAAATATTTTTTTTACTAGCATCATTAATGGGACATGCAATTACTTCCACCCATTTACTCACATAATCAACAACAACAAGTATATACTCATTATTGAAGGATTTTGGAAAAGGACCCATGAAATCAATGCCCCAAACATAAAAAATATTACAAATAAGAATATTGGTTAGGGGCAACTCATTTTTCCTTGATATATTACTTGTCCATTGGCATTGATCACAAGAACTTGCATAGGCATAAGCATCCTTGAATAAGGTAGGCCAATAAAATCCACTTTGTAAAACCTTTGCTGTCGTCTTGGATGGTCCATGGTGTCTCCCTGCTTCTTTGTCATGACAGAAACTAACTATACTCCACACCTCTTCTTTTGGTATGCATCTTCTCACCATGCCATTTGCACAAATCTTGTATAGATACGGTTCCTCCAAAGATAGTGCCTCACATAAGATAAAAATTTTTTGTTTTGATGAAAGGAAATGTCAGGGAGCAACTCGTTACCTACAAGAAAATTAGCAAAATCAGCATACCGCGGTTCATCATTATCATGCACAAAGCATAATTTTTCATAAGGAAATTCATCATGCAAAGGGTGTTCATCTATGCTCTCCACATACTCCCCGTCCAATCTAAACAAGTGATCAGCTACCATGTTTTCGATGCCTTTCTTGTCTTTCGTTTCTACATCAAATTCTTGTAACAATAAAATCCATCTTAACAACTTGGGTTTTGCATCTTTTTTAGCAAATAGATACTTCAATGCAGTATAAACAATCACTTTAGACAAGATCAAATAAGGTCTAAATTTTTCAATAGCAAATATTACAACAAATAGTTCCTTTTCAGTTGTTGTATAATTTCTTTGTACATCATTCATGGTTCTATTTGCATAATAAATGGTATGAAATTTCTTGTTTATTCTTTGTCCTAAAACTGCAATTAAATGGGGGCTTGGATCAATTTCTCTTTTAAACAATTAAATGCATGTAAGCAAACATTATCAATCACAAAAGGTGCGTCCTTCACTAAAAGATTAGTTAAAGGCTTAGCAATTTTAGAAAAGTCCTTAATGAACCTCCTATAAAAACCTGCATGTCCCAAAAAACCTCTAACTTCTTTCAATGATTTTGGAGGAGGAAGTTTTTCAATTAATTCAATTTTAGCTCTATCCACTTCAATACCTTTAGAAGATACTTTGTGGCCTAAAACATTTCCTTCCCTAACCATAAAATTACATTTTCCCAATTAAGAATAAGGTTAGATTCCTCACATCTTTTAAGCACCAAAGACAAACTATGCAAACATGCATTGAATGAAGATCCAAAAACAGAGAAGTCATCCATAAATATCTCCATAAAATCATCAATGAAATCCGAAAATAGAGACATCATGCATCTTTGAAAAGTAGAAGGGGCGTTGCACAAACCAAGAGGCATTCTCCTAAATGCAAATGTTTCATAAGGGCATGTAAAGGTAGTTTTCTCTTGGTCTTCAAGATCAATGGAAATTTGGTGATAACCAGAATAACCATCAAGAAAACAATAAAATTCCTGACCAACAAGTTTTTCAATCATTTGATCAATAAAGGGAAGGGGGAAATGATCTTTTCTAGTAGCATCATTCAGTTTCCTATAGTCGATACATACCCTCCAACCTATTATTGTCCTTGTAGGGATTAATTCATTATTTTCATTTTTGACTACAGTGGTCCTTCCTTTTTTAGGTAAAACTTGCACAGGACTTCCCCAAGGAGAATCAGAGATAGGAAAGATAATACCTGAATCAAGCCATTTTATCACCTCTTTCTTTACTACCTCTTTAATATTAGGATTTAACCTCCTTTGGGGTTGCATTATAGGCTTGAATCCTTTTCCATCAAGATTTTGTGCATGCAAATTGATGGACTTATTCCTTGAATGTCGCTAATGCTCAATCCAATCACCTTTTTGTGTTCCCTAATCACCCTTATCAATTTTTCATTTTCAAGACCTATCAAGTAAGAAGAAATAATCACAGGTAAAGTAGATGAATTCCCCAAATAAACATATTTTAAATGCAAAGGAAGAGGTTTAAGTTTAAGAGTAGGAGGATTCTCAATTGATAGCTTGGCTTTTGAAGAAGAAAAGGAAATATCCAAAGGCAAAAATTTTTCTCTTTTTGTCACGAGTCCTCTTTGCTTTTCTCTCAAATAGCCTACGGCCTCCTTATGCCTCTCATCTAAAATTTGTTTCTTTACATCAAAAGGATTAGCAATGCAATTTTCTATGAGATCATCTAACCTAAATGCATGAAACTTTCTATCTGCCAAATCATCAATGCAATCTATCATTAAGACATCTTTTTCATCATTGGAATATTTCATTGCCTTAAACACATTAAAAATAACTTCCTCATCATTAATTCTAATGCTAAGTTTTCCTTGTTGGACATTAATAAAGCTCTTCCTGTGGCAAGAAAAGGTCTCCCTAAAATTAGGGGCATATCATAATCTTCTTTCCATGTCCAAAATGATGAAGTCAACAAGAAAAATAAATTTATCTACTTTTACCAAAACATCTTCCACTACTCCTCTTGGATATTTGATACTTTTGTCAGCCAATTGAAGAGAAACAGTGGTAGGTGTTGGCTCATTTAACCCAAGCTTCTTCAAGATAGAAAAAGGCATCAAATTAATGCTTGCACTAAGATCACATAAAGCCTTATCAAAATTAATTTCGCCAATGGTGCACGGAATAGAGAAGCTCCCTGGATTCTTGAATTTTGGAGGTAATTTATTTTGTACGATTGCTGAGCATTCATCATTAAGTTTTACCATCTCAAACTCCTCCAACTTTATTTTGTTTGAAATTATTTCCTTTAGGAATTTGGCATAACTTGGCATCTGAGAAATAGCATCAGGAAGAGGGATGTTAGTATGCAACTTTTGAAACACCTCTAAAAATTTAGAAAATTGTTTATCCAAGTTAGCCTTAAGAAATCTTTTAGGAAAAGGAAGAGGGGGTTTGTAAGATTTTAAATTAAGAGTAGAACTTCCCTTTTTCTCCTTTGATGACTCACAATCTTCTTTGGCTTCAAGGTCTCGACTTTCTTCCTCTTTTACCTACTCATCATCTTTTCCTTCTTTTCCAAGTTCTTTTTCACTTTAGAGAGTGATGGCCTTTACTTGTTCCATGGGATTCTTCTTGGTATTGTTAGGTAATCCTCCTTGTGGCCTAGCTGAAATTGCTTGAGCAAGTTGTCCAATTTGAGTTTCTAACCCTTGAATTCTTGCCTCCGTACTGTTGATAAATTTTTCCATCATATCCCCCAAATTTGGCTTCTTCTCTTATGGATTTTGTTGGTCTTGCTGTTGAAAGTTGGGAGGTGCTCTTTGTTGGTTTTACTCCAAGAAAAATTAGGATGACTTCTCCATCTTGAATTATAAGTGTTGGAGTAGGGATTGAAATTGGACTTGTTGCCACCAGATGAAACAAAATTATCCTGTTCGGAAGAAGAAGAAAATGGATTTCCTATTTGACAGTCTACACTAGTGTGTCCCCCTTGCCCACAAAGCTCACACGAAGAAAAGGGAACAAAAGAAACACTCATAGGTGAAACCCCCAAATTTTCCAATTTCTTATTTAATGCAGCAAGTTGAGCCGATAAAGAAGTGATAGAATCAACATTATAAATTCCAACTCCCTTTTTATTTGTTTTCTCATTTCCCCATTGATAACTATTGGTTGCCATCTCCTCCAAAAGTTCATATGCTTCTTCGGGAGTTTTTCTCATAAGGGTACCACCTGCAGCTACATCTAACATTGAATGATTAGATTGATTAATGCCATTATAAAAAGTTTGCACTTGCATCCAAACAGGTAGACCATGGTGAGGACACTTGCTAAGCAGTTCCTTAAAAACCGGTCCAGACCGAAAAAACCAGGAACTAGTCAAGTGACCAGTTCCGTTTTCCTCCAAAACCGTTGATTTTGGTCAGCAAACCACTAAACCGGCCGGTTAACCGTTCGAACCGTTCGTATGGTTTTGACCGTTTTCCATTTTTTTATTTTTTTGTCAGAATGGGCCGGCCGTTCGGTTAGAATGGTTGGACCATTCGAACCGGTAACCGGACCCTTGACCGGTTCATTTTTAAAAACCATGGTTATGTCATTCCTTAATTTAGTCATTTTAGCCAGTGGAAAATACTTAGATAAAAACTTTTGTGCTAAGCCATCCCATGTAGTAATCGAACCTGTAGGAAGAGAGTTAAGCCAATCTTTTGCTTTATCCCTTAAGGAGAAGGGAAACAACCTAAGTCTAATGGCATCATCACTAACTCCATTATGCTTAAAAGTATCACATATTTCAAGAATTAGCAATATGAGAGTTAGGGTCATCATTGGGACCAGAAAATTGTACACTCATTTGGATCATCTGAATAATTGCAGGCTTGATCTCAAAATTGTTTGCTTGCATATTCGGCCTCCTAATGCTTGATGTAGTACCATCCAGAGTAGGTATAGCGTGGGAGCTCAATGTCCTTGGATTATTTTGGTCTTGTGCCATCTTGTTCCTTCTCTCCCTTGTTTGCTTTTTCAAAGTCCTTTCAATTTCTTGATTAAGGGGTATTAAATCTCCACCACTAGTGCGTGTCATGCACTAGGAACCTACAAAGAAAAGGAAAAAAAATAAAAAAATAAAAAATAAAAAATTTCCAAAAAAAATTTATAAAGCCGAACCCAACAGAAATTTAAAATAGAAATGAAAAATTTAAATCCTAAAGTAAAACAAATAGATATTCAATCTAAGGCTAATTTAGGTAGTTTTGATATGCAATAAACTAGTACCCGGCAACAACACCAAAAACTTGTTGTGTGATTTGTGCACAATTAATTCAGACAAGTGTACCTTAGTCAAATGTGCGTATAATGATGAGAAAAGTGTTGATCCTACAAAGACTAGATCGTAGTACCAAATCAATTTTAAACTAATCTAAGTTGAACTCATGAATCAATTGAATGAATAAAAACTAAAAAAATTAATGCAAATCTAAGAACTTAATAAAAACTGAATTGATGGATGAATGTAGTTAGGGTTTAGATTTCATTAAATCAAGGTTACATAATTACCTATTTAATCCAACTCAAGACCGAAATTACCCTAAGGTATATTAAAGTTATTTGCATGTGATGGTGGACTTCCCTAAGTTAATTAGTAAGCTTTCTTAAGTCATATTAATCCTTTATTAATCCAATTCTACCATCAAATTTCTAAGTGGTTGTCAAAAGGAAAAATAAGCATTAAATTCTTTGGAAACCTCTAATCGTAGAAGGAGATTTGACTCACTAAGCTTCCTTGATTCCTACACATGAGGTAATCATCTTTCGATATCATAGTCTATCATGCGATTTTTATTGCCTAGGGATCAAATTCATAAAATCCTTTGGTCAGTTATGCATGAATCATCAAATCCTTAAAAGATTGGCCAATTCTTTTGAAACATTATGCACAACAATAAAAATTTCTCATGCAAATAATAAAGGTCTTGAATTGAATTAAACAAATAACTATATAATCTTAAGATCAAAATCCATCTAAACCCTAGCTAAGACAATTTAGCTAGACATCATTAAACATACTCAAAAAAATTAAAGGGGAAACACAACAAGAACACATCAAAGAATGAATAGAATAACAAGAAAAATTTAGCCTTTGGAGGTCGAAGACAAGTGCAGTAACTAAGCCTTCCTCCCTCTTGGCTTCAGATTCTTCCTGTCCTTCTCTAGCATGCTGAAATTGCTTCCACTCTTCTTCTGACGTGCTGAGACTACTTCCTCTTTTTTTTTCTTCCAAATTCTCTCTAAGGATGTATCCATTTGCCTTGAGTTTATGGTCCTTTTTATAGTGCAACCTCCCCTCAATTTCTTCTCAATGCAAACTTCTAATTCAACACAAATTAGATTTCATAGTCTTTATCTCAGTTGAATTCCTATATCTTTTGCATTGCTAACTGCCAGACCCGAAATTTGTAGCTCAAATTGCACTTGGTTGGCTGTAGAATTAGGGTGAGCAAGAAACATAAGAGTTGTATCTCTTAGCTTTAACTAGCCGTTTGAATCACCTCAATCCGAATTATAGGTAGAAAGTTATGCCCAAAATATTGGAACTATATCAAAACTGGAAATTTCCCGATTTTTGTGCATACATATCAAATCCGATTTCAATGGATTCTCTCCTTCATGGCAATATCATGAAGCATCATTGCTGCATGGTCCCTCCTGTATGATTATCTTGATCAATTAAATCAAACTCCTCCTTAAAATTTCACAATTAAGCTCCAAGTTACCCTGCAAGACAATTTCATCATAATTAGTGCAATACCATGCTAATTCCAAAAACATTATTACCAAAATCTGTTAGACAGCGTATGCCCTTAGCTCCAATCAGAATGATGTACCTTATGGCATTTATTGTAAATGAATAAAGTACATATTTGATTCATGTTATTATGGTGTATTTCTATGGAATACCCTTAAACTGGACACATATGAGACTCGTGTTAGTTTAGAATCTTCACAGCTGTTGGATAGATCTGTGGAGATTTATCCGGATAAGGCTGACACTGATGTGCCACCAAGTTGGTTGGGGTAGACTGTCTCAGCTGCCAGGGTGAGACCCGAGGTACATGTAGTGTAGGTTTACTTGAAACCCTGAACCAGACCAGAATTCCAGTATTGCCCTAGACCTTGGTGATTAGTGGGCAAAACTGGAATGTTACACCTGCCCCCTAGACTCGATTATGATACTACGCTTGGTGTCGGATTGGGCTGTCTTTGATATGCCAATCAGTGAGATCCTTAGAGGGGGTCAAAACCTGGGTATGTTGGGATAGTCTGAAAATTCATCTGAGTGGGTGATCATAGTGACAGGATCAACCCCTTTGTCGGACAAAGGTAATGATCGGGGATGCACTCTCTCTAATGGAAACCAAAGTTGCCGGCAGCCGATTTCAATCGTTGAAATTTGTTTTTGCAATATATGTATATATATGGTTTCAAAATGTTTGCAAAAAGGTTTCAATTCCTGGGGTCTATGTGAGTAGAGAGTGCAGCAATGTTCTTTGTAGCCGAGGGAGAAGTCCTCTCTTGTCGGGCAGTGTTTGATCTTTATGGGTTGAGAGGTTAAGTGTAAGACCATTGAGGGTAATACTGGATGAGCTAATCTTGCATCTGCCTACAGTCCGTAGGTTTTTATAAGTTGGCTTGGCTCAGGGACCACTTAGTGTAAGTGTTGGGCCCATTAAGTGCCCATGGTGATGGGCTCAGGGGTTCGCTGCCCATAACAGTGAATTCGGCCAGGCCTTGTAACAGAGGCTAGGCTGAACCCATGTGGCTGAAGTATATATCAATGTTTGGGTCCCATGCCATACAAGAAAACCCAACTGGGCAGCAGATTGAAAGGTAAGTGAGCACATGGACTTAATGGGCCTAAAGTCCAATTCGAACTGGTCTAATTTGATTAGTTAAAGAGAGGGGCAGATCTGGGATTGGGATCAACAGATAAGATAGGGAGTTATCCCTATCCACTCAGAGAGTCCAGATCCATATACAGATTTGGATTTGGAAAATCCTAATAAGATTAGGAGGGCTGGTCTAATCTGCCGATAAGATAAGGGCTTATCCTTATCTCTTAAAGAGAACTTCCGACCCAAATTTAGATTTGGATTAGGAAATTCCTAATGAGATTAGGAGCTCTCTTTAAGGCTATAAAAGGAGGAGGGGGCGAACCATTCTACAACACATCAGATCAAATTTCAGATCACAGAAAGAGAGAAGAAGCCACAGTAAGACTGCGCCATCTTCTGCTCTTGCGCCCTCCTCCTGCTGCCGCCATTGCTAGTTCGATCTCCACCGTAGGAGCGATCAAGAAGTGTTCTTGATATCAGTCTTTGGAGAAAGGCTGATCTGAAGTCGTGCACACACTCCATCCATCGAATTCTTGCTGAAGGATTCAGTTCTTGTGAAGAACCTGCTGATTCTGCTCCACCCTACATTGTGTCATCTTCAGTGGGAGCAGTGTTTGGAGTTTTCCTTAGGTGTGAACACCTTCGTTGGGAGTTACTGCTACTCCGTATCAGGTACATCCTTCTCTTACCTTTTGGTTTCAGATCTGGTTCGGTTCTTGGTTCAAGATTGATATTTGAAAATGCAGATTTTCTAAAACAGGGAATGTGATTCTTAGATGGGAGAGAGAAATTTTTGAAAATTTTCCCAACCTACCTGTAGAGTTCGGCCATCCATATGATGGATCTCTCATCCCTTCAAAATCATCAAGTTAGAGGTATGAGAATATGTACAAATATAGGCTTATCCCTTAAACTGGACACATATGAGACTCGTGTTAGTTTAGAATCTTCACAGCCGTTGGATAGATCTGGGGAGATTTATCCTACCAAGGCTGACACTGGTGTATTACCAAGTTGGTTGGGGTGGCTTGTCTCAGCTGCCAGGGTGAGACCTAAGGTACGTGCAGTGTGGGTTTTCTTGAAACCCTGAATCGGACCAAAATTCCAGTATTGCCCTGGACCTTGGAGATAGATGGGCAAAACTGGAATATATATATATATATATATATATATATATATATATATATATTATGGTTTCAAAATGTTTGCAAAAGGTTTTAATTCGCGGGATCCATGTGAGTAGAGAGTGCAACACTGCACCTTGCAGCCGAGGGAGAGGTCCTCTCTTGATTTACACTTATTATGGGTTGAGAAGTTAAGTGTAAGACCATTGAGGATTATACCTGATGGGCTAATCTTACATCTTCCCACAGTCTTTGGGCCTTCATAAGATGACTGGAGCCAAAGACCATTTAGTGTAAATGTATGGCCCATTAAGAGCCCATAGTGATGGACTCATGGGTTTACTGAATTCAATGGTGAATTCGGCCAGGTCTTGTAACAAAGGCAAGGCTGAACCCATGTGGCTGATGTGTAGATCAATGATAGGGTCCCATGCCATACAAAGAGATCCAAGCTATCCAGCATTAAAGAGGAAGTGAGCCTGAAAGCTTAATGGGCCTGAAAGCCCATTTTGAACTGGGTTACTTAGATTAATTAAATAGGGGAAGATCTGGGATTTGGATCAATAGATAAGATAAGGGATTATCCTTATCCACTTAAAGAGTCCAGATCCAAATAAAGATTTGGATCAAAGGAACTCCTAATTTGATTAGGAAGGCTGATCATTATTTGGAGATTAGTTAAGGGATTATCCTTATCACTTATAAAGTCCAGATCCAAATAAAAGATTTGGATTAGGAAACTCCTATTGGGATTAGAAAATTTTCTCTTTAAGGCTATAAATTAGAGAGTAGGGTGAACCTCCAAACACACATTCGTTGAATACAGAGAGAAGACAACAAAGTTAGACTGCTCTTGCCTTCTGCTCTTTTTCCTCCTGCTCTTGCTGGCTTACCCTATTCGATCTCTAGTTCTTGGACTGGATCAAGATTTGGTCTTGATATAGTTTCTTGCCAGAAGAAACAATTTAGAAGCTCTGCTCAATGTCCTACTCGATTCTTGCTGAAGAATCACTAGTTCTTGGTGAAGAACTTCCTGCTGATCCTGCCTCACCCTAAGTTGTGTCATTTTCAGTGGAGGGAGGATATGGTACCCTCTTTGGGCGTGAACACCTACCTTTGGAGGAGCATTGTTGCGTGGATTCTGTATCAAATATATCCCTTCCATAATTTGGTTTCAGATTTGGTCTGGTTTAGTTACAAGAACGAACTTTGAAAATGTAGTTTTCTAAATTGGGAATAGGATTCCCGGATGGGAGTAAAGAAATTTTTGAAATTTTGCCCAACTTTCCTACAGGGTTCGGCCATCCATATGATGGATCTCCCATCCCTTCAGTGGTGTCAGAGCTAGGTTCAAGTCTTGAACCAAATTAGAACAGATCTGAATCTACGCGAATGGGTAGAAGGCGTTCTACCCGATTTACACAGTTAGTGTTTTTTCTGGGAATTGGTTCCCAGATTATGGGAAGATGATTTGGAAAATAAATCTTTATTATTCTCTAAAATTTATAGAATTGTTCTATAAATTTTTCTTGAATTTTTGGGCTACACATGTGGTGGAGATCGAATCTTTATTGTGCCAAGACTGGCACACCCTGCGATTTCTATTCTATTCAATTCTGGGCTGTAAATATTTTTTTTATTTTTAGACAAATTGTATAGGAATTTGATGTGATGTAATAATAGAAAAATTAGGTTTTTCTATTTTATTTCCATATGAAGATCGTTGGAGTGCGCAATAGAGGGGAAGAAATTTTCGTAGAAACAAGTTCTACGATCTGCGATTTGGCATATATCGATTCTGTTATCTACTATTAACTGTTCTTTGCAGGTTTGCAGAATATCCAAGAAAATCACAGTGAAGCCCTCTGATATTAATATCTTGATAATTTGATTATCTCGAATTAATTTACTTTCAGATCATTATTCTTGAATTAAATCTTGAACCGAACACCAAAACTAGGGCCGATTTACACCTGATTTGGTCCAAACTGGTTGGACCTGATTGTTGGTTTGATGGGGTTGGTTTTTCTAATCCTAATTTGATTCAGGCCAGAGAGTTGATGGCTCACTTCAATCTTTAATTCGGCCCACCTCTGTAAAACCTAATTTTAATTTGATAATGACTGAATCAGCCCTAAATTAGCTACATGTGTTGAACTGCTTTTGCAGTACAACCCATGTACCTAGATAATGTTATATGATAACATTATGGGGTCTGTTGGGCTGATACTGGTTTAATGTAATTAATTAAGGTTTTTACAGATATTCAAATTGATTGGATCAATTTATTTCATGCATGTGATGTATGGATGTGTGATGTGCTACGTACATGGACCATAAGTACTTGGCCCATGATTATTTCGATAGTGGCTCTTTCGCACACCATGGCTAAGTGCACATCATTGCCATGGTGTCCGTAAGATCATTGGATGATCTCCCCGCTTATTGGGCCCCACATCAGCTTACTCCCCAAGAGGAACCGTGTGGAACCCTAGCAGTTTAGGGCTGATTTAAATATGGCTTTGAGAAAGTCAGTGGGAGCCACTCTGGTTTGACCTAAATAAAACTAGGGCGTAATATTTTGTTCCCTCCAATGAAATATGAGTGCATGATATAGGGAGATTCATATGATGAACCCTCAAAGGCTTTCCATCATTAACATGAAGATGAGTCCTTCAGTAATGAGGAAATGCCCCATAAAATTGGGCTATCCATTTGTCGCTGGATCTGTTGGATTGTTTCATAAGATGATAGGGGCATCATAGACCGATGTGGGAGGGTGATGAGATTAAAAAGTACCATTTTTTTATCCCCAAATATTCACTTTTTTTCATTAATTTATCACTTAATTGGTCTCATTACTCTTGTATTTCGATTCAGGGCAAGCAAGAAGGCAATTGGAAGAAAACAAGGCAAATCGGATGATTTTGCACAGTTTAAGCACCATTCAGTAATCTGAGCATAACTCTCAATTCTGGATTCCGATTTGAATAATTCAAGAGGCATCAGAAAGATGAAAGAAAGGCCCAAAACTTTTATGTTTTGGGTTTTGACAGATTCGCTCCGTATCGAAGACGAAACTGAGCCCTAAGTCGAAGCAAGTACGCAGCAAAGCCTATTTCACAGCTGAAACCCAATTCGTAGAAGAGCCTTGTAGCAGCCTAAGATATTAAGGCAGCCCAACTCGAATTCAAGAGCCTAGAGTCCCAATTTCGAATGTAACATCTAGAAAGAGAGTCTTATTAGATTTAAATTTTGAATGTAATCCTATAAAAATAAGAAGATTGGATTAGATCAGTAGATAAGAAATAGGATATGATTAGTTCAAAAACAGATTAGGACTTTCTAATTTGAAGTTAAACTCCTAAAAGGAGTTGGAAAGCATCCCTCTCCCTCTGCTATATAAAGAGGGGGGTGGACCAGCTCTAGCATCACTCACTCCAAGATCCAAGAGATCCTCAAGAAATTCAAAAAGCTCAAGAAAGCAGTTCAGCCATGGAGAAGCAGATCATGGAGATTGCGCAGATCATGAGCAGCTAAGCTTCTTTTTCTGGTTCAAGGGGGGAGGTTCGGTTGAGTCATTGTGAGGTTCTGTAGTTAATTTATTTTCTTGCTTTCTAATTCAAGTATTCATTGATTCTTGTGCATATTTTTATTGGATGTTGATGTTAATTAGTTTGACAAACTGAATTAATTTTGATTTTCCTACTGCTATCCATGATTTCGGTGATCCATAATTGTCACGAATAATGGTACAAGTAGCAATTAGGTTAATATCTTTTTGGGTCAATTGTTCGTGACAGCATTTGACCAATGTTTTAACATGGTTCAACCTAAAGGAATCGATGGAACAAGATTTAGTAATTGCAGCTATCTCAATTATTGTTATTTTGGTTTAACTATTTTCACAAATCTTAATGCTATCACTATTTAACATGGAACGCTATCGTACCTAGTTGAGTGGTGATAAGTGTTGATCGAATGCTGGGTTTGGTCAACTGATTTAGGAAAACACAAGGTTTATTATGGCTATCCTAATAAATCTAAGGTTAAATGCTTGAATTGCAAGAATGCTGAAATTTACCTAGGATCGATGGCCAATCGATTCAACCCGAACCTTTGAACCAGAATTCGGTAAGACTGATTTTCCCTTGTTTGTTTAAGTTGCTATTTACTTTCTACCCTTTTAATTTCAGCATTTAATTCCCCCACTCAATTACTTTATCCATTCGACTAAGAGATTACTGATTTGCTCCCTGTGGGATTCGACCTAGCACCACTTTTACTGCAAATATCTTATTGTGGGACTAGTACTAATTTTGAGGGCTTCGACAAACCCATCAAAATTTTCGCGCCGTTGCCAGGGAGCTACTTTAATTTCCTAGCTTTGTACCTTCTGTTTGTTTTAACCTCCTTTGTTTTATGACTCGTGCTTCTCACCAAGGTGACCCTGAAATTGAGAAGACCACTCGTCGGTTGAGAAAGGAGGCGAAGCAAAGGTAGGGCCATTCACCCCCAAGGGTGAATTCTAATATTGATTTGACAACTTGTGATCGACCCATTTTCGAAGAGGAAGAAAGGATGGCTGATAGAGAAATAACGCTAAGAGAGTTAGCTGCGCCAATCTTGAATCAACAGCCTTTTTGCATAATCTATCCCACTCTCGAGGTAGCTTTTGAACTTAAATCGGGTTTGATTCAATTGCTTCATGTTTTTCATGGCTTTCCAGGTGAGGATCCTCATAAGCATCTTAAAGAGTTTCATGTCGTCTGTTCGAGCATAAAACCACAGGGTATGACTGAGGATCAGGTAAAATTTATAGCTTTTCCTTTTACTTTACGAGATAAAGCAAATGATTGGTTACACATTCTTCCTCCTAGTTCGATACATACATGGGATGAGATGAATAGAATGTTTTTAGATAAATATTTTCCTGCATCCCGAGTTGCAAATATTAGGAAGGAAATCTGTGGAGTTCGGCAATTTGGTGGTGAGACACTACACGAATATTGGGAAAGATTTAAACAGCTTTGTGCTAGCTGTCCTCACCACCAAATACCCGAACAACTCTTGATTCAATACTTCTATGAAGGACTCCAACCTATGGATAGAAGTATGGTAGACGCAGCTAGTGGAGGAGCTTTGGTCCACAAAACACCCGAAGTGGCTAGGGAATTGATTTCCAACATGGCCGAAAATTCACAACAATTCGGAGCAAGAACAGATGGTATTATTAAACGTGTTAATGAGGTAAGTCATTCAAATTTAGAAAATCAAATTTCTGATCTAACTGCCTTGGTTAGACAATTTGTTGCAGGGAAATTGCAAATGGGAAGGGTATGTGGTGTTTGTTCAATTCCTGGGCATCCTACGGATATGTTTTCATCATTGCAGGATGGTTCGATGAACAAGTTAGTGCCGTAGGAGGATTTTTGGGCCAACCTCAACGCGAGTATGATCCCTATTCCAATTACTACAATCCTGGGCGGAGGGATCATCCCAATCTGAGCAACGGAAATCAAGGAGGACCACAGAGATATCAGCCCCAAGCCTTCAACAAACAGCCCCCCAATCCCAGCACCTATCTCTACGCAAAATCAACCCTCAAGTTCAAGTATGTCATTAGATTAAATCGTAAGGGCTCTTGCTAGTTCATGACCATTGTCCATAAAGAATCAGGAAGTTCGGGACATGTTGGGATAGTACGGGGCAAGACTAGGCACATCCACAACCTGTTACCCACAAGAGAATGGGCAAGCAAAGGCAATCAATAAAACCTTGTTAAAGATGCTGAGTATGATGGTAGTAGCAAACCGAAAAGACTGGTAAGAAAACTTTTCTAAAACACTCTGGGCTTATTGCACAATAGTTAAGAATAGTACACAGGCAACTCCCTACTCATTGGTATACGGCCATGAAGTTGTTCTACCAGCAGGGATATAGACAGTGTTTGACCGAGTAGCTAATGTAACGGGGAAATGGTTTTTTGTGCTCTCGGCTTTTCATTATACTTCAAGGAGACCCCCATATGTAGCCTAACCACCTCACTCACACCTAGGGTAGGGGTGGCAGAAGTCAGTGTGCTAAAGGTGTTGCATTAATCTCTAATACTAATTCATTACAGTAGAAGGAATATTATCTAGGGATGGAGAGAGAGAGAGAGAGAGAGGGAGATCACGCTTGGGGTTGCCAGGGTATGTAATGTATAGTAGACACTGTTAGGAAGGAGTTGTTAGACAGTTATTCCCTTAGATCCAATAAGACTGATGTACCTTTTAACATTTATTGTAAATGAATAAAGTACATAATTGATTCATGTCATTGTGGTGTATTTCTGTGTAATACCCTTAACACTTATGAGACTCGTGTAGGTCATTCCCTTGTGGGTAATGACACTTATGGACAATTATGGACAATTATGAATAAAGTACATAATTGCCTCTGCTTGCCCATTCCCTTGTGGGTAATAGGTTGTAGATGTGCCTAGTCTTGCCCTATACTATCCCAGAAGATCTCGGACTTCCTGATTCTTTATGGATAACCCATTATTTGTCAAAATCCTCATTGGGACCCTGAACTGGTGGACTATGTTTTGCCCAAGGAAGTTTGTGATATTCTCTACACAGATTCTTCTTATGGATATGGCCTCTACTCATTTGGTGAAGTAGTCTGTGGCCATTATGATGAAACAATATCCCCGTAAAGGTGGGTGTATTTTTCCAATTAGATCTATCCCCAGGTGTGAAAAGGCCATGCTGTAATGATGGGATGGAGGTTATTGGCTGGTCTATGTATCCTTTCGGAATGTACTTGGCATTTGTGGCACCTTTTCACATGCTTTTGGGTGTCTTCTAACATGGTAGGCCAACAGAAGCCTAAGTGCAAGATATGGTTATATAAGGCTAGCTGTCCCTGGTGTGGGGCTGGTTTAGAATTGTGGGCTGCATCTAGGGCTTATTCTATTTCCTCACCGGCTAGGCATCGCAAAGGTTTTTTAGTATAAGATTTTCTATAGAGCACTTTGTCATGAAGGTAGAATCTTTTGGCTCTGGCTAAGAGTTTTCTCTTCATAATTGGGTTAGCAGGTGTGGTGTTGTTCTCAATATAATCTATGCTCATGCTTCTCCAGTCTGCTTCACCAACTCTAAGACATTCATTCCTGCCTGCTTCCAAGATGCACTTCTCACAGTCATTCTGTACGTTGGCTGCATTTGTTTTCATCTTTGGCCAGTAGTACCCCAACCTTCACAATCTTCTGAACAATGTGCTGCTTATGTCCCCATAGTAGGTTTTGTGAGTTTCATTCAAGGCTACTTTTGCCTCTTTGGGCCCTAAGCATCTTTTCCTAACTCCATCCACCAATCTATGGTAGAATACCCTGTTCACCAGTTGGAACCTTAATAGTGTCTTTCTGTCTTGCATCGCCTCTATTGGGTTTTTCAACTTTTGTATAACACCATATCTCCAATTTTTTGTTGTTATGTCATCTTTCTTCTCTACCTAATGTCCCAATCTCTCAGTTGATGGTTCACAGTGCATTTAGATGGTAATGTTAATTGGATTTTCACTCGGTTGTATTTTTTATCCCAAAGTGGCTAATGCATCAGTTTACCTATTTTTGGATTTGTTCTGGTGTTTGTAGGTCACTTCCAAGTCCTTGGTTAATCTTTGGATCAGGGTCCAATTTGGCAAGATCGTCAGTTCCTTAACTGTGGTGCTGTCACCTATCTACCCAATCACCAATTTCAAATTAACCAAGGTTAACAAGTTCCAATATTATTTTAGAATTAAATCCCCGGCAACGGCGCCAAAAACTTGATAGCTATAAATATATAACCCTAGCAAGTGCACTAGTTATCAAGTAGTATAATAATATCGTTCCCACGGGGATTTAACAAAATAAGTATTAGAATCACAGTTTTCCCTAATTATCTGGACAATCAAAATTTAGGATTGAGCAAGAACTACTGAAAATAAAACTGGAACAAAGAAAATAAAAACAAGGGTGATCACTAATCGAATATGCAAATGATGAAATCGCTAGGACTTTTGGTCCACCTAACCAATGTAATGAATATTGATGGGTCCGATTTTCCAAGACTAATTGTCATTCCCATAAGCTGAGATTTTCCCAAATTTATTTAATATTCTCTCTCAAGAAATACTAAACCTACGCCCATCAGGTAACCCTTCGATCTCTCGAGTAGAGCTCTCAAGATGGAAATGCATTAAGTCCAAAAAAACCATTAAATTTAGATGAATCATGTATATATATCTCTATATACCATTCAATTCACACTATGAATTATTCTGTCAATTATGTGAATTCCACTCTCAATTCATTCACATAATCCAAATCAATTAAGAGGTGGCCAAACTCTTAATTGCAATAAGCACAATAATTCATAGAGTATATGGAAATCACAATCTTGGATAAATCAAGAAGATAAAAATATATTCATTAACATGGTTAGGCTTTCCATAGCCCTAGCAAGAAAACAAATCAGTTCATGATGGAAGAATTAAAACAAACAAAGGGGAAGAAAGAACTCTTGAATTCGCCCATGGTGCTGAGATCTCCTCTTCTTGCCACCACCTTCTTCTTGAAGTTTCTTGAATTCTTGAACCTTTCTTGAACACTTTTTGACTGATTGCTCCTTGCTTCTTTATTCAAATCCGAAATTCAATGATTGAGTGATGCCTAAAGCTGGTCTGCCCCCTCCTTTATATAGATTAAAAGGGAGGGGGTGGTCTCCTACTTTCTCTTGAAGTTGATCTTTACAAGAAATAGAAAGTCCTATCCTAATTCTAATCTTATCTCTTTATCTCTTGAACTCAATCCCTTTATCACTCTAAGATTACATCAAGAATTTAGATCTAGAAGGAATCTTCTTAGTTTCTTGTTCTTGGATTCGTAATAGACATCCTCTACGTATTGGGCTTCAGCTGCGGATTGGGCCTTCCTACGAATTTGCCCTGACTTCGGGCCCAGATTTGACTTCGATGCAGGCCGAATCTGTGAAAGCCCAAAACATGAAAGTTGTGGATTTTTCTCTTATCTTTCCAGTAGATTTTGAATCATCCCATTCGGAGTTTGGAGACGCGAGTTAGGCCCAGATCACTGAACAATGTCGAAATAGTGAAAAATCATCCGATTTGTCTTTCTTTACTCTTGATGCCTTCTTTCATGCCCTGAACAGAAATATGAGTCCAATTAGGTGCTAATTCAGTATAAAATACAGAGTAATTGGGGATAAAAATATGATAAATTTACCTCTCATCAGCTCCAGAGTCCCTGGCTACCACCAGTCCCAGTACTAATGCTTCATACTCAGTTATCTTCTATGAATAGGGAAACTGCAGTTTGAAGGAATAGGCCGAGGAATCGCTGGTGGGTGAAGTCAATGTAACTCTAGCTCTAGTTGAGGTGCTGGTATTGCTCCCGTCGAAGGTCAGGGTTCACTCCCCGTCTTTAACTACTACAATTATGGGTAGTTTTCCCTATACCTCTTCAGAGATGGGGAAACTGTCTTTGGTGGGAAAGGTGGCTAAGAGATTTGCAACTTCTTGGCACTTAATGGCTTTTGGTTGGGTGTACTCGATGTTGTAATCATTCAGCTGCATCATCCACTTTACTAATCTTCTTGAGAAAGGAGGTCTATCTATGAAGAACTTGATTGGGTCGCTCCTTGTGATCAACTTTACCTTTTGGCCTAGGATGTAATCTCTGAACTTTTGTGTCACAAACACTAACGCTAAACACTGCTGCTCCAGGTGCGAATAATTCTTCTCAGCTGGTTTCAGGGTTCTACTGGCATAGTAAATCAGACACTTGATGCCCTCATCATTGTCCCGGGCTAACAGGCATCCTACAACCTCTGAGTTTGGTTCGATGTACACCTTGAACTCTCGGCCACTCTTAGGTGGTGACATAGTTGGTGCTTTGGCCGGAGTCTTTTTCAACTGGTTGATGGCATTCTGGTGCTCTATTGACCACTTATACTCTATAGATTTCTAGGTCAGTTTCAACAGCGGCATCGCTGCGTGTGCTAGGCCAGGGATGAACCTTCTAAGGTAGGAGACTTTTCCTAGAAGGTCTTTAGTTGAGACCCACTATTGGGAGGGAGAGGTCTAGGATTGCCTTCACCTTAACCTCATCTGGATGAATCCCAATCTGATCTACTTTGTAACCAATAAACTTTCTAGACTATACTTCGAAAGTACATTTCAAAGGATTGAGTCTCAGGTTGAATGTTCCACATCTATCAAATACTTTCCTAAGCACTTCAGAATTATCTTCCCTCTTCTTTTCCTTGACCACTATGCCATCTACATAGCACTCTATCTCCTTGTGCATCGTGTCATGGAAAATGCCCATCATCGCCCTCTTATACGTGGCTCCAGCATTCTTTAGGCCAAAGGGCGTCATCTTGTAATAGAAATTCCCTATTGGCATTTGGAATGTCGTGTGTGGTGCATCTACAGGATCCATGAAAATCTGATTGTATCCACTATAGGCATCTAAGAAGGAGAACATCAGGATATTCATGTTTGGTAGAGGGAATTCATCTTTTGGGCAGGCTCTGTTTAAAGCTCTGAAATTGACACAACACCTAAGGTAGGGGTGGGAGAACTTAGTGCGCTAATTTTGTTCTAATAACCAAAGCTAAATGTTTTCTTAGAGTTTGACCTCTTCCTTGATTTTCAGAGCTATTTCCGACTTGGAGATCCTCTGTGGTTGTTTCACTGGTTTGAATTTTGGATCTATGCACAAAGAGTGTTTGATGAGGGCCAAGTCCAAGCCTGACATCTGGTCGTATAACCAAGCGAAGACATGTCGGAATTCTGTGAAAGAAAACACATATTAGTTTTATTTCTAACGAAATCCTAATGTTTGTGTTGTGGAAATGTTTCTTTTACCTTTTAGTAGGTCGAGTAACTTCTATTTCTTCTCAGATCCTAGTTTGGTTGAGATGTATAATGGCCTTTTCTCTACTCCTTCTATGGCCATGTTTATTTATTCTAACAGTTCTTCCACCGCATCGATGAAATCTTGCATATATTTGGGAGGTGTGTGGACCTTATCATAGTACTTTACAGTCTCCTCCTTTTGTCTCTATTATTTCGGGTAGATTTTAGTATCCTTGGCTATGTTATTAATTGTGTGTATTTTTTTTAGTGTGTCATACCTTTGATTCTAGTAAACTTTGTTTGGATTGTTCAATGTCCTTCTGTGATGAGATCATCATGATGTCTATTTGCAAAGATGGTGTGGCAAAATAATTACACAAACATCACTTGAGATGAGCGCATGGATATATACATATTGGAGAGTGTAGTTACCATTCCATTCATGGTGCATGCATACAATGATGGAGATATATGAATATTATATGCGCAATGATATTTTGGTTCAAGCGATGAGTATATGGCAATTCTGATTTGAACAAAAGATGCACATACAATGATTGACTTGAATTCAATGATTGCAATATAGCAAATTTTTGATGATGTATATATGGAAAATATCAGGGATATTGGTTATTTCAATTTTAGCGATGGTGGTATAGACTACAGTGATCATTTCATGATATGTAACAAACATTAATCGTAAAGTCATACATTCAGGATGGCTTTCTTAGTGGCTGGTGCATCATCGTCCTCGTACTCCTCTATGATGGTGTAGTAACTCTTCCCGTCAATGTTAGTCACTCATACGCACCTCGTCCTGTTCTTCCTCTCCGGTAGGCAAGGGGTTCATTCGCAGGGTTTGGCAGATGCACACCTTCTACGTTGGCTACCCTCATTTTACCCTCATCATCCAATTCGGTGTAGTAGATCACATCCTATAGATGAGCCTTTGATTTATCAAAAGGGACACGAGTCACCGGGATCCTCACCACACGTACCCTATGTTTCTCCTTAATGCATTGATGGCATGTTGAAGGGACTAAGGCCAACCCATGTATCAATGGGTGTCCTAGCTGGGCATGGTATACAGTCCTCGAGATCACCTGGAATTATTGGGTGATAGTGAACGACCCTATCGCAACCAGTAGCTTAATGGATTCTTCCGTGATAGATGTGTTACCATTGAAGTCCGTCACTTCCATAGGTAACCCCTTGATTGTCTCCTTCTGGATGCTCATCAACTTCAAGGTGTGGATGGATATCAGATTCACAGAGCTGCTTGGATCAACCATGGATCGCCTCATCTCAAAGCCCCCTATCTTTGTTGTGATATGTAAGGGTCGGTGGTCAGCATGTCATCTTGAGTGAACTCCACATTTGTCCTGTCAGATCGGTGGGGCTCCAACAGCCTTATAAATGTCTCTTCTAGTGCCCTAATGGAGAGCCTCCTTTTCGAGGCACTGGCTCTCTGCTTACTGAAGAATTATTGTAGTTCCGGGTGCTATTCAAACCTCTGAATCAACATGTTTGGTGGTCTTGGCCCAGTGATCTGACTATGTTGATGCTTCCTCCCTGGGTGTGCACAGTTTCCCTTTCACAAAATCATCAAGCTTTACCTTTTGTACAAACAGCCACCTTAGAGAAAAACAGTCCATCAAGTCGTGGTGCGACGACTGGTGAAAATTACACCACCTTCCTCCGTGCCTATCCTTCTTTGGGTTGATCCCTAACGTTGGTGGCAGCAAATTAATGACATGGTCTTCCACGAGCCTGTTCATGATCATGATCACCTCCTCTTTGGTGCAGGCAAAAGGAGGAGGGACCGGTGCATTATTTTTTTTGCCTTGGATGTTATTGCGATAATAGGGCCCCTGCCTAGGCCCTCCTATATTGTGAGGCTTTCTATTGACAGCATAGGCCTCATTCTTCCCATATTGTCCTAAGGCTGATGTAGACTAGGACAAAGTGCTTTTGATAGTGTGCACCATCCTCTCCGCGCACTTCCACAACTGGCTAAAAGTTTCAACTTCTACATTTTCTATGTCTATCCTATAGGAGGGCTGCATGCCTTGCACGTATTGTCTGACAAAGCTCTTCTCAGTGACATGCTTGTCAAAAACTGAGTGGGTGAACTTCTGAAGTCCCACAACTTAAGCCAAGAGATCTTCCCCTGCGCGTTGCTCTGTGTTGCACAGGTCTGCCATCGTCAGTCTCCGATCTAGGGTAAACCACTTTGATAGGAACCACTTCGCCAATTCTGCCCACGAGTCAATGCTACCCGCGGTTAGGTTGATGATCCAGGTGTAGGCCGGATCGGTTAAAGATTTGGAGAACTCCCTAACTTTCAGATCTCCATCGAGGGCAAAAGATTCCAAAACATCCTCAAACTTGTTTACATGCTCTTGTGGGTTTCCCTTCTGTCTGTCATACTATGGCCACTATTGGGGAGGGACGTAACCGGTGGGGTAAGCATTTGTAAATGATTTGGTCAGAGTAGGGTTTTTGTAAGATGAGTGAGGCCTAGGCTTTGTTCTGATTCTCCACCATTAGCCCTTGAGCGTATTCCTTCAGTTCATTGCAACTAAGTGGTGCCTCTATCATCGGGTTGGTCTGAGGAATGACCTAAGGTTGTTTAACGGTGGGTTGGTTTGTTTGTGTAGGTGTAGGATTGGTCTTGGCGGGTTGTTCAGGCACAGTAGGATTCTGATTGGCAGACTGGTGACTGGTGAGGATGGATGCAGGAAGAGCGGCTGGGGTAAAAGGGGATTGTTCAGTCCTGGCCAATTGCTAGAGGAGAAGCTATAGAGTGGCTCTCATCTCCTGTTGCATCTACTCCATGCGTTCGAAACGGGACTCAAACTCGTAACCTTGTTCGAGAGCATTTCGATGTCAACCTGCTCGGTCGACTCCATACCAAACTGATCTTCAACCTCTGGGTTGATGTTCTCTTGGTTGTTGTCGTGTTCTTCTGGGATGGGGGAAAGGTTACTCCTACGTGTGGCCATCCTTTATGATCAAGGAATAACTAGAGATTCTAATGTGAGTAAGGTGGTTAGCTACGCACAGGGGTCTCCTTGAAGGACAAAGGAAAGCCGAGAGCTGGAGGTAGGCTAAAAGCTAGGGAAAATAAAGTGATAGAATGATGGTTTCTTTATGAGATGGACCCCTATTTATAGGGAGAGATCTTGAGGTCCTGAAAGGAAGGAGCCAAAAGTGTTTGATTCCCACTAGGAAAGGGAATCTTGGATTTGGTGTCAGTTATCAGGGAACATTGCTAGGGTTTCCCCATGTGTCTTATGAGATATTTGAAGGACAAACTTTCCTTTCGTCTGAGGATTCTCATAATACACACGTGCTACTTCTTTTCGTGGCCCTTTTAAACCGACGTGGTATGAGTGATGTCTCTATTTAGATCACACAACCTTGTTAGGCCCACACAGAATCGCGTAGTGCATATTATTAATGACACACGTGCTTCTTTTATTCGCTTTCGTTCTGCAATAAGTTTGTGTTCATCGCGGTTCTGCGATGGCTTTAAACTCATCGCAACCCCGCATGGGTCTAAAGCTCATCGTAGCCTGTTTCGGGTTATGAGTTTATCGCAAATATGTATCGGGTTATGAACTCATCGCAAACATTTATGCTGTACAGGTTTAGCACCTTTTGTGCTCTGATGGTCTAAGTGACCACCATGTACCTACATCTTGAACCATTGTAAATGGATAAAGGTTGTCAGTGAAGCCCAACATCAAGAATGTATTGTAACTATTTACTATAGGACACAAAAGGAATGTTCATGATATTTAAGTCAATATCTGAACATTGAAAGGACTTTTATGCCTTTTGTAGATAATATTTTGTATTTGTATTCTTCTTTCTCTCTTTCCTTCTTTCATCTACAACTTTGTAGTTTGAATTTGTAGCTAAGAATCATGCTCGGTCCAACTTTGAAGCCGTCAGCTGTTTTCTATATATAAGTATAACCATTCAGCTTGGTTCCCAAAGAAAGAGGTTTTACAATGCTTTTATTATATTGTTGGTTTCACAATTTAGTTGCTTCTAGGAAAAAAAAATGTCATTGTCTTTCTCACAAGGGATAGGCTTAGTGTTAACCATCTAGCATATAAGCTATATCTACTTAGCTATAGACGTTCCTGTTGAGGAACTTCTATAGGTAGGTAGATATAGCTTATGCTAGATGGTCAACACTAAGTGGGCAAGTTGAACTCTACACCCCTTCAAACTGGTGCCTAGGAATGAGCATCAGTTTGTTCACAAGAAATATGCCTCAGCTTCTCGGGCTTGAGTCGTAGCTTTCATCAACAAGTCAGCAAGTTGGAGTCCACAAGACACATGTGGAAGAGAGACAATGCTAGCAAGGAGGACGTCACAAATAAAATGGCACTCAACTTCTATGTGTTTTGTGCATTCATGAAAAACAAGTTAGGATGCAATCTTGATGGCACTGAGATTATGTAAAAAGAGGGGAATTGAAGGTGGAGGCTCATGTAGGAGAGCCCTGAGCCAGATAACCATTCAGCTTGGTTCCCAAAGAAAGAGGTTTTACAGTGCTTGTATATTGCTGGTTTCACAATTTGGTTGCTTACAGGAAAAAAAATGTCAATGTCTTTCTCCCATGGGATAGGCTTAGTGATCTAGCATAAGCTATATCTACCTAGCTAAGAATAACTTCCTTCTTGGAGGAACTTCTTGTCTTGTGTTGTTGAATCACCAACACTGAAGCTCTATTGCGATTCTCTGATGAGGCAAGCAAGTCTCCAAGGATTCCAAGCTCTTTGTATTCACTCCATTCTGTAAGCCCAGCCAAAACTGATGATTCCATCCTTTGCTGTCTACCTACAATTATAAGGTCATAGTTCTCCTGTATTGATAAAACCAATTTGGTTGTTTGGGTTCCATCTCTCACCTCCTCTTCTATATACTCTATATCTTTTCTGTCACCAATACAAAATCCGTCCAACACCACCTCATCAAACATTCTTTCCTCCTCATTGAAATTGAAATCCATGCCATCTGTCTCATTTAATCGAACTACAGTGAGGTTGATGCTTGGGTTTCCGGCCATTCGAATGGAACATGCCAATGCCTCTCGATCATCAGCACCTCCCATGAAGAGAACAGCCACATTGTATGTACTCTTTGTCAATGTCTTATAAACGGAGCCTTCATCATACCAACGATCAACAACCATTGCTACAGAGCATGGAGCTTTCTCAAGGACCATGTTGTTCAAAGACCTCGGTATAACCTTTTCTGATTCCGTTTGTCCAATGGAAACCGACTGTTTTAGGAAGGGGATGATTATGAGGGACACCCCCTTCTCAAGTGCAAGTGTGTATATGTCATTGTCCATGCTTTCAGCAGGAGAGATAGAGGTAAATACTTGTAATAAGACAGCATCTCTATTTTCTTCCTCATAGTGCTTAAAGGCATTTATGATGTATTTGGAATAGTTGTTGGATGACTTTTGATGCATTTCGTGTGTAATAAGGATAGGCGCAGCTCGACCAACAAGCTCGATCAGATGGAGCACAAAAATGCAGACGGGGCTTTCTTTAGATGGTGGTGAAAATTTCAGGAGCTTGATGATGGTGTGCACATTTTCTTCTTCCTTGATACAAACTAGTATACGAATTCCACAACTCAGGTTGGAGTTTAAAATAGTCTTGTACTTGTAGCCTGCATATTTCCTTGAGGGGTCATAGAGAGCATTCACAACTGGGCACACTATGACTGCTGACAACAACACTGACATGACCATCATTGCAAAGATCTCATCATTTATGTTCTGCATTAATTCAATTAGAAACAAGGTCAGAGAATCTATGTTTAGTAGTATTATCTAGTAGTTAAAACTTTCTGCCATGTGCGCTTGCTTGCTTGATCAGATATTTGTAGGGGTGGATTTGAGCCAAGCCGAGTCAAATAGCTAGCTACTCGAGAGCTCGGCTCGCCAAGACAATATGAGGCTTGAGTTCGGTTTGAACTAGAGAGTTGAGTTTGAGTTTGGCTTGAGTTAAAAGCTCATAAGTTCGAGCTCTGTCGAGCTTGAATGTGAGTGAAATGCTTTATAAAAGTAAAAAATTATTTTTTATTTGATATTTTAAAAATTAATAAAATAATTAGTCATTATTACATATAAAAATAAAAATATTATATATTTATTTATTTATTTATTTATTTATGTATATATACATATATGTAGAAGCTTGATTAGGCTCGCGAGCCTCATGAACCAAGTTTTATTTGGCTCGATTAGCAAACGAGCCTGTAAATTGGGCTTGAGCTCAGCTTGAATCTTGATTTAAACCGAGTCAAGTTCGAATAGCTCATGAAAAACTCGACTCGTTGCCACCTCTAGATATTTGGATTAGTATAGTTTCAATAAGGATGTCGAGGGAGCCTGGCATGGGCTTACAATTAATTTGTTATTCTATAACTTGCTATTGCTAGCACAAGAAAAGTGCAGTTGTGGTGGTTGTGTGTTGATCTTGAATTTAATTAGTATGTTTGATGACATACCTGATTGTCCAATAGAATAATGTTTAGTGCCATCTCAATTACGCCTTTGGCATTCAAGATAAAGGCAAGTGATAAAGAGTCACTGAAGGGCATCTTGCTATACAAACAAGGAAGCATGATTGCTGAAGTCTTCCCCATAGCGGAAATGAAGACAATGGTCACAAATGCCGTCACGATGTTTGGAGTTTTGATGCTAAGCAAATTTGTCCGCAAGCCACTATAAGTTAAGTAGATTGGCAGGAGAAACATTGAAGAAATAAACTCGAACCTTCTGACCAAGGTCGACCCTAAGGGAGGCCCGTCTGGAGTAGCCAAGCCGAGAATGAATGGTCCAAAAAGAAAATTTAGTCCCAGCATCATACTCAAGAAAGAAGAAACAACAACTCCTAGAAGGATGAGATGGATGTAGCCCTCTTTCACAGGTTTCCCTTCTGGTGTCTTTCTGGCTACCCAAAACAGTGCTGGACGGACAATATATATAATAAGTAAAAGAAAGGCAATACATAATGTGAAGGCGTGTATTGATTTCTCTATGTGTCCTTCTCCTATCTTAATGTTGATGGCGAATGTTGAGATGCACGTTTTGGTTAGATCACTGACCAATGCAGAAGAAAGGGCGAGACGACCAAGCTCTGAATTGAGGATCTTCATCTCAGTGAGGAGGCAAGCAATAACAGGAAATGATGTCAATGACTCTGCTGCTGCTGCAAAGTAGAGCATTTGTCCTACGACAGGGTCCAGCTCCAAAACATATCTCATGACGACAACACTGCATATGCCCAAAATTGAAGGAACTATAAGGGATAAAAGGCCTATGATCATGGCCATTTTTCCTGTTACCTTGAACATTGATGGATCCATTTTAACCCCGATAATGAATGCAAATAAAATGAAACCTAATGATCCAAAGGTAGCAAGTGGAAGTGAACGTCCAGGAGGGAACAGATCTGTGTCCTTGGTGAATTGACCAATGCCGGAGGGACCCAAAACTATGCCTCCCTAGTAAGATAGATCACCAATTAAAGTTGTCAGTAGCATTACAAACTTCCCTTGCATTGCCCTAGTAAGATAGGGCTATTCATAAGAAGGCCCAACCCTACCAAATTGACCAATTCGGACTGACCCAACCCGAGTCGGCCGGGTTTTCATCAGTCCCGGTCGGCTTTGGTTTGTATAAATTTATAAACCGATGGTTCGGGTCGGTTTCGGTTTTTTTGTGTGAAAACCGAAACCGAACCGACTTAGTTCCTACTTAACTATTTAAATATAATCTATTTAAATATATATTTTGATTTTAATTTAAATATATTTTATATTTAAAAATGTTAAATAAATATATTTCAGTTTTACATAAAAACTGAAATATCTGACAACCCAAACTTGCACCACACAGGCACATGGGCCATGGGGGGCATGGATGAACTTGGAGCCAAAACCGACCCAAATCGACCCAACCCGACTCAAACCGACCAGGTCGGTTTTACTTAACACTGGGTCGGTTTTGGTTTCCATCTCAGGTAACCCGACCAGGTCGGGTCGGTTGGAAAAACCTCAGTAAACCGATCCAACCCGACCCGTGAACAGCCCTAGTATCCTGTATTTTGGGCCTAGTGCCACATTGATCCCCAAACTTTAAAATGCGACAATTCAGTACTCAAACTTTTAAAACGTGAGAATCCAGTATTTGTTGTTAACTAGCTGTTAATCAGTCGTTAAATGGCATTTGAAAAAGACACAAATGCCCTTTAAGTGCCATCTAATTTTCTTTATCAACCATATAAACGTTGACAAAAAATTAACAGTCTCAAATCTTTGCCTTTTTTATTCAAGAAATTTGGAGTCACGTTTGAGTGGGCATTCTGGTGACCCGAATAACTTTCTTGAATAAAAGAGGCAAGGATTTGAGACTGTTAATTTTTTGTCAATGTTTAGATGGTTGATAAAAAAAATTAGATGACACTCGAATGGCATTTGTATCTTTTTCAAATACCACTTAACGGCCGGTTAACAACTACTTAACAACAAGTACTGGATTGTCATGTTTTGAAAGTTTGAGTACTGAATTATCGCATTTTAAAGTTCAAGAACCAAATTGGCACTAGGCCTAAAATACAGATACTAATCGGGAATTTTCCCTAAAAAAATTGTTGAACATTTTTAAGGCCTCCTTCTCCTTGTATATAAAAAAGAATAACACTGACTAGCACATAGATTTTAACAAATTTGGCCATGGCTACTGGCTGGCATATACATCCCCCTATCCTGTACACAGACTGGTATTAGTCAATTAGAAATGGGTGAAAATTCCATGCCCCATGAAAACATGTCCATGGTAGCCTTGTGCTTGATCAATTTCTTCAAGCCTGGCCTGGCCATAAAAATAATCTATGAAAACATACACCAACTTTTTTTTTCTTTTTCTTTTAAAATCATTGTCTTGCCAAGTTGTCATCTATATGTGGATATGCTCATTTAAATAACGAATTCATAAATGCTAAGAGATAGCCATGCTCTAAAATAAAAGAAAGGTTTGGTTCCATGGTGTTTTTTTTGTTTCTTTCGAGGATGATTCAATGGTGTTTTAAGATCCAACGTTTTAACTTAATTCATGGCATTGGAAATCTAGAAAGTGAGATGTTTTGACATAAAGCATACTGCACAATAGTTAAAAGCACGAATCATGGCCTTAGTACTGAAGTGGGAAATGCCAACCCAATAAAAGATGTCTTTCAAAAATATAAATAAAAGCTAGATATATCTTTTCGATATTCTCCCTACACATTTTTAGAGATCACTTTTTCTACACATGGTTTTACCAATGTTAAAAAGCATGAATAAGGGCCTTAGATGCATTTAGCGATGCAAGTCGGGCGGGTTGGGTCGGGTTTATGGTCAACCCCGGTCCAATTCTAAAATATGGGCTTAAGGCCTGAGCCCAGGCCGAGCCCAAGGTTAAGCCTGATTTTTCCAATCCGAGCTCAACCCACTGTAATTTGATTGATGCAAATACCCACTTTGAAGGTATTGACTCCCATTCACCCTCATTGAATTGTATATTTAAAGCATTTTTATTTATTCTCATCACTAAATTCTACTAATTAAATCCATACATAATAAATTAATAATTTCAATAACATAAAAACTTATACTTTTAAAATTCAAATGGAAAAATAGTGTTTTCATCTAGGCAATGGTAAGACATTAAACCATTTTAGGTTAAATGGGGTAACTCATGTTGCCACAAATAAACAATAAAAATTCAAAAATAGATAAAATAAAAAAATAGAAATTAAAGAAAAATTGGAAACATTTTTAACATCATACATTTGACCTATTTTTGAATTAAGTCCCTCTTTAATTTTGAGGGTTAATAATATAATATCATTTACAATTTTTCACATCATTTAATTCCCTCTCATTACGTATTATATTTAAGGTATTAACTCACATTCTCTCACATTAAATCTTGTATTTAAGGTCCTTTTTATTTAATAAATTATAATAATTAGCGCTTTATCAAATATTTTTTAACAATATGAAATCCATGTTTTTGAAGGGGTAAAATTCTAAAACCTCCCATGAAGTTTCTGACCATTGCTAAAACCTCCCCTAAAGTTTTAGTAATTGCAATTACCTCTCTGAACTTTGTAACACAGTTGCAAGTAGACCCCTTCTCTTATAATCCTCAAAAACAAGAGGCATGAAAATGTCCAAAATAACCATGTAGTTAATTTGACTAAAATGCTTATTTTCCAAATTTTCCCTTCATATCAATCACTACCCCAAACCCTTCCAATCTCTTCTCTGAAATTGATTTATTTTATAAATTTCCCTTCATATGAATCCCTCAAAGATGCAATTTAAGCTTCTTTTTTTTTGTTATTGTTGTTCATAAAGTTTGTATTGTTTGTTATGCAAAACCCAACCTCAATAGTAACTGCATGGGTATTTTGGACATTTGTGTGCCTCTTGTTAGAGGATTCTAAGAGAGGGGTCTATTTGCAAATATATTAGAAAGTTCAAGGGAAGCGATTGCAATTACCAAACTTTAGGGGAGACTTCAACAATGATCAGAAACTTCAAGGAAGGTTTTAGTAATTTAACCTTCATTTAAAATTAACAAAAAAAAAAACAAAATTATTCTTCCATCCAAGTGGTGGTGGATAAGCCAATTCAACCATCCTGATTAATTGGGTGAATCCATGATATCATAATTAATAATAAAATATTTAAAATAGTAACAAATTCACAAAATAAAAAAATATAGAAAAAATGGGCCATTTCTTTGATATTTTATATTAATCATATTAAAGAAAAAATAAGTGTCATAAACAAGAATTGTTTTTATTGATAATGGAAATGAAATACAAATTTAAAACCAACCAAATGAAATTGATTTCCTATTTGGTTTGGGTCAACAATTCAACTTTTAGGTCAAATGTGTCAATATTTGATGTATAATTAAATAATAAAAATGAAAAATGAAAAAATACATAAATTTTGCAAAAAAAAAAAAAAAAAAACATTTGGGTGCATCTCTAGTATTGTATATTCATCTTATAAAATAAAAACAAGTGCGATAAATAAGAATTACTTTTATACATATGAAAATATAAAAAATGTAATTTGAATTTAGTTCCTTTCAAATAGTGAGGGCAAAACATGTAATTTGAACTATTATTTTTCACCCCATTCAAATCCCTCTCATTAAGTCATATATTTAAGGTGCTAACGCCTATATGGTGAAATATGATGCAGATTCCCATTCTTGGGGGAATGGCCATTCCAGACTCCCCCTACCCCCTATGGAATGGGATTCCCATAAGAAAGTCTATCAAGAAATAAAGAACTCATGACAAAAAGCCCCATAAACCCTAATGATAAGAAATAATAAATTAATACAAGTTAATAGAAATAAAAAATAATAATAATATATTAACAATAAAATAATACAATAATAGTAAAATAGAAATAAAAGAATAGTACTAAAATAAAATATTAATTAGAACAATGATATTAATTATTAAATATAATAATAATAAAATATTAATGTAATAATAATAATAATAATACATTCATAATTAAACAAAAAAATGTTATGAAAGTAATAATAAGATAATAATAATAATAAAATATTAGTAAAGTATTTATAAAATATTTGAACCTTTGAACCTTGACTGTAATAAAATATCAATAAACTAATAAGAAAGTAAGAATAAAATATAATAATATAATAAATTATTAATAAAATAATATTTATTAAATAATAAGAGTAATTAAGTACAAATATATATCTATATATATATATATATATATATATATATTACAATTAAACTAATGGTGAAATGCTGACATATTAATTATTCAATAATAATAAATTAATTATAGAACAATAATGAAAGTAATAAAAATTAATGAAAAGTAATAATAAAATATAATGAATTAATAAATTAATAATAAATACTTAGGTATTAATTTTTAAATACTAATAAAACAATAATAACAAAGTGCTAATAAAATAATAATTATATATTCACAAAATATTAATAAAGTAATAAGAAAATTATAAATAGACTAATAAAATTACTTTTGGTCATGTTTGCAAACCAAATGGACCCTAAAACTCAATTTTTTCAACATTGAACAAAAAAAATGAAATTGTCCTTTTGTCTAGGTGGCAGGTAAGCAATTAAACCATCTAAGTCAAATGGGTCAAGCCATTATGTCATAATTAAATAATAAAAATTAAAAAAGGCAAAAACACAAAATATACAAAAAAGTACATAATATTTGTAGAAAACATTTGGGACATCTCTAATATAGAATTATTTTATAGATATAATATTACTATCTTTGGGAAATAATATTTAAATGTATATTACTATCTTCATCATCTAAAATTGTCACACACACACGTGTATGTGTGTAGTTGAGCTGTGCTGGACCGGATTCGGGCTACCTAAGGGTTAGGCCTGGGCCCGACCCAAAAAATAAAAAAAATCGATTTCTTGGGCTGGGCTGGTTCGAACTCAGGTTGGGCCCACCCAAATTGCACCCCTAGATGCATTGGTGTGACCCTACCACGATGTCACTTCATCTACTTGATCTCAAGGTATAAAATGTCACTTCACCCAAATTGCACCTCTAGATGCAAGTAAGGTGACATGTTATATATGGGCCAATAAAATGAATACACATCCCAATCGTGAATCGTGTATTGGGAACATCTTCTCATGACAAAAGTATGGAGATGTTTCCAATGCACCGTGAGATGTGCACGTGGGACGCGTTTGGGGTGCACGTTAATCTAAACTCCAATAAAATATGTTTAAAATCAAATTGCGAAATCAAAACAGGAACAACACCATGTACCAACACAATCAAAATACTTTTAACCTACCCGCTTTAAATTTCGTCATGGTTTTAATCATGATGCTACTGATCTTTTCTATCATTCTCCTCCAATTTTATTCCCTATATCATAAAAGGTAGAGTGAAAAGGTGTTCATTAACTTATTTATAACATTATATTTTTTGTAGAGAGAGAGAGGAGGGGGATTACTAGGATTTGTGGTACAATGGTTGGCTGTTGGAAAGGCTTGAGTAGGAAACTGATGATTTGCTGAACAACAAGGACGAGTGATGTCTGCATTGCCACGAGAGGTACCGAGTAAGCCAAATATGAACTGAAAGGTTCATGATACAGTATCCACCTCCAGAGACCACCCTTTGAATCGATCCAGCCAACTCGATGGCAAGCAAACATGCTGCCTTCCTGCAAACCAGCCAAGAACGTTCTCTCGTCGTCCATATTTCCGGTACCGACGTATTGCTGCAGCCTCTGCTGAACCTCCTCTCCCGTCCTGTGCCTTCCTCGCTCTGTACACAACCATGGAGCCGAACGAATGCATTCAGTTGGCGAAGGCACGACAAAGTCGGATGACCAGGTCCTACCACCCCATCATTGCTCAATTAATTAATATACGCCACTATATATCCATCCCCAGCACTAAGACTGTTGATGATGATTCTCAACCATTAAACGGTTGACTATCAGAGTTAAACAAGAAGAAAATTGCCACGTGGCTAAATGCTTGATATGCCTAAGTGAGAATTTTTAGGATGGGCCCGTTGACCGGGAAAGCTTTTGCTGTCGACAAGTGACATGACACGTGTTTTAGGCAATAAGATTATAACGTCCCACTAACTGTACGAAATTAGAAAACAAAAATATTTGTATCGTGAGAGCGAGACAGGATCTGCTCCTCACACCGACATTATTATTTTCAATACATGGAGTGATGGGGGGATGTGCCTCCGTGGTCGGTATAAAGTGTGTTCTGTGACGAGCAGATCCTAATTCCACGAGAGCACTCTTCATATCGATCTCATAGTATGTTTAAATTATACATCGGAAACATCTCTCGTATTTGTAATGTGACTGAGGAACAAATCCCAATTAGCGCCTTCTTTGCATTTCGTTTTTCTTTTCATATTTTATTTTGACTATTTTCATCCTCTAATTTGCCTTTCCCTTGTCTCCACTCTCCACTTCCCTCCCCTTCCCTTCCTCTCACCAGACAACCACCATCATCGCTCGGAACCTTTTCCCCTTGGGTGGATAAGGCTATTTAGAGAAAAGTCCCACATCCTAAGTCCCTCTAGGCTGCTTTATGGCTTATATAATAGTAGTTCTAGTTGAATTTGTCCTAAACTAGTCTGGTCAAGATTTTTGTGCCATTCCTTCTTATCAACTACACGGTTATCTTCGTTTTCCCTACCACTTATCTTGCTTGGTTACTTCTGAACTATAACTTAAATATTTTAAATTTGTCGTGCTTATCTTTTGGGGACATTAGCTATTTTTAATTTCATTTATAATTTGTAAGCGCATTTATCCATTTATTTTTTTCTATACACCTTTGATTTTATAGCCAAGACAAAGAGACTTAAAAAGGAGTCATCATTTCTGGATTTTTTTAGTAACCTTTTTCAAAATCATTCCTAAAACACATTTTTATCATGGCACTTCCAATCAAATAGTTATTCTCAAAAACATACTTTCAAAACCGCTTCCTAAAATATATTAATATTTGGTTTCGAAATTATGTTCCATTATTGTTTGTCAAGAAATGTTTTCGAATATAGTCTTTTTTACTTTACAGTGAAGATATGACTTTGAATTGATTTAGGAATTTTAAACAAGTGTTTACCCATTCATCACATTCCTTGTAGTTCGTTAACATGTTTCTTGCAACATTACATAGAAGTCCTGATCAACAACATAGCCCATTCACCACAGGCTTGAGAAAGCAGACCCAGACACCGCCACCGGATTGACACCCTAGTTGTAATAAGCGTTGGCAACCCCAGGAAGGCCTTGGCAACTCCAAGTGTGATCAAATACCCAGGCAACCCAAAGAATGATTCTACATACCTTGGCAACCCCAAGTGCGATCACATACCCTAGCAACCCCAAGAAGGCCCTAACAACCCCCAGGAGCGATTCTACATACCCTGGCAACCCTAGGAAGGCCTTGGCAACCCCAAGTGTGATCACATACCTTGGCAACCCCAGGAGCGATTCTACATAACCTGATAACCCCAAGAAGGCCTTGACAACCCCAAGTGCAATCACATACCCTAGAAACCCCAAGAAGGCCCTAGCAACCCCAGGTGTGATTCTACATACCCTGACAACCCCAAGTGTGATCACATGCCCTGGCAACCTCAGGAAGGCCTTGGCAGCCCCAAAAGCGATTCTGCATACCCTCGAAACCACAGGAAAGCCTTGGCAACCCCAAGTGTGTCACATACCTTGGCAACCCCATGAAGGCCTTGGCAACCCCAAGTGCCATAACATACCCTAGCAACTAGGAGCGATTCTGCATACCCTATCAACCCCAGGAAGGCCTTGGCAACCAAGTGCAATCACATACCTTATTAACCCCAAGAAGGCCTTGACAACCCCAAGAGTGATTCTCCATACCCTGGCAACCGTAAGTGGGATCACATACCCTAGTAACCCTAGGAAGGCCCTAGCAAACCTAAGGGCGATTCTATATACCCTAGCAACCCCATGAAGGCCTTGGCAACCCCAAGCATGATCTCATAACCTAGCAACCCTAGGAAAGCCCTGGAAACCCCAAGAGCGATCCTACATACCCTAGCAACCCTAGGAAGGACTTAGCACCCCCAGGAGCGATTCTACATGACTTGACCTAGCACCCCTAAGCGCAATCTCATAACCCGGTAACCCAAGAAGGTCCTATGCAACTCCAAAAGCGACCTCACAAAACCCTGATAGTCCTAAGGGTAAGATATCACAACAAAGCTCTGAGTGATTAGTCCTAGATACGATCATATCACCTTATTTCATTCACATCGCAGACAAAAACAATGCAGTAGATCGAAAAGCCTACTATAACCAAGTAATTGAATATCAATACGACACTTTGACACCTCGTGCCAAAACCAACAGAAGAGGCACCCTTTTCTATTATTTATTAATGTTTTAATACATTGACCAGGTGATTTGTACATCCCACATAAAACTTCATACACGCATCATGATTTGCGATATTGCAACAAATGCTCAAATCACATCACAAGAGTAATATTATATTCCTTCCAAAATTCTCCACCCTAAATGGTGGGCTTCCTAATACCTTTACACCATATTTTCCCCTACTTGATACTCCACTCACCAAAATGCAGAGTCCTAATACTTTAAAACTATTTTCAAACCTTTTCCAGTGTTGGGAACCCACCAACAACTCAACCACATTAGACCTCGCAACATATACTAATTGATAGCGCTATGAAACCACTTGGGTGTTCCAACAACTTTTGGCCTGTATCCATGCACCTAAAGCTCCTATATACACCTCTCAACGAAACATGGTCAACTCGACCCTAGAAGAATTTAAATGTGGGGTTGCAAAATGGACTGAACCGTCCCTCTTTTGAATGTTTTTTTGATAGAGTGCTTTCCATCTAACCACAAGGGAGGCTAAAAATTTAAATCATTACCTAGACGCTCTACTTATCAAAAAGTGGGGGGCTGGTACTCTGCCCAGCACCCATGATGACTCAACACCCTCCCACTCATACAACGGGATAGCAAAGATAGCACATCTAGCAAACTGCACTCAAGTGTTTCTCAATAGGAGACATTCTATCAAGATACAGGGGGCTAAACATAAAAGTAAGCGGATATTTACTTTACTTGTTTCTTGATACAATGACTTTTATCAAGAAACAAGGGGGCTAATAAAAGAGAAGACATACTAAATCATAACTACCGTCGAACAAAGTCACTAATGACAACATTTCTTCCCTTTTAGAACCACCATGTATAAATCTTCATTTCTTGCATTCCATGAAATAGACCATGCAACAAAGCCAACCTAGAAACCCAAGGATGCAATGCAACAGAATGGTTACACTCTCATAGCAATCAACAAAGATCTATTCCAATTTTTGCCACCAGCTAATGAGCCATGTAATGAACCTACTATCCAACCGCTTTAACCTACACTCTCTTTACCACAAGCACAAGAAAAACCTTATTGCAACATTCCCACTCAGATGAATTCTCAGACTGTCCCAACATACCCAGGTTTTGATCCCCGCTAAGGATCTCACTGATTAGCATATCAAAGACAGCCCGATCCGACACCTAGTGAAGTGTCATAATCGAGTCTAGGGGTCGGGTGTAACTTTCCAGTTTTGCCCATCTGTCTCCAAGGTCCAGGGCAATACTAGAAATCTGGTCCGGTTCAAGGATTCGAGTAATCCCATACGGCATGTGCCTAGGGTGTTACCCTGGTGGCCGAGATAGGCCATCCCAACACTTGGCGACACAACAGTATCAGCCTTGGCAGGATAAATCTCCCCAGACTTATCCAATGGCTGTGAACATTTAAAACTAACACGAGTCTCTATAAGTGTCTAGTTTTAGGGTCTTACACAAAATTATACCAAACAACATGAATCAAACATGCACTTTATTTATTTACACTAAATGTCAAAAGTACATCAAATCAGATTGAAGCTAAGGGCATACAAAACTGTCTAACAGCTCCCACTTGCACTTAGGTCGAATCTGGTACAAGTCGGAGTCCCATACTTTCCACGTGTTTCTCAAACACCTTTTGTGTCAGTGGCTTAGTCAATGGGTCTGCCACATTGTCCGCTGATGCTACCTTCTGAATTAGGACGTCCTCTCTACCAACGATCTCCCATAGTACATGGTACTTCCTCTTGATGTGTTTGGACCTCGAGTGGGCCCGAGGCTCTTTAGCCTGGGTGATCGCTCCATTGTTGTCACACAATAACGGGATGGGTGATGTGCTGGACGGAATCACTCCCAATTTGTGTATGAATTTCTTCATCCACACGGCTTCCTTGGCAGCTTCACTTGCGGCAATGTACTCGGCCTCGGTTGTGGAATCTGTAATGGACCCCTGTTTACTGCTTTTCCAGCAAACAGCACACGATCCTATCGTGAAAATATACCCAGATGTAGACTTTCTATCATCTGGATTCGATTGGAAATCGGCATCAGTATACCCTAGAACTTGTAGTGAACTACCATCGAATACCAGACAAAACTCTTTTGTACTTCAAAGGTGTTTGAGCATGTTCTTCACAGCAGTCCAATGCTCATGCCCTGGGTTGGCCTGGAATCTGCTTACCACACTCACCGCCTGAGCAATGTCCGGACGAGTGCACAGTATGGCATACATGATGCTCCCTACGGCTGAGGCATAGGGAACGTCTCTCATGCCCTCAATCTCCTCAGAAGTCTTTGGAGACATCTTCTTGGAGAGAGTGACTCCATGCCTGAAAGGAACGTTTCCTTTCTTAGAGTTCTCCATGCTGTATCTTTTGACAATTTTGTCAATGTAAGCAGTTTGGGATAATCCAATTATTCGCTTCAATCTATCTCTATAGAGTCGAAGACCCAGTATATACGAAGCTTCTCCAAGATCTTTCATGGAGAACTGCTATGATAGCCATACCTTGACCGAAGTCAACATTCTTACATCATTCCCAATAAGTAGGATATTGTCCACGTACAACACCAAAAAGGTGATCTTATCCCCACTGGACTTCCTGTAAACACAGGATTCATCCGGATTCTGCTCAAAGTCAAACGTTTTGACTGCAGAATCAAAACGGATGTTCCAACTCCTAGAAGCCTACTTAAGTCCATATATGGATCTATTAAGTTTACATACCATGTGTTCCTGACCAGCAGCAATGAAGCCTTGCGGCTGCTGCATGTAGATATTTTCACTAAGATCTCCATTCAGGAACGCGGTTTTGACATCCATTTGCCAAATCTCGTAGTCATGGTATGTTGCTACAGCTAGCAGGATCCTAATGGATTTGAGCATGTTCACGGGCGAAAAGGTTTCCTCATAATCGATGCCTTCTTTCTGAGTATACCCTTTCGCCACCAATCGAGCTTTGTAGGTCTCAATCCTGCCATCGGGGCCCTTCTTCCTCTTGTAGATCCATTTGCAACCAATTGCTTTTACCCTAGAGGGCGGATCTACTAGAGTCCAGACTCCATTGGTCTCCATCGAGTCCATCTTAGCTCTCATGGCCTCCACCCACTTCTGGGAATCTATGTCTAACATAGCTTCCGCATAAGTTACGGGATCCTTCTCACTAGTCAAGGCTTCCACCAGGTAACTATCCTGGTCATAACCATATCGGACTGGTGGTCTGGATACTCGAGTGGATCTTCTAGGTTGGTTACTATCTGGAACTTGTGGGACATCTCCCACTGCTCCTGAGCTCTCCTCATCAAGAACTATTTCCTGACGATGGGTGTCCAGGATGTATTCGGTTTCTACGAATTGGGCGTTTCGACTGCAGAACACTTTCTGCTCAATTGGGTCATAGAATAGATAACCCATCGAATCTTTTGGGTAGCCTATAAATAGGTAACGGCTGGTTTTAGACTCGAACTTGTCCACATTTGTTCTTTTAACGTGTGTAGGACAACCCCAAATCTTCAAGTGTCTTACACTTGGCTTCCTTCCGGTCCACAGTTCATATAGAGTTTTCGGAACTGATTTGGTGGAACCCGATTCAGCACGTAGATAGCAGTCTTTAATGTGTATCCCCAAAAGGATGTGGGTAACTCTGAGCGTACGAGAAGTGACCGAACCATGTCCAACAAGGTCCTATTCCTCCTCTCTGAAACACCGTTGAGTTGAGGTGTAGCAGGAGAAGCTAGTTGTGACACTATCCCGCTGACCTTTAAGTAGTCCCTGAATTCGTCAGCGAGATACTCGCCACCTCGATCTGATCGAAGGGCCTTAATTTCTCTCCCTAACTGTTTCTCGACTTCCTGTCTGAACTCTTTGAACTTTTCAACGGATTCAGACTTGTGTCTCATTTGGTACACGTAACCATATCGTGAAAAATCATCTGTAAAGGTGATGAAATACACGTGTTGATTTCGTGTCCTAACACTCAGGGGATCAGTATGTATTAGGTCAAGTGTGCCTGCAGATCTTTCAGGCTTACCGTCAAATGGCCACTTATTCATCTTACCTTGAAGGCAAGGCTCACAAGTGGGAAGATTTTCTACGGTTAGAAAATCCAAAGGACCATCCTTTACCGACCTTGTGATTCGGTCAACACCGATATGGCCAAGTCGGTAATGCTAGAGGCACGTGGGATTTACTGTATCACGATTCCTTTTCTTGGGATTTTCGACCGACGTAGTTTCGGTTAAGTTAGTTTCCAAAGAAGGTTGTAGAACATAGAGACAGTCCTCCAGTTCCCCGCATGCGATGAATTTGTTATTCCGTTTAACAGTGATCATATTACTAAAATAAACAGTATATCCACCAGCACACAGTTTAGAAACAGAAATTAAATTTCTTCTCAAGTTCTGTACATAAAGACAATCTTTAAGTACAAGCACTCCTTCTCTAAAAACTAATTCTATGGTTCATATTGCCGCAGCTGCAACACTTGCAGTCATTCCCAAGAATAGTGTCACTTCGCCTTCACTCAATCTTCTGCTAACTTTGAACCCCTGCAGTGAGTTACACACATGAGTTGAAGCCCCAGAGTCAACACACCAGGACACAGAAGTAACTAACATATTAGTTTCTATGACACAAGTTTCGATGTTACCTTTCTTAGATTCCAGGTAGGCAGGACAGTTCCTCTTCCAGTGGCCGGTCTGCTAGCAGAACTGACAGACATCAGATGCCTTGTTCTTCTTCTACTTTTTGGGTTCGGCAGCTTTCTTCTGGGGCTTCTTTGCCTTTCTCTTTTTCTTGCCCGATTTGTTAGCTTCAGCAAGCATAACCACAGGCTCATCCTTCTTGAGTAGATCCACGGCCCTCTGCAACATATTGCTGAGTTCCTGGACGTTGACATTCAGCTTATTCATGTTGTAGTTCATTGTGAACGCATTGAAGGAAGAGGGCAAAGAATTCAGGATGGCATCCACTTGCATGCCAAGATCTAGCCCGGATCCAAAAACTTCTACTTCGTTAATGTACCCCATCATCCGAAGACAATGGTCATGAACTTTCTGCCCTTTGGTCATCTGCGCGGTCATGAACAATTTTAGGACCTTCTGTCGAGTAGAACGGTTCTGCTCTTCATACATCGTCCTAAGACTGTCCAATATGTCCTTGGCTAGTTCGATTTGATCGAACTGCCTCTGTATTGAGTTGTCTAGTGATGCAATGACTAAGCAGCGGGCTAGGGAGTTCTTATCCTCCCAATCTTGGTAGTCCCTCCTACGAGCCTCAGAAGCCCTATCACCCGGACGCTTTGGGGCAGGATTTTTCACCACCTTATCTAACTTTTTGGAAGTTAGGACCATCATAATATTTATGTACCAGTCGACATAGTTTGGGCCCTTAAGGTTATCGTCTAGAAGCTTTGCGAATTGACTGTTTGCCATTTTCTGATAAAACAACAAAGATGTTAGTCCACAACCTTAGTTTGATTCATGTTACCTACATAGATATGGTTTTTAATCTATGTTCAATTCCCATTTGTTCATCTCTGAGATTTCCCTCCTTTCTTAGTGACAGAGACGACGAAATGTCTCTGGAAATGTGGAAATTCACTTGGGGTGCGTGAAACCAACTATTTCAGCTGCATAACCCCACCACCTTTCTGTGACGGATCATATCCACTCATCGAATGAGTTTCCCTTTGGCCTCTGTCAAACAAGGTTCAGAGCCGTTTTCAGGTAAACCTTTCTATCCAGTGAGTGCTCACCCATCATATTCAGGTTACGCCAAGGTACCGTGAGAGAGTTCCCATTTTCTGGTGAAGCCCTCCCACATTGGTCTATGACGCCCCTATTATCTTATGAAACACTCTAACAGATCCAACAGCAAATGGATAGCCTAATTTTATGGTGTGTTTCCTCATTACTGAAGGACCCATCATTGTGCTAATGACGGAAGGCCTTTAGAGAGTCCATCATATGGATCTCCCTATCACATGCACTCATATTTGCTGGAGGGAACAAGATTACGCCCTAGTTCTAATTTAGGTCAAACCAGAGTGGCTCCCACTGACTTTCATAAAGTCAGATTTCTGGTGGGCCTTAATCGGCTAGGGGTTCCGTAAGCATCCCTTTTCAGGGTTGTGGGGCCCACCAAACAAGGAGTGGTCATCCAATGACCTTAAGGGACACCATGGCAATGATGTGCATTCAGCCATGGTGTGTGCAAGAGCCACTAACGAGTCTTCATGGGCCAAGTGCTTATGGCCCTTGGTCGCAGCACATCAGACATCCTATCATCACAAGTAAAGGAAGAATTGATCCAATCAATTAACTGCTGTAAACCCATTGAATAGCCCATTTAAAATCCATAACATTAACAATTAATGTCGACTAGGTATATGGGCTGAATCGCAGTTAGCAGTTCGGCCCATACAACTTTTCTCACAATAGTGGGCTTTTGCAGTTTTAACCATTTAAAACTGGGCTTTACAGATGAGCCGAATTAATCCTTGTAATTGAACATCAGATTTGGAACAGCAAGTGTGAGAAATATGGACTGAAAAATAGTCCCATTTGAACCCTAGATTCGGTCCAAACAGTTTTGGTCCAATCTAGTCCGAAGTGGTCCGAAACTGATTTTCAATTCATGAAATATCTGAAATTAAAAAAAATTGATTTTCAACAATCACAAATCAACTATGGACTGTTCGCACCACCTGCAAAATAGAGGTTAATCACTAAGGTTGCAGTTTCACAAACTGCAAATCGCAGAAAGCGATTTCTCCATCTGCAAATCTCCAGCGCCGCCATCTTCTTCCTTCTTCTTTAATCAAGAAAAAAAATAACAAAAATCCTATTTCTATTAATTAATTACATTCTTGATCAAATCATATATATTCAGTCTAAAAAAAAATTTATTTGCAGACCGAATTGAATAAAATGAATGAAAAAGGGTGCGTAGACCATCTGCGCCAAATCTGCACTGCGATCTCTAGGTTCGAACAGTTCATTAAATCAGACTTAACTTTATCCACTCAGAGAGTCTAGATCTGAATGTTATTCAGATCTAGAAACCTCCTAATGAGATTAGGAGAAGGCTGATCTAATTTGCAGATAAGTTAAGGGTTCATCCATATCACCTAAGGGATGTCTGATCCAAATATGATTTGGATCAACAACTCCTAATAGGATTAGAAGCTGATCCTTTAAGGTTACAAAATAAGGAGGGGGTGGCAGCCTTCAGAAGACACATAATCACATCTTTTTGAGAGCCGAAATCACAAAAGGAAGAATTAAGCAACCCTACGAAATTCTTTCTTGCCGCCTCCTTGCTGTTGCCGCCTACCCTGCCAGTTCGATCTCCAGATCAGTGGGAGAAATCAAGATTCGATCTTGACATCAGTTCCTTGTGAAGGGACTGATAGGAAGTTGTGCTCGCGTGCCATCCTGCTACTTCTTGTGAAGGACTAGGTTCTTGGAGAAGAACACTATTGATTTTGCTCCATCCTGCATTGCGCCATCTTCAGTGGGAGTAGTCTTTGGATCCTTCCTTGGGCGTGAACACCTTCATTGGGAGATATTATTTCTCCATATCAGGTATAATCCTCTCCTATTGCTTTTGTTCAGATCTGGTTCAGTTTATGGTTCAAGATTGATCCTTGAAAATATGATTTTCTAAATAGGGAATGCAATTCCTAGTTAAAGGGAGAGAATTTTTTTTGAAATTCGCCCACCTTATTCCACAAGATTTGGGCGTCCATACGATGGATCTCTCATCCCTTCAGGATTTCGGTTAGGTGTATGAGATAAGGGGATGAAGAAGATGGAGCTAGGGTTTATTTCTTTTAGTTTTTGGCAAAATGGAGGAAGGAGATGGTGATAGGAGTTCGTCCTTCTCATATGGACGAATGGAGGTGGAGGACGATGGGGATAATTCGGTTCTTCATAGGCCAAAAACGGATAGGGCACCTCTTGTTTCTTCTTTTTCTTCCTTGGGTGAAATAGCCCCTTCTTTCTTCTCCTTTTTTTTCCTCTTTCTTCTTCACTCTTTTCCCTTCTTCAGATGACCAATTGTAGAGATTTTTCCTTTTTTTCTATTTATTTCCTTTTTTATTTTGGTTGAAAGGTGGAGTGAGGAGGAAGATGGTGGTGCTCTAGGGTTTTGGTTGTTGAGAGAGGAGGGAGAGATTGAAAGAGAAGGGCTATTAGGATTCGGTTGTATGGGGAAGAAGGAGGAGAGAGGGGAGACTCAATTAAGACAGATAGAGGAGAGTAGGGGCAACTAGGGTTTCAATTGTGGGTTCTAGGTGAAATAAGAAAGTGCTACTAGGTTTTTTTTTGTTCTCCTTGAACTGAATGTGTGAGCGGGAGTGTTAGGGTTCAAATGGATGTCTTTTCTTGTTAGGGTTTTTTGGGTTCAAGGAGGAAGGAGAAAAGCGTTCAATCGGGATCTATTGATTGCTATAACCAAATGGGTGGGGAGGAGTCTTGGTTTTGTTTTCTTTCTTTTTTTATTATTTTTTCTCATATAATGAACCTGGACACTCATATGTCCTGATTCGTTCCCTTCTCTCTTGAGCTTTCGTAAACAAAGTTCCTTAAAATCCTCTCTTGCATCTCTCTCATTTATTACCTATAAAGAGAGAGATCATATTGGCACCCCATGTGCACTGCACAACACATCCCAACCATGTATTTGGAACATTTCCTAATGACAAGTGTAGGAGATGTTTCCACTACATGCTGAGATGTGCATATGGTCGGGTGCCTGTGAGGTGCAAATGTGAACTCAAAAAGAGAGGGCTTTGAATTTAAATTACAAACTTCAGATTTAAAGAAGTTTTAACCAGAAAAGAAAGGGAATTAGAGAAAGGGGCAGCCATTGTTTGTGAGCTTAAGGTTTTGGGGAGTGCAAGTTGGATAAGGTCGATCCTAGGGTAAAGGAAGAGCAAGGATTCAAACTTAAAGCCAAAATTAGTTCTAGAGTTGTGTTGGGGGCTTTGGATATTTTCAAAATGGTTCAAGGACTTAAGTGAAAATTTTGAGGGGGTGTTTTGCAAGGAGAGTTCAGATTGAAGGGAAGTGTGGTGAGAAGGATCTAATGGTTAAGATTAAATCCTAGGATTATAGAGTATGTTTTGACCAATGAGATCACACGGAAGGGAATCTTCTTTAATGGATGGGTAAAATGGGGAATGCGATAAATTTGTCATGGGGATTGTAAGGGGCCAAAGAAGGTGACAATGGGGTTTGATAGTCTTAGGGGTGTATTTGAGTAAGAATTTATGATTTAGAGGATAGTGAGCAAGGTTCAGAATTTGATGGATGCTCATCAAGATGTTTATGAAGGTGATGGCAAGGTTCAAATGTCTTGGGGGTTGTGTTACAATGATAATTTTCAATTAGGATAATTGTGACCAATGAAGAGGGTTAATTCGAAATCTTATCTAAAATTTATTAGATGGTTGATCAAGAAGTTGAGAAAGGTAATGGCAATGTTTGAGTGTCTTGGGAGCTATACTGCGATGAAGATCTTAAATTAGGATAATTATGGCTAATGAGAGGGCTCAATTTGGAATCTTATCTATAAGAGGGGTAAAATAGGTATTTTCTGTCTAAAATTCAATGAATGGTTAATCAGGGCGTTTATCAAGGTGTTGGTAGGGTTAGGGTGTTTCAGGAGCTGTTATACAATGGGGATCTTGAATAAGGATAATCGTAACCAATGAGATGACTTAATTCAAAAAAAAATTAGAGGACTTGATTCAAAATCTTGTCTATAGGAGTGGTAAAATAGTTTTGGGTTTGAAAATAATTGGATTGTCAATCATAAGGTTTAGAAAGGTGTTGGTAGTGTTTGGGTATCTTGGAAGGTGTGTTGCAAGGAAGATCTTGGATTAGGATAATTATGTCCAATGAGACGGCTTGATATAGTCTGATTTGTATGAGGGATAAAATGGGTATTTTGGGTTTGAAATTTGATGGATGGTTAATAAGTGGGTTTAGAAAGGTGTTTTTAGTGTTTATGTCTCTCGGAAGTTGTATCATAATGGAGATCTTGAATTAGGATGATTATAACCAATGAAAGGGCTTGATTTGAAATCTTATCTATACAAGGGGTAAAATGGGTAATTTAGTTTTAAGATTTGATGGGTAATCGAAAGGTGTTGGTAGGGTTTGGGCACCTTAGGAAATGTGCTATGATGAAGAACTTGCATTAGGATAATTACGACTAATAAGAGGGTTCAATATAGAATCTTATCTATAAGTGGGGTAAAATAAGGACTTTGGGTCTAAAATTTGATGGATGGTCAAGCGGTAGATTTATAAAGGTGTTGGTAGGGTTTGGGTAGCTTAGAAGTTGTACTGGGAGGATGATCTTGAATTAGGATAATTATGACTAATGAAAGTAGTCAATTCAAAATCTTCTCTGTATGGGAGGGGGTAAAATGGGTATTTTTGGGTTTAAAATTTTTTGCATAGTTGGTCGGGAGGTTTAAAAGGCAATGGTAAGTTTAGGGGCCTTGTTAGTTGCATCGGGAAGAATCTATTTTGTAGGAAGGGTAAAATAGGGATTTTGGGCCTGATATATGTTGGATAGTTGATCGAGAGGTTTGAAAAGGTAATGATAAGATTTGGAGAATTATGAGCAACGTCAATGGTTAATTTATAATGTTTTTCATATGAGGGGTAAATTTGGTATTTTAAGGTTTTGGGGTCTTAGGGGTTGTGTCAAGAAGAAGATCTATGATTTTGAAAGTTATAAGCAATGGAAGCTATCACATTGGAATCTTTGTTTGATGAAGGGTCAAATTGGGTATTTTAAGGCTTGAAATTTGATGGAGAGTTAATTAGAAGGTATATAAAGGGAATGGTAGGGTTTGGAGGTCTTGGCTTGGGAGAAGTGTCTCAACAAAGATTTGTGGTTTTGAAAATTATGGACAACGAAAGTAATCGGATTGGAATCATTTTTGTAAGAAGGGTATAATGGGGATTTTGGGTCTAAAAATTGGTAGATGTATGATTATAAGGCTTATAAAGGTATGGTGGGCTTCGGATTTCTTGGAGGTTGTGTCGAGATAAAGATTCATGATTTTGATAGTTACAAGCAACAAGAGCTGTAGGATTGAAATCTTTATTTGATGGAGACTCAAATGACAGAAGATGGGTGGTAAACCTAACATATGCGAATCTAAGGGTATTTTGAGTTTTTTGTTAAAGTTTGATAGTCTTGAATTGGGGTTAACGGACTTAATCTTGGATTTTGTGGTATCGGCCGTTGAGGAGTGTCAAAATGGAAGTTAAGCTTAATGATGGGTAAAGTAAAGGTAATGAGATATAAAACTTGGTAGATGCAGATCTAAGGTGTTTGTGGTTTAAGGAATGAGATAGATCTTCAATCAGATGGATAGGATATTAGATCTAATGGTTCTATGTGTTTAAAGTCAAGTGGAGCAGCTAACATGGATCTTGAATTTGAATCTTGGTTGTTCCAAGGGTTAAATGAGGGAATTTTCATATGAAATTTGGTAAAGTGGTAAGGATTTGTGTTATGGGATTAGTAGAAAGGTTTGATTATGTCAAGGATGTGTCAATCTCAGGTTTTAGGCTCGTGAAGTATCTATCATATTGTCAAATTTATCAAAATGGAATCTTTGGTGGATGGGAATTGAAATTATGGAATTTAAGGGTGAAATTTGGTGTGATTGTATGTTAAAGGTTATTGTTTCAAATAATTAATGGAGTTTGATCGTGTAATTGGATTGGTGATGAGGCATAATTGTGATCATTGGAAGGGAATTTTATTGTTTCAATAGTGAATTTGATGATATTTGAGTTCATGTTTGGTTTCCTGGGGGTTTTGACATGTCCCAAAGAGAGTGGTGGGGTTTGATAAAAAATCCAAAGTACAAGAAGTGGGTTAGAGAGGGAACCGAGAAAAAACTCTATGCTAATAGCTACCCCTCTTTGTTCCGAGGTAGTGAGCTATAGAACAATAAAGACCAAAAGAATCACGAGGAGATTTTTGTTAGGGACTATGTGAAGCATGCTCTCAGAGGTAATATTGCTCAAAGGCCAACTTTGTTGTGCATCTACCTAGCCCCCATGGAATGGTGTATTCACGGGGAACAGGACAAAGCGTGCGAGAGTGCAAGAAAAATACTTTGAAAACATAAGAAAGAAATATAGGGGCCTAAGATTTGAAGACCTTCTATCGGGTAGAACAATTATGCTCTTCATACATCATTGTCTTAAGACTATCTAGAATTTGTTTACATGATGTTATTTTGTCAAATTGTCTTTGAATAGAATTATCTAATGATGCAATGATATAACGGCAGGCAAGAGAGTTCTTTTTTTTCCCATTCTTAATATTCCTCTATTTTCGCCTTAGAAGCTTTTTCATCGGGAGGATCCAGTGTCTTCTTGTTGTGCAATTTTGTTAAATTTTTTAGACATGAGCACAAGGTTAAGGTTGCGTATCTAGTTTACGTAGTTGGGTCCTTTGAGCTTATTATCAGCTAGTAGTTATCGAATGATTCATGTGCCATTTGTGATAAATTACACGAATAAGGAATTAGTTCACGAAAATAGACTTTTATCTATGTTCCATTTCCATTTATTCATTTTTAAGACTTTCCTCAATCTTAGAGATGGAGACATTATTCATGTCTCTAGAAAATGTGGGAAACCACATAGATGAATAGGGTTAACTGTTTTAACTACATAACTATTAGACAATGTATGCCCTTAGTTCCAATCAAATTGGTGTACACTAACATTTATAAGTAAATGAATAAAGTATATTATTGTTTTATGTTTAAATTGGTGTGTTTCTATGAATTTCTCATAAAACTGGACACTTATGAGATTCGTGTTAGTTTAAAGTGTTATCAGTCATTGGATAGAATTGAGAAGTCTATCTTGATAAGGTTGACACTGGTGTGCTACCACAACCAATAGATATTTAGAAGAAACACTAAACCTAGACCAATTTCCAGTTATGCCTTAGACCTTGGATGGATGGGCAAAAACTAGAAAGTTGCATTTAACCCTAGATTTGATTATTATACTACATTAGATTTTGGACTAAACTGCCTTTGATGTGCCAACCAGTAAGATCAATCAAGGGTCAAATATTTGCGCATGTTAAGGAAATTTGGGAAATTGCCTAAGTAGGTGATCATAATGATAGAACCAACCCCTTTGTCAAACAAAGTAAATATCATGGTTTGCATTCTCTCTGATGAAAACCTAAATTGCTAGCAGTTGATTTCAACTGTATTTAAAATCTAATTTGCAAAATATATTTATATGTTATAATACTAATTTATGAAAAATATTTGCAAAAGGTTTTGATCTCATGATCCATTAGAGTAAAGATCGTGACACCACAGTTTGTAGTCAGGGAAGAGGTCCTTGCCTATGGGCTCCTTGCATTAAAAGATCTAGACTCCCTGCATTATTTCTTTTGGGTATTGAAGCAAACTTTTCTTCTGCTAGGTTATTTCTTTCTCAGCAATGATATATTGTTGATTTACTGCGCTAAAACCGATTTGATGGCACCAACGTAGTTGCCACTCCTATGGCACCCTCTACTAAATTATCTAGGTTCTCTAGCATGCCTCTTATTGATCCAATTGAGTATTGGAATGTTGGAGTTCTCCAAATGTCACTTTGATAAAGCCGAATATCTCTTTCATTGTTAACGAGGTGTATTAATTCTTACATTGCCCAACCGAGGAACATTGGTTTGCGATAAAATAGATAATTTCAATATCTAAAGGCTATTATTGATTTTGGTCTTCATTTTACTACGTTCTTTGATATTATTTTAATTGGTTATTCTAATGATGATTGGGCTAGTTGTTCCAATGATAGACAATCCACTGGCAAGTATTCTATTTATCTTGGTTCCAAGCTCATTGCTTGGAGTTCAAAAAAGCAAGCTGCAATTGCACACTCGAGTACAAATCTTGGTTCAAGCTCATTATCTTGGTTTCAATTACCGGTTTTCTAAAGGAAAGGAAGGGAAATGTTTACAAATCTTGTATAGGTTTCTCTGCATTTCCCTTCCTTTCCCTACTCTTTACTTCAAACCAAACATAGCGTTGGTGGTCATATGGGAATAATGGGATGGCCAAATAGAGGACATACAACAAGGGAAAAAATTCTTTGGTATCTCCTTGTATTTGGTGACTGTTGGGAGTCTATGGAAGGAGAAAAATCAGATATACATTTTCCAAAAAGAAAATGTCAAGAACAATTAATTCACAAGATTTAGATGCAACTATACATTTAAGATTTGTTCTTGAAGCTCAGTTTGGAAGAAGTACAGATACAAATATGTAGAGTGCAAAACCTTACATTTTGTATTATTTTGTATGTATTTGTACTGTACATATTTGTATTTGTACTTCTTCTTGGAAGTAGTACAAATACAAATATGTAGAGTACAAAACTTTGTATTATTGTCTTATTTTAAATGTATTTGCACTATACATATTTGTATTTATACTCTTTCCAAACTGAGACTGAAGGGGTAACATTTGTTTACTTTTGTAGGAATGAAAAGATTTTTTTTATAAGCAAAAGATAATTTATTAATTTAATTATATATGTGAGTACAACTTGATGACCAAAAGAGGGTTTTGAAGGGTTAAACACCTCTACTTTAAGATGGAAATGTAGAACAATGGGTTAGACACCTCAAACTTAGGTTAAACAATATCATTCTGTAATACAAAGGTTCAAGGTTTAAATACTTGTACCTTAGGCTCAAACACTCACCAATTTTTTAATGCAGATGAAATATAGTCTTTATGGGTTTGCCATTGATTCAGAAGCCCTTATTCAGCCGAAAATCACATTTTCTATTTCTTTACTAAAGATAGGAAGACGAGGACGATTGCTTCAACATAATGCTACTACACGATTGCATCATGTTCAATCAATCACTCTTGAAGTGTCTAATTGTGCGTTTGAAATGAAAAGGGTTTGTTTGATTACATAAGGATAAAAGAAAAAGAGGGTGTAGATGCAGCAATGTCGGAAAGTATAAAAGATAATACACTTTCAAGGGTATTATGGAAAAGATAATAATACTCTTCCAAGGGTATTATGACCAATGTACAATCTACTGGTATGGGTGCAACTTTTTCGTGATAGGGTTGGGATTTTGTCAAAATTTTAATGGCCCAACCCAAAGCTCGAGCCCAAACTGTTAACTCGGGCCAACCCAACTTGCACCCCTTATCTATAGGATTCATTAAAGGGTAACCTTGGCTTGTTAACATTTGGGGTGCTCACAGTTCGGTTAGTCGAACCGTGGGGCATATTTTGTAATTAAACTGGTAGTACCGATTTTTAGAAAACTGGTAATTGAAACCGAACCGGAACCTTTCGGTTAATCATTGGTTCGGTTTGTCGGTTTTTTAATTTTTACAATATATATTATAAAAAAATATATAAATATATAATAAAAATTATAAATATATATGTAATACATATTTATTAATTTATAATGTATAAAAATATAAAATATATATAATATACATATATATATATATGTATATATATATATAGAAATATATGTATATCGGTCAGTTCGGTTAATCACCAGTTTTTTGTATTGGTTATCTGAAGCTGAACTGGTACCTTCGGTTTTTTAAAAACATTGAATCGAAACCAAATTGACTGGTTCAGTTGATCGATTTTTTGGTTTGGTATTTCGGTTGGTTCAATTTTTCATTTTTTTTTTGCTCACCCCTAGTTAACATTTGTAACATTGAATTAAGAAAGAGGAATAGATGCAACGATGATGTCCGAAGTACAGTTGGGGTAGGTGCCAACTCGAAATTGATGCCAATTCACAGGCGGGCATTGGTGTATAGAGTGGGGGTATTTGACCATTTGAATTTATAGGTCTGTAGTGGAATTCAAAAATCTGCATTAGGCATGTCCGTGCTTTTCTATAGAAAATATAGGAGGTTTCAACGATCATACCTAAAAAGATGAAAACTTGTGGATTGCACGGCACAAATTCATCGTATCGTGATCATGACATAAACAATTATGGTCGGGATCATATGCGAACCAAATATGATGATAATGTATTTGTCCAATTGTTAAAAAACTTGTGGGTTTTTAAAAACTGGACTGAAATGATCAGACAGTCAAATCATTTAACCTGGGAACTGGTCATGTTTCCAAGTTCATTTTTTAGATTGGATTGCATTTTTGAAAAAAAAAACGTTGAATCGGTCAAAGAACCATTGATCCATTCGGTCAAACTGCTAAACCATTCGACTGGGGCAGTGGTTTGTAGTTTAATAAAAATATTTATTTTTTTAAGATTATTAATAGAGGAAAAAAAGAGATTGAGAGATGGGGAGGGGTTGAGTTTGAGACACGATCTCAAATATGGGAGAGAGAGAAGATTAGAGAGAAAGAGAGGCGAGCTGAGGTTAGAGATCAAAGAAAGAGAGAAAACGAGATCTCATATCTGATATCAAAGAAAGAGGTTGCCATTTCCATTACCGGTGAAGGTTGCCTTCTTCTTCTTCTTCCTTTCTCTCTTTCCCTCTTTCCTTTCATTTTTTTCTTTTCTTTTCTTTCTTTTTTGTTTTCTGAGCCATACAGCCACCTAGCTCTAGTTCTCTCTTTTTTAGAGATAGAAGAACTCTAATATTTCAAAGGTCAAAGCGCTTGAACCGTTCGGCTCGGACGGTCGAACCGATGACCCGAAAACCGGTGATGAAAGCGGTCCGTTTCCCGATAGTATTTTAACCCAAAAGAAATGCACCATTTCCCTCCCGCTGTTACAAACGATGCTGAGCTCCGGAAGTATAAGCTGAACGGGAAAGGGAAAAAGAGACATAAATATCCAAAATTCCAAACCCTAATGGGGTGTGAAGAACCAAGTAAAGTCTCGAAGCAAAACTGGTGCAAAGAGAGGGGAGGTGGCAGGAACATGAAGTCTGCTATTAAAAACCAGAAGAACCCTAATCGAATACCTCTAGGCCCAAACAGAGCCTTGATGAAAAAGAAGAAGAAGAATACTGAGAGCAAGACCGAAAACGATGAGAAAAGCAATGTCTTACAACCGACAACTACTACTCTTCTTCCGTCACAGCAATTCGGCTTTTTCTTGGATCGTCTTAAATCTGCCAATAATCGTCTCAAACTTTCTTCTCTCGAGATGGAATCAATGGCAGGTTCCTCTCTCTCTCTCTCTCTCTCTCAGCAACCTTCTGTGGCTAATAGTAATTTGAAGAAATTCTCGGAACTCGACTGCTCTATGCAGCTTATATCTATAAAATAGACCATCAAGTATATGAGGTTGAGCTGATGTGATTTTGTTTTTAGTTGATTCAACTCTGAGCGAATGCCAACATTTCCTAGAAATAACTGGGTTATTGCTTAGGTGCCGGTTCCATTAACTAAGATGCCTAATAGGTTCCTTTGTGATACTAGTATTGTTATGAGAAATTCTTTAGTGGGTTTTGACAGTTTTGATTTCCTGCTATTTTGTATTGCTTTCTTTTATATTGGAGTGCATGCAAGTAATCTATTAATTGCCTTTTTGTTTTGAAGTATGCAGATACATGCATAGTAGAGCTATTGCAAGATCTAGAGCAGAATGCTGGTAATTTGAGCAAACATATGAAGGCTGTTTTTGGGAAGTCATGGAAAAATGTACTCTGTGAAGGGCAGCTTTTAGAGGGAAAGGTTGATCCAGGGAGTCCAGCAGTTCTTGTTATCAGTTCATCTGCCTTGAGATCGTTAGAGCTTCTCAGGTGCCACTACCTTGGCTTACCATATTTCCATATTTCGTTTACTATGTCATACAATAATACTGCGATGTCTTCAAGTTAGAATTAACTCTTTAAGCAATTTATCACTTTTTATTCTACTAATAGTTTATAAAGTTTAATGTTTACTGCACTGCATTAGGGGTCTCCGCCCATTGACAAGAGAGTGTCAGGCCGCAAAGCTATTTGCCAAACATTTGAAGGTCAATGAACAGGTAGTTTCTCTGTTATTAACTTTATTATTTCATGCAGTTTGTATTGATTAAAATGAAACGAAATGACAAGGGCTCCTGTTTTCTCAATCACCAATTGGGGCTGTTTCATTCTTGCTGTTTTATTTTAGTTGAATGAGAAAGTTCATCAGACTATCAAATACCAATTTGATGATAAAGTATAAAACTACTAAAAACATTGTTTTAAAAGATGCCAGGTGAGGTGGAGCCAAATCTCCTTGCCTCAGCAACGTTGTGGTTGAGGTAAGAGACTACTGCCTCAAATTTGATGAGGTGTATGCCTCACCGCCTCACATCTCAAATTGGTGAGACATATTCCTCATCTAGACAGCATAAAAAATTGAAAAATAATTTAAAACATATTAATTATAATGCTCTTTAAAAGTGAAGGAAACTTGATTATTTAGTTGGTTATGAACAAAAACAAAACAATTTAAACTCAAATTTTTCATGATATCTCTCTTAACTCAAAAATAGTTTTTTTGATTATTTTTGTAATTAATGTAATAATTCATTAATCCTAATGTGCAATTCCTTATCTCAATGTACTGTGTGAGAATAACATCTCAATACATATTTCATCTCTTCCACATCTTCATCATCTTTTTCTTTCATCTTTTCTTTTCTTCATTTCCTATAACAAAAATATGGAATGGTGAACGGTGGTGGCGGTATGGTGAGGGGAAGCCTGCCATGGATGGGGGATGGGGGGCGCAAGTCAAAGATGTCACTACAATAAAGGCCTGGCCTACCAGGGGTAGTTGGCGCTTCTATTGGAATGGGGATATTTTCTTAATTGAAATAGAAGGTAATGGAGTCGATCTCCATAGGAAGTTCTTGGAGTCGTGTCTAGTTGGTAAGTTTGAGGGGGAGGCTCCGGACCTAGCAGGTGCCGAAGCTTGGGTGAGGGAAGCCTGTAACTTCTTGGAGGAAGTCAAGGTGAAAATGCTGATCAATGGCTTGTTCATGTTCATTGTCCCTTCAGAGTCAGATCTGAAACATATTCTTAGTAGGTCTCAATGGGGAGGGGGGGAGTAAAGTTCTATTCTTCAACAGGTGGAGCATCTTTGTTGGTTGTTCCATGAATGAGCTTCTGAGACAGGGGTCTGTAGACAAGAAAGTCTAGATTAGAATCTACGGCCTTCCACTAATACTTTGGAGCCCGGAAATCATATCGATTCTGTGGGGGTTGGGCTAGTATAGGGGTCCATTCACCTTTGTTTATTGCACTTGATCATCCTGATTGGCAGATTGCAAGGTTGGGCTAATCTCCCTTGTACGCACAAGATACACAGGACTCGAAGAAACATTCATAGCAACAAAATCCGGGATTAAAAGAGAATTTTGTACAAAGGAAGGATTTGGTGAACCCTTAACCCCAATCATTGGGCTTAAGTCAGAGGTGTTACCCTCACAAGAATCACAACCAACCTCTAGATAGTCATGGGAACAAGGCAATTTGTAGATCTACTAAGAATTTCTGGGTTGACTTCACATGTCCTTCTAATGCCCTGTACTTGGTTTTGTTTTGAACATAGTAGTTCTCCTCTGTTCTCTGTCTTAGATTTTACTTCATTTGAAGTGGAGCCTAATCTACCTTCCTCTTTCCCGGGCTCAAGAGCCTAGGAAGTGTGGTAGAGAGCTTGTTATCAAACAGTAGTCTCAAACCATCTCCCGATTCTTCCCCAAGTTGAGATTGGCACTTTGAACACTACCGAAGCTGGAAACTCCAGAGTTCTCCTCTCCTTCTGTACTTTCCTCCAAGCTTATCCACCCTGAATCTATTATTTTGTCCCTGTTCTTTCGATTGTACCTTGGGTTTAGCTTCTCTAGACTGGTAGAGTAGAAAATGTGTACATATATATATATATATCTATATATATCTTATCTTGATTTTAGAAAAATCAAAACAATGTCTTAATATTTGGTAATATATACATTTTAATAATCAATTATAGCATGGGTGATCAAGCTGATAACTCTGAGTGACGAGAATCGAACCAACGGTGGTGATCTTTTTCCAGCGGTGGAAATCGTAGCAGGGATCATGTTGTCTTGCCGATGAAGGGTATTTTGTCTGAAGTTTTGATGGAGCGTAGAGTCTCTTACAGAAGATCAGGTGGAGGGAAGCGAAGATGGGAAGCCTCCAACCGGTACCGCAAACTGGAGATGGAAGGGAGGGCTAGGTGCAATCTTTCCTACAGTGAAGTGGTGGCTGCGAGGGTTTGGCTTGATCTTGGGGGGTTGGAGGTGAAATGGGTTAATGGTAAAAGGGTGGTTGCTACAGATCCTCAGGGGGTGACTGTGAGAAGAGAGTTTTTGAGGAACTGCTTGGTGGGTAGGTTCCATTGGGGGGAGGGGATTAGGGAGGTAGAGAGGTGGGCAAATAGTTTCTAGAGGGAGGTGGGGGGTGTGAGTGAAGAAAATGGCAGATGGACTTTTCCTCATTATTTGTCCGTCGAGAGCTGGTGCGGAATGGGTTCTAAGGCAAGGTCCTTGGCGGTTGGGGAGGAACCCCCTTTTGCTGGACTGGTGCGGGGCGAGTGCGGGATGTCATTACCTTGACCCTTTCGAAGTTGGAGAGGACCTGAAGTTGTGCTGGATTTAGGGTTTTCGGCCTTCCACTCCTGCTCTGGTGCTCAAGTGTCATAAGGGCTATAGGGGATGCTTGTGGGGGTTTCATAGAGACGGACGATTCCCCGCTGAAGATTGCGATCTGTGAGTGGGTAAGAATGAAGATTCGCAGGGGAACCAAATCCTAAACAAGGTTGAAGTGGTGGCGGGGGAAGTGGACTTCACTGTTCAAATCTGGTAAGAAGTTCTGCCGTCTGTTCGAAGATGGAGAGGTGGAGAAAAGCCGTCTCGCGATGTCTAGAAGGAAGACAAGGAGTGTTCAAACTGCTCCAAAACCTTGGTCCTGGAAGATTGTGGCGAAAGTGCGCTCCCCTATTTTTATGAAGCAGTGCGATATAAGAAGACTGTGATGTGAGGATTGTGTAACTTGCAAAAAGAGGTAAGATCAATACTGTGGAAAACTTGCAAAAGAAGAAACCTTTTTTGTGTAAAGTGAAGGGTGAGGATTGTGTAACCATTTGCTGATATCATGCTCCTTTGCTACCAATATTTGGAACTGGGTTGTTTCATTATTTGGGTGCAGGTGGAATTTGCTCTCTGAAGTAAAGTTGCTGTTCACTCCGATTGCTTTTGGGAGATTGACAAAAAGAGGGAAGCTAATGTGGAAATGTATCAGAGCTGCTACGTTGTGGACTGTATGGGAGGAGAGAAATGCTAGAATATTTTAAGAACAGGAAAGAAATCTTGCTGAAATCAAGGAATGCATATTGACAAGGACTATCTCATGGTTAAAATCTTCACACTTGTTGGCCTTTGATGACTTAAGGAGAAATTGGGCTGCAGTGGCTGCTACAGTCTCTACCAAGATCAAATCACAAGCTGAATGGATTCCCCACCGGATGGTGTGGTAAAATTGAATTTTGATGGAAGCTGCCAAGGTAACCCAGGGCCATCGGGAATTGGTGGGATTCTGAGAGGCAAAGACAACAATATGTTGCCTCTATTTTCAGGACCAGTGGGTGAAGGTGATTCGGTAAGGGCAAAGCTACTAGCAGCGATACAAGGTATATAGATGGCTAGTCAAATTGGAGTGACCAATCTACTAGTAGAAGGGGATTCCAAGGTAGTAGTAGACTGGCTAATTAGCCTAGAAACAACTTGTTGGGGCTACAGGGATCTGTTAAAGAAAGTTAAATGGATGACAAGGAATATGATTATCAGGTTTCCGTGGGTCAGAAGATTAGCAAATGCAATGGCTGATTCTCTGGACAGGCAAGGGGTGTCAAGGGGAGATCTATTTTGGGCTACTTTGTACTTGTGTCTCAGGCTTGGGCAGTTTTGGTGTATATGGTTCGGTCCTAGGGGGGGTAACATCTCGTGCCTCCTTCTAGGTTGATTGTTTTTTTGTTATTTGATTTAATAAAACTACTCTCATTTATCAAAAAAAAGGAGAATAATTAATTAAGGTAATTAATTTGTAACGTATCAATCGATACATTAGAGTATTGACCTGCATTGGCCGATACAGACTCGAAATGGTCCAATACGGGTCAATATCAGCCCGATACAGGCGAAAAGGAACAAAAAAGTGGTTTCGATACGTTCCATGTATTGGGCCTTTAGTGGAACGACGATATGTATTGATTGGTATGGGCTGATACGTTGCGAAATTGTGAACCTTGGTTAGGCCCATTACTCTATTGGTTCTTATTCACATTAATTGCAAGTCCATTAGACCTGAATGGCATGGGACTCACTAAGCTCTCACATCAATTCTTATGGGTTTGACCCATGTAGAGAATCACATAGGCCGAATTCACTAGGTGAACCTAGTGAACCCCTAAGCTAATCGAATTGGGCTTATTATGGACCCAACACTTAAGTGTAAGTGGGCTTTGGTTTCAGCCATCTTATGAAGCCCAAAAATAGTGGATTAACATAAGAAGAAAGCCCATTAAGTTTCAACCCTAAATGGTCTTTTGTTCTTATCCTCTCATCCGAAATATCTATCCACTGCTCACAGTGAAGGACCTCTTCCCTAACCATTAAATGCAGCGTTACACTCTCTACTTAATGGATCTCAAGATAAAAACCTTCTACAAACTTTTTGATTAAATAATTTATTTATAAATATAACTATACTTTGCAAGTTGATTTAAAAAACACATTAAAATCCACTGCCGGTAGTTTAAGGTTTTCATCAGAGAGTGTGTAACCTAGAATATTCTTTTTGTTTGACAAAGTGCTAATCTTATCACAATGATCACTCACCCAAGTGATATTCCAAACTACTCCAACATACCTAGGTATTTGACCCTTGGAGGATCTCACTAGTTGGTATATCAAAAGCAGTCAAGTCCAACAGTTGGTGTAGTGCTAATATATTATCAGATTTGGGGTTATGTGCAACATTCTAGTTTTTCCCATCTGTTTTCAAGGTCTAGGGTATAATTGGAAATTGGCCCTTGTTTAATGTTTCTGATAAACACCCATTGATTATCTTGGATCTAACCTTAGTTGTTGAGATAAGATGCTCCACTAAGTCACTAGTACATTAACGTCAGCCTTTCTAAGATAAACTCCCCAAGTCTATCTAATGGTTGAGGACATACTAAACTAACATAAGTCTCATAAATGTCCAATTCAAGGGGTAATACATAGAAAACACAATGGACACAAACATGAAATAATCAAATAATAATGATTTGATTTCGTTCAAACAAAAGTCAAAATACATCAGTCTAATTGGAGTTCAGGGCATACTTTGTTTAACAAATCCCACATGTATTTCCCATTGCTCGGAACATCTGTAAGCACCACACATGAAGCGGAATACTAATAACGTTTCTCCACACCAGGCTTCTAGCCCCCACTTTGTGGATAGTGTTGGAAGGGTTAGGATCTATCATATGGATGGCTGGACAAAATTTAAAAAATTTCCTAATCCTTTTGGGAATTGTATTCCCTATGTTTTGGAAAACTGCATTTTTCCGGATTGGTCTTGCACTAAACTGGACCAGATTTGAAACCAAACAAAGAGGGAGATTTGTACCTGATACGGATACCACAAATGCAGATCCCAAGGTGGACGTTCACGCCCAAATCAGTCCTAAAACCAGCTTCCACTGAAGATGGCGCAATGTATAGGTGAAGCTGATTTAGCAACATAATTTTTAGCAAAACTGCAACCCAAATACTTGGATCGAACTAGGGAAGGTGAGCCTGAAATTCCGTTGAATTTTTCTTGTAAAAATCAAAAGAAAATTGATCTCTATTAGTCCTTGAAAGCCTAGGTCGTGATAGGGTTTCTTGGAAGACAAAAGAGAACAAGAGAGAGTGGTCTTCTAGTCTGGTTCGCCCTCTTCTTCTTTTATCTCCTTATGGAGCACTCTCCTAATCAAATTAGGAGATTATCTAAATCTAATTTGGATCTGGACTCTATTAAGAGATAAGCTTTATCCTCTTAAGAGGATGGGTTATCTATACCCATTTCCAAACCCAGATTTGACCCAAAACACATGACAACCAACTTAAGTTGTCATGTGACAGCTTACTTAATCTTATTAATTATGGGCATTGGGCTCATTTCCTTTAAAGGCTCATGACCCAAGATGTTGCATGGCCAACTTAGGCCTGATTTCTATGGCGTGGGACCCCACAATGACCTTACATAAGTCCACATGGGTTAAGCCCAACCTCTATGAAAAGGCTTAGCCGAATTTATTGCTAAATGCAGTGAACCCCTGACCCTGAGCACATCACTATGGGCTCAATATGGGCCCAACATTTACACCTAAATGATCATTGAACTCAGTCATCCTATGAAGACCCAAGGATAATAGACTTAAGTAAGATAATGCCAATCAAGTAATCAACCCTATAATATGGTCACAACACTGCCTGACAAGTAAGGACCTCTCTCCTAGCTGCAAGGTGCAGTGTCACACTCTCCACTTAGATGGATCCTAGGAATTAAAACCTTTTGCAAACATTTTTCACAAAACATTAATATTATATCATATAAATATATTTTGCAAAACTAAATCTCAAACACAGTTGAAATACATTGTCGGCAGTTCGGGTTTCTATTAGAGAGAGTGTAAGCCCTATCATTCACTTTGTCCGATAAAGGGGCCGATCCTATCACCATGATCACCCACTCAAGTGAATTCTCAGACTTCCCCAACATACTCGGGTTTTGACTCTTGATGGATCTCACTGATTGGCATATCAAACATAGCCCAATACAACACCTAGTGCAGTACCATAATCAAGTCTAGGGGTTATGTATAACTTTCCAGTTTTGCCCATCAATGTTCAAGGTCCAAGCCATAATTGAAAAATGGTCCGGGTTCAGTGTTTCATCCAAACACACACTACATGTGTTTTGGGTCTAACCCTACCAGGTGAAACAAGCTGCCCCAACTTCTTTGGTAGCACATCAGTGTCAGCCTTGGCAGGATAAACTCTCCAAGTCTATCCAACGGCTGAGAACATTCTAAACTAATACAAATATCAGAAGTGTTCAGTTTAAACAGAAACATACCAATATCAACATGAAACAATAATGTACTTTTATTCATTTACAATATATGTATTTGTACATCAATCTGATTGGAGTTGAGGGCATACATTGTCTAACAGATAGCTCCAACAGAAGGATCCCATCTCCCCAATCTTAACTATGGAGAACTATCCTTGAAGAAGCCACACTCCAACACTTCCTTTGCCTCCTTAAAATTCAGTAGAAAAGGGAAAAACCCTGCATTTAATCTGACTCCAACTCTTCTCGGATGCCATTCTTTAGTACTCCAGAACTTCCTCTTTATCTGGCTCAGATTTCACAAATGACTTACTAAACAGGCTTCTAAACGCCTTACTCGGTCAAGAGTCTCCATCTGGACTCTTTTTCTTTTGAGAAAGATCTCCATCTGGATTCACAGATAGTTCTTTCATCTCTATATATTTGGGTTCACGAATACTTCTTTCAAGTACCAAGTTCCAATCCTCCTGAAGTCCTAGTAAGTGTTTTAAATTCCAAAGTTAAGTAGTTTAATTTCTTATTTCAACCTCTTCTGTGCTATTTTGAATTTTCTGCTTCTTTGATTACCCTGTCCAGCCCCTGCTAACCCTTCATTACAGCCCTACTGAACCCTTTTATAAGCCCCTATTTATTTTGTCATTCTCTTTTAATATCCTTGGCATTTCAACCCTCATAAATATTCCCTTTCACCAGCTTCTGCTAACTAGAGGTGTCAATTGGGCAGATTTGGTTCTACCCGATCCAGTCCAATGTGAGTCCACTTACAAATGGGCTGGACCCAATCCAGTCCAAATCCAATACAAACCAAATCCAATCCAATCCATTAAAATGTAAATGGATTGGATTGGATCCAATCCAAACTGAATGAAATATCAAAATTATATAAAAGCACTTTTAGCATTGAAAAAACACTTTTGTAAAAGTACTTTGATAAAAAATTCTTTCATAAAAGTGCTTTTACAAAAGCACTTTATAGAAAGTACTTCGGAAAAGTGCTTTTGTATCAAAGTACTTTTGTAGAAGCACTTTTATAAAAGCACTTTTCGAAAAGTACTAGACTTATAAAAGTACTTTTGTAAAAGTACTTTATAAAAGTGCTTTCGTAAAAGTACTTTTATTAAAGTACTTTCATAGAAGTGTTTTTATAAAAGTGTTTTCATAAAAGTACTTTTGTAAAAGTGCTTTCATAAAAGTTCTTTCATAAAAGTGATTTTCTAAAAGTGCTCCATAAAATTGCTTTCGTAAAAGTGCTTTTATAAAAGTACTATAAAAATGCTTTCGTAAAAGTGCTTCCGTATTTTTTTTGTAAAAGTGATTTCATAAAAGTGCTTTCGTGTAAAAGTACTTTTGTAAGTGCTTTCATAAAAGTATTTTTGCAAAAGTGCTTTATAAAACTACTTCTGTAAAAGTGCTTTTATAAAACTACTTCTGTAAAAGTGCTTTCATAAAAGTACTTTTTAAAAAATGCTTTCGTAAAAGCATTTTTATAAAAGTGCTTTCGTAAAAATACTTTTCATAAAATTAATTTTATAAAAATATTTTTTGTAAAAGTACTTTCATAAATAAAAATGATTTTATGCTGTTTTCAGTTTTGATTGATTTCAAATTGGACAAGGGTTTGGCCTCATCGGATTATTGAAAATTTGGTTTAGGTCTAAGTCAAACCAATAAGAATATGGACCAATTTATTTTGGTTTGGCCCAATCCAATAATTATAATGGATTAAGAATTGGATCAGATTGGATCCAAATCAAAACTGGTCGATTAACACCCCTACTGCTAACCCCTTTAAGATGGCTTAAGAATTGGATCTATAGCAATATCTTGCTATTATATATATCTTAGTTTTTCATCCTCTTAAACTTCATTAATAAATCCTATTTCTCCTGATAGTTTCACACGTTAAGTCACTAAAACCTATCCCTGTACTTGTTATGCAAAATCCATGCACCCATGTACCCTCAGAATCTTTTTCGATAACTTCTATTTGGTGTGCAATAACAATCCTATAGTTGTTTTCTATCCTCTCTGTCATCACTCATCATCTGGTAATTCATGACCACAATCATGTCTTGTTCAACAAATTCATAATGTTAATGTACATTTACTGCACGGCAGCATCCCATTAGGTTTAACTGTTAACCAATTATTGTCAGAAGCCTTATTTAATCTGACACGCTGCATATTTGAAGGTTATGGTTTGTTTGACATGATTTTCCTACGACTCTTTAATGTTTATCTAGAGAAATTTCTATTGCGTTCCCATTATGTGGGTTACATTAATTCCTGTTTGAAGTTCGAAATGGCATACATGCGACATTTTATATTTCATACTTTCTAGTTGATCTGTTTCATTATAAGGTTGGGAGAACACTGTTTCAGTAACACCTTTTCTCTAATTAGTGGGGAAATATTAATTCTTGTATTTTGGGATGATGTAGGTATCACTGCTGAAAGCCCGTGTGAACATTGCTAGTGGTACGCCAAACAGGTGAGAGATAATATTTATTTATTTATTTTACAATTTCTGCCTTGTGTAAGCCAAGGAACTGTACAAAGAGAAACTATACAAAACTAAGGTTCTCCGATCTTTCCGCTGAACTAATAGCTGACTACAGTTAGAAAGCAAAAAAATCAATATCTAAAAACCATGTATTGAAAGTCATGAGTAAAAAGTGCCTTCAGTTCTATTAAGAACTCCTTCCAAAGAATTGGCAGAAACACTCATTTCTTCGAGTCCAAATGCACCAGAAGACCACCAGAGGAGTAACTCCTCAAACTACTCTATCCATCTCACTTAGGCCATCCAGATGCCAGACCAATAACACTTGCATCATTGATTCTGGAAAGCACCCCTTCCATTCATCTAAGTGATGTATCTAGCATGTAGAGGGCTGCAGGGTATTCTTGAAGGAGAAGAAACGGGGAAGAACTAAGAAAGAAATAAGATGGAAAAAAAATATTCCTTCCTCCTTTGCTTTTAATATCTGTATTTTGTCTTTCAAAATCTAGTACGTAACAAAGTTTGAGGCCTTTGTTCCAAATGGGTGGACCATCAACTAAATGTTTAGCAAGGACAGGAGGGGTTATGTGATGACAAGGATGAGGATATGGACAAAGGAAATAGCAAGTGCAGATGGAGTCTTTAGTATCTCAGCCCACTACTGGTTTGAGGTTCCCTATGGGAAGATTGAACAAGTTAGACATCCCAAACACATGTTGAGTGGTACCAGTAAAAGTGAATTAAGGTAAGGTCAAATTTGTCTAGTAGATTATATTATTTATTCATTGACCGTTTTCTTGTTTGCGGTGGAGGTATCACTTGGATTCGGCCAACCCAAACCTAACCCGAAAACAATGGTTTTGAATTAAAGATTAGGTTAGGATTAAAGTTGGAAAATGCAAACTTGATAGAAGGTTGGTGGGGTTAGGCTGTTAGAATTGATGCCTTGGGCAACCAGATCCAACCTAAACCTGGTGTTTTACTTGTCTCTGTATATTCTCATGTTTCATAACAGATACAGGATTCCCCTTCTCAATCACATGAACTACATCCACCAGGGTTTGGGTACCTTTCAAAAGAAGGGTTGGAGGGGGGGGGGTGAAAGGGATGTGGGATGGGCTACCCACCTACCCCCAATCACAACCACGAATTACATCAAGTATCAATCACCATAGCTCTCCCAACCAACTGATCTATTGCAGGAATCTCAGTGAGTGTGGCTGTCTATATAAAGAAAATTACCTTTGATGGGGCATTGCTTTCCCATATCCATTTTCAAGTGGTGTCCTCTCTCCCAGATCCTTTTTCTCATTGAAAGATCTTACAGATTTGCCCACCCACAACATCTCCATTTCCAAGCGATGTCCTCTGATTAATGCCCGTTGCCCCCTTCCCCCCAACATCTCCATGAAATCATCCACCTCCAAATATTGATTGCAATTTACATTTGAACTGTTGCATCTTTTTTTTTACCTGGGCTATAGAAAATGGCCCAGGAAACGATTCATCTAAGGGCTGCTGACTGCACCAGATATCCCTCCAAAATTGACTCTATCACCTGTTCCCAGTTTCATCTTTATGGATGACATAAATGCCTTCCTGCATTTCATAATACCCCTCCACGTCCCTGAACCATACATGCTATGGATAGGGGCAGTTTCCCAATCATGATTTCATCATCATCAAAGCCTTGTCCTGACTATATGGGGTCAGCTACATGGATCCTGTTTTTCCATTCCATTATGTTCAGTGATATCCATTCATCATTAAATTATAGGCATTTAAAATAATTTCTTATTACTTCCACCTGATTTTTTTTTTTTGATAATTGAATGGTAATTTTATTAACAAGATAAGAAAGCTGTTACAAGCATCCCAAGGAGAGGCACTAGGTGCAATCTCTCCTTGAAAAAACCTACAGGTTAAGCAAACGAGAAAAGATTACAATGCAACCCAGTACACATTTTCCCTATTAACCCCTATTACAATGCGCCTCACATAGGTCCCAGGTGCAGCACTTTCAAACAATGTGCGCCTGGAGCTTCACCCCAGGCGTGCACCTTTTTATTTTTTGCACTTTTTGTTCTTTTTTCAACCTAATGACTACTTGTTGGGGATTGCCTTGAGGGGCTTGGTACAAAGGCGGATCATAGAATAAGGAATGCAAGATGTTTTACATCACATTAACTATTTGAAGTATGCAATTGAGCTGAAAAAGAGATTGTGGGTTTTACATGCTTGAAAATATTTTATATGTTTGATTTTATTTTAAATTTTCATTTGAATATGCTTTACATATTATGTTTATGTATTGTAATTTTACATAATTGTTTTTTGAAAACATTTATTTTAAAACTTAAATGTATATTTTTTATTAATATTATGTTTAATATATATATTTTTTATTTTTTTGCATTTCTTGGCATTTTTTATGAATTTTTTGTATTTTTGCTCCTTGCTTCAAAAAGGCGCATGCCTCACCTTGCGCCTTGCGCCTCGAGCGGCAATTGCTCCTTGTGCCTTTTCTGCGTGCCCCTTGTGCTTTATCTGTGCCTTGTACTTTTAAAACACCGGCTTCAACCCATCTAAATGTGAGATTGTCTTCCTAAGCATGTACGGAAGGAAAAGAAAGGTGGAAGGGCTGACTTGTTTCTATACAAGAAAGGGAAATAAACACACAAAGGGTGACAAAAATAGGAGACAACAGAGAAATTGAAGTCGAAGACTGGGGGTTGGGGAGGAGGGTTGCCTTGACTACTGGAGGACGAGAGGACTTGGAGGCAAGGTTGAGGTTAACTCCTTTCTCACCACATGATAAGCCTCCACTTCTAGGGTCACTTGGTTTCTTCCTTGTGAGGGATGTTCCATGAAAAGATTAGCAACCCTGCACAAACCTGCTTTTGAGTCCATTGCTTCTGACTTTGAACGAAAGGAACTTGAACAAGCATCTCTAGAGGTATCACTTTCATCTGAGAGATTGAACGAGGAGGTGGGAAGATGTATCTTCGCTTTCTCATCAGAGTGGATCTCCAACATTGCTACTAAAACTCCCAAGGGTACATGGGGGTTGGTGGGGATTCATCTCCTTCCTAATACAACTCAGCAATGACCTGCAATCATTTAAATTTTTATGTTCGAAGGAATGAAAGGAATGGGCCCGAGAGGCCTTACACTTCTTGTCCCTACTAAAATTAACTGGGCTTGCCTTATCTCTTGGCCTCAACAAAATGGGCTAAGAAACCTGGGCTTGCCCCCAGGCCCAACCAACTGCTCAAATTGATTTGCTCGAACTGAGCCCACATCTTTCAAATTCAAATTCAAGTCAATTGGACCACCATAAAGGGCAGTAGGAAAATAGCTTTAGGATCTGACACTCTAGTCCTCACCTTGTTTGCCCTGCAACCTCCAACTTAGATTGTCCACGTGTAGGCTTAGGGTGAGGAGGGACTTAAAGGCCCTGACTCACTGAGTTAGACTTGGTCATCTTCTTCGGTGAGATAATGATGTTGAACCAGATATTTTGTTCATGCATCTTTTGTCTACACAATAGACATGCAGGTATTAACAAATGTTCTAAAAATCATAATTGTATCATAAATCGTAAATAAATGTGAATCAGATTGAATTGTGAATTATATAATTAATTGTAAGATTATTTTTTATTTTTTAAAAGCTTATCAAAAAATTAAATATGGATATACTAACAGGCAAAATATAAATAGAAAAGTGATCCTACTTTTTTTTTTTTTTTTAAATCCATATCTACCATATATGTACCCCAAACAAAAGAAGTTACCACTTATACAATAGAAGCCTAAGATAACATAAATAAATGGCTCCATATCCTACATATGATGGGGAATAAATTCAATATATGGTTTTAAATAACATAAATAAATCAATTTCTAGTAAGGTCCTTAAAACAAGTCACCCGTGACAAAACTAAATATAAAAAAAAACCAAAATGACAAAGTAATGAACTAATTCTTAATTGAATTGATTTGAATCGGAGCAAATGACAGAAACCATATAAATATTTATGAATCAAATTGTAGGATTCAAATAAAAATCATAAGATCTTTGCAGAAAAGGTTTCAGACATAAGATTCAAAACGAAACCCTTGGGATTCATGATTCAAATCGTGAATCGTGTAAATTGGAAGATTTTGATAATATTAACACCAACAAACTTGTTGACAAGTCTACTTGCTTATGGGAGAAAAGGGTACAATTCCTTTCTTTCTTCATATTTGGACTTAACCTCTCAAAGATCAAGCCATTTAGAAAAGGCTCTTCTTGTAGAAGCATTCTATATTTTCATAGCCAATCAAGTGAAAGGCTTGGAGTGAAGAAAAGCTATATCAACAACTCAATAAGTATGAGTGCTATATGCCTTTAGCCTTGGTCTTTAGTGAATCTTGCCATAAATTGAAGGTTGCTCCCATCATTGAACTGAATCAACGAGAGTTGCATGAAGGGATGGGAGATCCATTATATGGATAGCCGAACCCTGCAGGAAGGTTGGGCGAAATTTCAAAAATTTCTTGACTCCCACCAGCGAATCCTATTCCCAATTTAGAAAATTACATTTTCAAGGTTCGTTCTTGTAACCAAACCAGATCAAATTTGAAACCAAAATAAGGGAGGGATATACCTGATACGGAATCCACGTAAGAATGCTCATCCCAACGTAGGTGTTCACGCCCAAAGAGGGTACCAACTCCTCCCTCCATTGAAAATGACACAACTTAGGGTGTTCACCAAGAACTAGTGATTCTTCAGCAAGAATCGAATAGGACAGTGAGCACGGCTTCTACATTGTTTCTTTTGGCAAGAAACAATATCAAGATCCAATCTTGATCCAATCCAAGGACTGGAAATCGAACAGGGTGGGGCGGCAAGAGCAGGAAGAAAAAGAGCAGAAGGCAAGAGTAGTCTAACTGTGTTGTCTTTTCTCTGTATTCAGCGAATGTATCTTTGGAGGTTGGCCCTGCTCTCTTATTTATAGCCTTAAAGAGAAGAATTCCTAATCCCATTAGGAGTTTTCTAATCCAAATATTTTATTTGAATCTGGACTCTTTAAATGATAAGGATAATCCCTTATCTTATCTGCATCTAAAGATTAGCCTTCCTAATCAAATTAGGAGTTCCTTTGATCCAAATCTTTATTTGGATCTGGGCTCTTTAAGTGGATAAGGATAATCCCTTATCTTATCTGTTGATCCAAATCCCAGATCCGCCCCTATTTAATTAATCTAATTAACCCAGTTCAAAATGGGCTTTTAGGCCCATTAAGCTTTCAGGCTCACTTTCTCTTTAATGCTGGCTAGCTTGGCTCTCTTTGTATGGCGTGGGACCCTATCATTGATCTACACATCAGCCACATGGGTTCAGCCTAGCCTCTGTTACAAGGCCTGGCCGAATTCACTACTGAATACAGTGAACCCTTGAGTCCATCACTATGGTCTCTTAATGGGCCCAACATTTACATTAAATGGTCCTTGGGTCTAGCCATCTTTGAAGGCCCAAGGAATGTGGGCAGATGCAAGATTAGCCCATCAGGTATAATCCTCAATGGTCTTACACTTAACCTCTTAGCCCATAATGGTCAAACACTGCTCGACAAGAGAGGACCTCTCCCTCGGCTGCAAGGTACAGTGCTGCACTCTCTACTCACATGAATCTCGGGAATTAAAACCTTTTGCAAACATTTTGAAACCATAATATATATGTATATCTCTATATAATATATTTTGCAAAACAAATTTCAACGGTTGAAATCAACTGCCGTCAGTTTAGGTTTCCATTAGAGAGAGTGCATCCCCGATCATTCACTTTGTTCGACAAAGGGGCTGATCCCGTCACTATGATCACCCACTCAGATGAATTCTCGGACTGCCCCAACATACCCAGGTTTTAACCCCCTCTAAGGATTTCACTGATTGTGCATATCAAAGACAGCCCAATCCGACACCTAGTGCAGTATCATAATCGAGTCTAGGGGTCAGGTGTAATATTCCAGTTTTGCCCATCTATCTCCAAGGTCCAGAGCAATACTGGAATTTTGGTCCGGTTCAGGGTTTCAAGAAAACCCACACTGCATGTACCTCAGGTTTCATTCTGGCAACTGAGACAAGCCACCCCAACCAACTTGGCAGTACACCAGTGTCAGCCTTGGCAGGATAAATCTCCCCAGATCTATCCAACGGCTGTAAAGATTCTAAACTAACACAAGTCTTATATGTGTTTAGTTTAAGGGTATTACACAGAAACACACATAACATGAATCAAATATGTACTTTATTCATTTACGATAAATGTCATAATGTACATCATGTTGATTGGATCTAAGGGCATACACTGTCTAACATTGCATCCCTTTGTACTTCAATCATTATGGATTCAATTTTATAAGTTGCCTCCATTTTTTGTGTTAATTCAAAACATGTAATGTGGGCCTTGTTTTAGTTGGTTTATTAATTTCTTTTGTTACTTTTCTTGTTCTAATTCCAGGATTAAGAAATTAATTGAAATTGATGCATTAAGGCTTTCACGCTTAGCAGTGCTTGTGCTTGACATGCACATAGATGCCAAGGGCTATTCCCTGTTTACTCAACCACAAGTCAGGTATAGAATTTTAGCTATTCTCTTCTGCTTCCCCCCTTTGTGGCTCCTGATCTCTTTGTTTCCTTATGAGTGGATGTAATTTGTGCACTGTTAAAATCCTATCATCTATTGACTTATTGTCTATTTGTGTAGTGGTGAATTCTGGGACTTGTATACAAGTCACTTGCACCAGCAAGTCATCCAGGGTGATCTACGTATTTGTCTGTATGGCCATATAAGTCAAATGCAGAATGAGGTAAAAAGTGCAGCACTGGATGAATGATTATAGGCCTTTAAATGTACCAATTTTGAGCTTGAGACACTGTGCTGTTGCATATGCTGAGCATTGTTATTCTGTTATTTATTTAGTCAACTGAGGCAAGCTTTTACCTAGATGCTTTTGTGACTTTGAATTTGATATATTTTACATCCAAGTTATGTCTTTAACTGAATTTAGGGGTAACCGGTGTTTTAAAAGTGCAAGGCGCAAAAAAAGCACAAGGGGCAATTTGTGCCTGAAGCACAAGGTGCAAAAATTCAAAAAACTCCAAAAAAATTAAAAAAAATGCCAAAAAGATTAAAAAAAGTGGAAAAAACATTAAACATAAACATAATATCAATAAAATATAAACCTAAATTTTAAAATAAACTTAAGTGGCAATGTTATGTTGGGTACCAGTCCTGATTCTACCTAAAACATTTTGGGTTTATCATTATAACTTGGTGAGGCTTGAGAGATGTGTTGTCACATAACATATGACTATTACTTAAGCTAGAATGATACTTCATCCCCTTAGCAAGAAATTGATGTTTCTACAAATAACCTCCTGCACGTGCATTTTTAAGGTGTTGTTTTAAGTATAAGCAACCTTAGATAACAGTCAATTTTTATTGAACAACCCAAAATGCTTCAAGTAGAAACAAAAATGGTACAAAATATAACCAAAATTGGCCAAAATTTAGGGTTAATTTGGTTTATAGGAACGAGGGTTTGGAATTGGAAACAGAATGGCTAACCATTTATGTGAGTTATGGGAAGCTCATAGCCGGCTCAAAGGAGCTGCCACCCATTTTTTTAGAGGAAATGGGCTCTCATTTCAACTTTGAAATTTGATCTTACTTTCTTGATAGTGACTCCATTTCTCTTTGGGAATGACATTCAACTAAGAGACCTTGGATTATGATGGATTGCGAGAGGGAATGTGTTAGGCACCTCTCTTCCCAAGTTGTAATATCCTAATATGGAAGTTATTTAGGCTTAATTTTCAAGAAACAATTTAAGAAGAGGTAAAACATCCAAAACCGTAGGAGAAGATTCTCAAGTTCCTTTAGACTTGGTTTGAGGTGATGTTATCGAGAGTTGGGTATTAGTATCCCCAAATCCCTTGTCTTTCTACCTTTTGCTTCAAGTTTAAGTGAAATCAGAAATGAGCTAAAATAGACTAAAGAGATATAAGAACAAGTTGAGAAACTTACTTCTTAGTTATAGCCTTGATTGTTGATATCCAGTACTTGGAACAAGCTGAAAAATAGGGATGGCAATGGGGCGGGTTTGGGGAGGGTTTTGTAAATTTTAGACCCTATCCGCCTCCCTAAATCTCCAAACCAATACCTGCCCCGAAACTCGTAGCGGTTTGGATTTTGAGAGTCCAAATACTTCCCGCACATAAAAGTGCAAAACCCTCCCCGACCCTACCTTCCCTGCATTCAAGGGTAGGGGCGGGTTGGGTTTAAAACCCGCATCTAATTTCCTATTATTTCTTGTCATATATAAGCAATAAATAAGTAAAATAACACAAATAAACATCAATATTTCTAATTATATGATTAAGACATGTTAAAAAACACATAAACTAGCAATTATCCTTCACATAAAATTTAAAATATTATTAAGTTAAACACATAGTCCATAAAGTTTATATGCTTTCCAATAATATGCGGGTTGGGGAGGGTCGGGTTTAGCCTAATACTGTACCCTACCCGTACCTGTACGGGTTGTAGAATTCCAAAACCCATACCCACCCCAAAACCCGCCATTTAAGCAAAAAAAACCCACCCCATCGGGGAAGGTAGGGCGGGTACCCACCAGGTAGGATAGAAATTGCCATCCTTACTGAAAATGACGGAGGACTCAAGCTGGTAAGTTGCTTCCAATTGATTTCTCAAAAAAAAAAAATAGGGAGAGGACTTCAAGTTGTTTCACAGCCAATCAAATTTTGACAACGTCTATTAGATGGGAGGAAGATATTTTGGGCAGATTGGAAACTCAAGAGCTTAAGACTTGGGGGGTTCTTTCTGAGAAAGCAAGAATGCAGGTGTTGTAGAGGTTAGGAATGCTTCCAGCTCGTCCTTCCCTTTGTTGGGTTCGATTTGGGTCCTTTCTATAGAGATAAGAGGGAAAAAATCTATTTGAAACTTCAACTAATCACAAAACTTGGGTCTTAAGAGATTGTTTTCATGAAAATGGCAATGATTTTCAAATGGAGAAGGTTTGTAGTTAACATTTTTCTTGGTGCAACATTTTTCCTCGATGCGGGGTTGATTTCCACGGGTTTTGACTCAACCATAAATGTCATTTTGTCTTTTCTTAGCTTTAAGTTGGGGTATCTTTAGGTTTTTGGGTATTTTAAGTCTATTAAACTTAATTTTATTAGTCTAGATGTTTTATTAGGTCAAGTACAAAGTTGACATCAACCTCCACCTTCTTGAGGTTGGAGGTTGGGATAGATGAAGGGGCGATTTAATCTGGTGCATTGAAATGAAATTGTTCTAGTTTAATGGCCAAACAAGTGAATTAGTTCGTGAAATTAGACGCATTGGGGTCTTTGGTGGTGAGGTTTGATTGGTCAAATGAGGTTTGTATGATTATTTACGACTGATAAACTCTAATCAATGAGATCTGTTGAAATGGAAGTGGATCAAATAAAGGAATCTTCGGATGTGATTGTTTCATTGGTTTGAATTTTGGATCTATGCTCAAGGAATGTTTGACAAGGGCCAAGTTCAAGCCTGGCATCTGGTCGTACGACCAAGCGAAGACATCCTGGAACTTTGTGAAAGAAAACACAGATCAGTCTTACTTCTAACAAAGGCCTAATGTTTCCGATGAGGAAAGTTTTTTTTTACCTTTCAGTAGGTCAAGTAACTTTTGTTTTCCTTCTAGCTTGGTTGAAATGTATAATGGCCTTTTCTTTGCTTCTTCTGTGGCCATGTTTATTTCTTCTAACGGTTCTTTTACCACGTTGATGGAATCTTGCATATGTTTGGGAGGTGCGTGGATCTCATCATAGTACTCTACGGTCTCCTCCCCAATCCTTGTTATTTCGGGTAAATTTTAGTATCTTTGGCTTCGTTATTAATTGTGTGTATATTTATTGGGTGTGTCGTACCTTTGATTCTGGTAAGCTTTGTTTGGGTGGTTCGTTGTCCTTCTGCGATGAGATTACCGCGATGTCTGTTTGTAAAGATGATACGGTGAAATAGTTCCGGTTGAAAAGTTACTTGCAATGAGCGCATGGAGGTATATACATATTGGAGAGTGTAATAACTGTTTCCATTCAGAGTCCATGCGTACAATGATGGATGTATATGAGTATTAGATGCATTGTTTAAGTGATGAGTATATGGGAAATTTTATTTCAATAAAAGATGCATGTACAATGGTTGACTTGAACTTGATGATCATAGTATAACAAATTTTTGATGTATATATGATAGATATCAAGCATATTGGTTATTTCAATTTTAGCGATGGCGGTATAGCTTACAGTGACCATTTCAAGATATTTAACATTAATTGTAAAGTCATAGCTCTGGGATGGCTTTCTTAATTGCTGGCGCATCACCGTCCTCGTACTCCTCTACAATGGTGTAATAGCTCTTCCCATCATCGTCGATCGCTCTTACGCACCTCGTCCTCTTCTTCCTCTCTGGTGCGGCAGGAGGTTCATTCGCAGGGTTTGGCAGCTACATGCCTTCTACCTTGGCTATGCTCATCTCACCCTCATCAGGCAATTCGGTGTAGTGGATTGCATCCTATAGATGAGCCTTTGATTTATCAAAAGGGACACAAGTCTTAGGGATCCTCACCACACGTCCCTTGTGTTTTGCCTTAATGCATTGGTGGTACGTCGAAGGGACTAAGGCCAACCTATGTATCAACGGATGTCTTAGCAGGGCATGGTATACGGTCCTCCCTGAGATCACCTTAAATTCTTGGGTGATGGTGAACGACCTTATCACAATCGGTATCTCAATGGATCCTTTTGTGATGGATGTGTTACTATTGAAGTCCGTCACTTCCATGGGTAACCCCTTGACTGTCTCTTTCTAGATGCTCATCAACTTCAAGGTGTGGACGGATATAGATTCACGAAGCTGCCTGGATCAACCATGGATCGCCTCATCTCAAAGCCCCCTATCTTTGCTGTGATATATAAGGGTTGGTTGTGGTGGGGGTCAGTGGCCAGCATGTTATCTTGAGTGAACTCCACGTTCGTCCTGTCAAATCGTTGGGGCTCCAACGACCTTCTAAATGTCTCTGCCAGTGCCCTGATGGCGAGTCTCCTGTTAGACAGTGTATGCCCTTAGCTCCAATGAGGTTGATGTACATATACATTTATTGTAAATGAATAAAAGTACATTATTGTTTCATGTTGATATTGTTATGTTTATATGAAATTATCGTTTAAAGTAGATACTTATGAGACTCGTGTTAGCATAGAATGTTTGCATCCATTGGATAAACTTGGGAGAGTTTATCCTGCTAAGGCTGACACTGGTGTGCTGCCAAAGAAGTTGGGGCAACTTGTCTAAGTTGCTAGGGTTAGACCCAAAGCACATGCAGTGTGTGTTTGGTTGAAACACTGAACCTAGACCATTTTCCAGTTATGCCTGGACCTTGGAGATTGATGGGAAAAACTAGAAAGTTACACATAACCCCTAGACTTGATTATGGTACTGCACTAGGTGTTGGATTTGGCCATCTTTGATATGCCAATCAGTGAGATCCATTGTGGGTCAAAACTTGGGTAGGTTGGGGCAGTCCGAGAATTCACTTAAGTGGGTGATCTTAGTGATAGGATCGACCCCTTTGTCGAACAAAGCGAATGATAGGGTTTACACTCTCTCTAATGGAAACTTCATGATCATGATCACCTCCTCTTTGGTGCAGACAAAAGGGGGAGGGATCGGTGCATTATTTCTTCTGCCTTGGACTGCAATAATAGGGCCTTGCCTAGGCCCTCTAGTATTGCGAGGCTTTCTATCGACAACATAGGCCTCGTTCTTCCCATACTGTCCTGAGGCTGATGTAGACTAGGACGAAGTGCTTTTAATAGTGCATGTCGTCCTCTTCGCGCACTTCCACAACTAGTTTAAAGTCTTAATTTATACATTTTCTATGCCTATCCTGTAGGCGGGCTGCATGCCTTGCATGCATTGTTCGACGAAGCTCTTCTCAGTGACATGCTCGTTGAAAACTAAGTGGGTCAACTTCTGAAATCTCATCACATAAGCCAAGAGATCTTCCCCTGCGCGCTGCTCTGTGTTGCGTAGGTCTACCATTGTCAGTCTCCACTCCAGGATAAACCACTTTGACAGGAACCTCTTTGCCAGTTTTGCCCACGAGTCAATGCTACCTGCGGTTAGGTTGACGAATCAGGTATATGCTGGCCTGGTTAAAGATTTGGAGAACTCTCTGACTTTTAGGTCCCCATCGGGAGCAAAAGACCCCAAAACATCCTCAAACTTGTTTACATGCTCTTGAGGGCTTCTCTTCTACCCGTCGTACTGTGACCACTGTTGGGGAGGGACGTACCTAGTGGGCTAAGGTTTGTAAAGGATTTAGAGTTTTGATTGGCGGATTGGTGACTGGTGGGGATGGATGCAGGAGGAACGACTAGGGTGAAAGGGGACTATTCGGTCCTGGCTGACTGTTGGAGGAGAACCTGTAGAGTGGCTCTCATCTCTTGTTGCATTTGCTCCAGGTTGTCGAAATGGGACTCGAACTTGTATACCTTGTTCGAGAGTATTTCGATGTCAACCTGCTCGATCGACTCCATACCAAACTAATCTCTAGTCTCTAGGTTAATGACCTCTTGGTTGTTGTTGTGTTGTTTAGGAATGGGAAAAAGGTTGATACTACGTGCGTCCATCCTCTGTGATCAAGGAACAACCAGAGATTCTAATGTGAGTGGTGGATAGGCTATGTATGGGGGCCTCCTTGAAGGACAAAGGAAGATCGAGTGCAGGAGGTAGGCTAAAGGCTAGGGAAAATGAAGTGATAGAATGATGATTGTTTCGTTATGAGTTGGACCCCTATTTATAGGGAGAGATCTCGAGGTCCCAAAAGGAAGGAGCCAAAAGTGCTTGATTCCAATTAGGAAAGGGAATCTCGGATTCACTGTTAGTTGTTAGGGAGCATTGCTAGGGTTTTGCCACATGTCTTATAAGATATTTCAAGGACGAGCTTTCCTTTCATTTGAGGATTCTCATAATACACGTGTACTAATTCCTTTCGTGGCCTAAATCGACATGGCGCAGGTGACATCACTGCTTATCTCGCATGTCCTTTTTTAAGTCTACGAGTTATCCTGCCATGCGCGTTTTTAGTGATGCATATGCTTCTTTCCTTTACTTCTATCTGGCGATGGGCTTGCACTCATCATGATCGTGAGATGGCTTTAAACTCATAGCAAGTTCGTACGGTTCTAAAGTTCATCGCAACATGTTTCAGGTTATGAACTCACCGCAGACATTCGTGTAGTATTGGTTTGACACCCTATGTATTCTGATGGTCTGAATGACCACTATGTACCTACACATGGCAGGTTAATATAAGTGATGACCCCTGGATTGAGGGTTGAAATCCAGAAGATATTCGGGACTTGGGAATTAATGTTAATAGCAAGGTGGTGACTTTCATAACCCCCTTACCAAAGAATGGAATCAGGCAATGAACCCATGGAACACCTTTTTCTTCCAATGCCTTATGATTCAAAAAATCTGGTTCATGTCTTCTCTTAATCTTAGGGTGGGGATTAAGGAAAGTTGGATACTTAAAGAATGGTTCACCCACTGGACTGAAATCGATGAGCCCAGTAGAAGTGGTGTGGTTTCAGTTTTTTCGAAGTGTTCAATGGTCATGTGGCAGATTTGGAGAACATGCTGCAAACTAATTTTTGAGAAGGCTTCCTTGACATCTTTGCTATAATTAACAGAATACTTTAGGAAAGCCCTCCTGTGCACTATATGAAATTTAATTTTGATGGTACTACATCAAATATTAAGAGAGGGAGGGCATGGTTTCTAGAGACGGTCACCATGGTTCACTGATCGTTGCTCATTCCATGGCTTTTACGGTTTTCTCCCCCAATTGAGATTGAAGTGCTAGCTTTAAAGTAAAGTCTGAAATTAGCCTTGGGTCTCCATTTACACCATGTTATCTTTGAGGGGGGATGCACTTACTATCATGAACTCCTTGTTGGAGGTCTCAAAGGATGCTCCTTGGCATATAAAGCATCACGTTGCTGATTGCAGATGTTGGGTTAATTTGAGCAAAAGTCATGCCTATTTTCTTGCATAATTTGAGTGCAGATGTTGGGTAAAACTAGTAATTTTAACTTGGGGTAAATTGCTGAAACCTCCCCTGAAGTTTGGTAATTGCAATTACCTCCCCTGAACTTTTTGACAATTACAAGTAGATTCCTTTGTTAGAATCCTCTAACAAGAGACACAAAAATACCCAAAATATCCATGCAGATACTATTGAGGCCGGTTTCTAAAAGAAATATTACAAACGTTATGAACAAAAAAATAAGAGTTTAAAGTTTTAGCTTTACCTTTGAGCAATTGATATGAGGGGAAAATTTGGAACATACATCAATTTTGAAAAAAGAGATTGGAAAGGTCTGGGGTAATGATTAATACAAAAGAAAATTTGGAAAATAAACATTTTGATCAAAAGTAACTACATGAGTATTTTGGACATATTTTTGTGCCTCTTGTTAGAAGATTCTAATAGAAGGGATCTACTTGCAACTGAATTAAAAAGTTCGTGGGAGATTTTGTACTTTTTACATAGTTATTTTAATTAATAATTAAGATCTTTTATGTTAAATGCATCTCTTCTCAAAAAAAAAAATGAATATCTAGATCTTTTCAATTTATCCATATATATCCAATGCGATTGCAATAGGTACACTATGTGATACCATTATTTTGAACCTTGATTGTTTCAAATATTCAGAAGCTATAGGACTGTGACACTGTATAACCATCTTCAACCATAACAGAGATGGTAGCTAGTAGAGAAAAAAATAGCAAAGATGATTCATCAAAAAAAAAAAAAGGCAAAGATGGTGTATTGGTAAACGTCCTTATCAATTAGTTGGATCTTTTGTGCATATATGATCATGGACTTATAAATGATGGAAATTAACAAGTAACCACTATTATTAGCAGGTTTCTACATGGCATACACACTTAAACGTCCTAATTAGACCTGGCAAAAAGTTGATCCAACTCATGAATCCGATCCAATCTAACCCGAAAAAATAGGGTTAGGGTCTCATATTTAGCTACCTGAATTTGAGAATGACCCAACCCAGTCCAACCTGGAAAAATTGGATTGGGTTGGATTAGACCATTGGTCAACCCGCTAATCTGATTGTTAGGTTTAATTGGGCTACAAATTTCCACTCTTTTAATCCTTACTATTTATTGTTTACAACTCTTTGAATTGTTAAATGTTCAAGTTTGTATTTTATTTTTGGAATTTTAAGATTAATGCTTTTAATTTTGGCATTTTTTTTTTATTTTTAAAAATTTCAGTTATTGGTTTGGATGACCCGAATTGACCTATGGGTCAACCCTAACCCGAACATTTAGGGTTAGGGTCTAACATTTGCCAACCCAATCCAAAATTCAACCTGACCTGAAAACAACCCAAAGTGTCTTGACCCAACCCAATTGCGAGGTCTAGTCCTAATCTAAGATCACATTTACATTCAAATGATTAAGAGGCCGGATTTGAGTCTGTTACGAGGGTTCATACAGTCCACGTTCATCCTCATAAGAGCCAGAATGAACTCTCCTGAAAAATTTATTATAGTGAAATCCTAGTATGACTTTCCTCACGGCAGTATAGATGTTATTGCTTTTGTGCTTAGATCATATGTCAATATTAATTCTTGAAAGCTTGTCAGCACTAGTCTCAAGTTGAGATAAAGGAGAGTCGTGTTAGGTTGGCAGCCGCTACTAAAACTTTTAGTTAAACCTCTGTAACCATGAAATTTGATTTATCTTTTGTATAAGGACAACATAGGATTCATATAACCAATCCCTTGGAGTTGGGACATGCATGGCTAAGATGAGGATGAGGACGATAATAATAATGAGGGTGATGATGATGATGAATATCAAAATAAAGTGAAAAAAGATCTGAGCCCCTGTTTGGTATCACTTATTTTAATTTTTATGTATTTATTTGAATAAGTATTTAAAATAAGTTGTGGGATCATATAAGTGGAAAATAAGCACTTATTTGTATTTGGCAAAAAAGAAGTGAATATGTATTTATTTTCAAAATGAGTATTTAGAAAAAAAAAGCAACCCAGGGGCTGCTTATTTTAAGCACTTGTTCCAATTTCTGAGGCAACTATCTCCATCGATTTTTCAAAATCCCGTTGAGCATCTTCTCCAATTGAACTCCAACATGAATCGGTGACGGTGATAGGTGACACTGAGTTGAGAAATCATTCCAGATACATAAATCTCCTCTCTTTTTCTCCATTTTTTGCTCCATTTTGCAGAAATCTTCATGGTAATTGTCATTTTTGCAAATATAAGTATTTATTGGTTAAGTGGTTTACCAAACACTGCAACCCAAATAAGTACTTAAAAATTAGTGCAAGTAGTTTGGGGAAAGACCTCCCAAACACTATTAAATAATACTTAAATAAATACTTTCTCCAAAGATAACCTTAATCATATTGTGCCAAGTGGTTTATTACATGGGCACCCGACCTTTGTATTGAAACCAAAGTCCACATGTTAAGTCCTCACAAAGTCACAAAACTCGCATCACATTCTTCATCAGAGGTCTATGTCATGATAGACAATGTTATCTACTCTCTTTAATTGGCCGGCATTTAGAGGTTGGTGGAATAAAATCGTTTTATTATCAAAGCTGTCCTTAAGTTAACAAGAATTTTTCATAAAAATGTGAATATAGAAATAAATGAATTCGTTTCTTAAGTCCCAAAACGATTTCGTTTCTATGTTAATTAGCATCACTGAATTGAATTTATTTTAGATTAGAAAATCCCTTCAAATGTTGACAAAATATGCAAAAATTCACTCTAATATTATTATCTATTTGGGAGGCCCGAAGCATACTGGTTTCTAGCTTTTCGAGGTGTACAACTTCGGTGAGTCGGCAGTGTATGGTTTGGGCCGTTTAGCTCTGAAGATTCTGAGAGGACGAGGGAGAGGGGAAGAGAGAGAAAATCCGGATCCTCTCCCTTACAATGGGTTTATATGTTAATGGGTATTGGGGACCCCTATTTATAAATTTTTGGCTTTCCTCTTTCTAGAATTTTCCTATTGTTTTCTCTTTGCTCATATTTGCCGTTGTGCTTAATTAATGCACACATTTAATTAATACGTATGCTTTTAATTATCATTCGAGAATATTCTTGAATGTTGTTATTCTAGAAAAGTCTCAGGATGGCATTGTTCTGTAGATTTATATAACGTTTTAAAAAACGATTTGGCAATGGAATTGTTCTGGCCACCGGTTTTGGGTAGACGGTCCGACTGTCTGATGATGGCTTATTTTGACAAATAAATTGAAAAAATAAAAAAATAATTGAAAATAAAAACGATCAAAAATCATTGAACAGATCGATGGTTTGATAGCCTGGATCAATAGGTTGTTGACTTTTTCAATGATTTTTGGTCAAAAACCGGGTTTGGGTTAAAATGGAACCGGTTACTTGAACGGTTCACGGGTTGAACGGTCTGACCGTTCAGATCAATGACGGTTTGAAAACCTTGGATTTATAAATAATTATCAAATAATTAGACTGATCCAAATTTATGCCGGGTTGGCTGGGTTGAGGTACTTACATAAATCCATTGTCTTACGTTGGCCCCCCTACTTAACGATGGGTAAGGACCATTGTTAAGCAGAAATTGAGTCAAGTGTTTCAACTATTATACTCAAGTATTAGCCCCCATTTTGGAAGCGTGGTCATAGGGTATTGATGCTTCCAAAATATATTGTTATTGTTGAAGATTTTTTTTATAAAATTATCCCCAAAAATTTTGAAAAATTTTAATTTAGAGGGTTTTTGTAAGATTATCCTCCAAAATTCTAAAGAAATTTTCTAAAAGATTATCCCCCAATTGTCTGAAGATTCTTTTGAAAGATTAGCCCCCAAATGTTCTGAAGAAAATTTTGAAGGATTATCCCCCAAATGTCTGAGGAATTTTTTGAAAAATTAGCCCCCAAAATTATGAAGAAATTTTTGAAAAGTTAGCCCCCAAAATTATGAAGAAATTTTTGAAAAGTTAGTCCCTAACTGTTTGAGTAATTTCCTAAAAAAATAGCTTCCAAAATTTTGAATAAATTTTTGAAAAATCAACCCCCAAATAGATGAGGATTTTTCTAAAAGAGATTAACCCCCAAGAGAGAGAGAGAGAGAGGAAGTTCCGTAAGTAATACCATATTCGAGGTTAGTGCCTTATTTTAGCCATGTGTTATCAGGGCGTGATGCTGCGAAACAAAGTTACTAAATAGATAAGCAAGGTTACAAGCAAAGTTGTTGAGCGTTGTCATAATCACAAGATTAAATTATCACTAATGAAAATATTCTACGAGGTACGAGGCGCGAGGTGTGAGGTGCAAAGCGCAAGGTGCGAGATGCAAGGCACAAAGCCATATTTTTTATTTCTCATTTTTATAAAATGACTGCATTGTTCCATACATCTTGGTACAAATTATGAGCTCATTTCTCAATGTGTAAATATGTAAATCATGGATAGCTTCGAGCATAAGTTTAAAAAGCATGAGTACATGCATTTTTAAACTTATGAATTTGAATTGCCTATGAGGTATTAAGCATCAATTTGTTTAGGAGTTTGAACTACGAGGATTATCGTTGATGAGTTGTATATGCCATGTATACAAGAACATAAGTAAGCATGACTTATATAAGTATGAGCACAACATATAAGCATATGTAAGTGTGGCTACCCGACTTGGAGGGAGACAGAATATTGAGTGTGGATGGAGTCGCCACTAAAATTTTTGGAAAATGGGAATTTAAGAAAACCTAAGATTTAAAAAAAAAAACAATTGTTTTCTTAGTAATTCGTTTCCTAGTGGAATAGAAATTTTTAGGGTACGGGGACTAAGGTATGGTTTGGAAAGGTGTTAAACACCCCATATACACTTAGTTAAACCGGCCTTTACTTCACCAAAGTTTCAAGCATTATTGTAATAATGTTGGGCATATTGTCACACACATACACATTAAGCACAACAATTATTCAAAGGAAAGTATTGTAATTCTAACTAATTAAGAAGTAAATTAACCACAACCATAAGAAATCAATTAAATGGCGAAGTAAATTGTCTAGTCTAACATGAGGAAAATTTGTTAGAAAACAACAACAATGACCAATTAGAAGATTCTATGACAATAGCATCGAAGAATTTGGAAATTGAATACTTATGAAAGGAACACTAAAAATAGCATGAGAATGATTTAACCCAACCTAATGAGATGATTGAAAAAGAACACTAGCAACCGACTAATGGTTATACAAACTTTCCAAGATCCCCTAAATGAATGCAATTATGTATGCTCCAAGAATCACTCTAGTTTAAGTTATATAATGATGTATGTCTGCTACGAAAAATACAAGGTAGAGTGGAGGACTTAATGCTAACTAAGTGGCTATTTGACCGAAGTGACTCTTTCTATTCCATGTTTCTTTGATTCCATAAAGTGAAAAAATAAAAAGAATATGATTTCAACCTTTCCATTTTAATATCTGTTCAATCCAAATAAATTAATTATAGCAGTTCTTTTAATTCAAATCAAGTCTTCCTCTCAATTTAGTTGTTCTTGAAATGTTTTGCTAATTTCTATGATTTTCATGATAGAGGTTGACCTTGTTTGCATCACATTGCATTTTTCATTCCTTTAGCTTAGTCAACCATAGGAGCATTAGTAGCCTTACAACCATAGAACAACCTTAAGCTGTTCTCCTAAATTTCTTCTATCTAGCAGTTGTCCCAGTCCGATTATCTCTTTCATCCCATAGATTTGCCTTCAGTAGTAGCTTTGTTAATCGTAATACCTTGACCCATTCATAAATCACCCCTACTTAGCATCCCTAGTTAGTCCACTCATATTCTAATGCAATTGGAGCTTAATAAATCAATACCCATCACAGTGAACTCCTTAGCTCTTACTTCCCCCATCACTACTATCAAACTCATTGATTAGATAGTTAATTCATAGTAGCCTACCTCCTCCATAATCCTTCCCTAATTTCATGCATGTTTCTTTATCTGCTTAAGTTTTAATCCCACTTGATAGTTAATCTACCATTGTATGTTCTAAACTAGGGCAAGTCAGTTTATCATTGATTTTTCAATGTTTTTTTCCAACATTGCATATTTTTCAACGTAAACTCTGCATTCTGTATTATGCCATCTTAGTTAGCTAGACTCTTACTCCCTTCGTGCAGATCAAATAATTTAATTAAAATTAGAAGGGATGAATAAAGCAAATGTCGCAATAACAAAAGAGAATTGCTAACAAAAAAGAGAAACAAATAATAAATGTAATGACAAAATAAAATAAAATAAAAAGAAGAAATTGCCAATCAACTTTTTAAACCAGAGAAGTTTCTTCAAGACCATGTCAGCCAGATTAAGAGTTTCTTCGAACTCAAAGAACATTACATCAGCCAGATCATATAACCCAAAAGAGCTGCATATCGAGAGAGAAGATCGGAATTAGTCTTTAGCAAGTGTGGTAATGCCTTTGAGTGTTGTGGTGATCTACGAAGATGTAGCCAAGTTGAAGAAAGATTTTGAGGAAATAAGGTGTATCCGATTGTCTTCTACACAGATTTTGACAAGTTATGCATATACCCAGGGTTGGAGCTACCAAAGTTCATTTGAGTACATACTGTGGAGAGATGTTTCATCTTGGGGTAGATGAAAGGGTTCTCGTCCAACTTAGTGTTGACATGGTTCACATCACTTGAAATAGATAAGAAGACTTGGAATCAAATTGTCATATCTTTTCTAGATTAGTCCAATTAGGGCATAGATTTAACTCCAATAAGGGAGACATTGGAAAGTACCAGAGGCAACTTTTGTTGAATGTGCATTCCGATATAGATATATGGCTACCCAGTTGAAGGCTCCTTTGCTTTTCAAAGAGATTATTGAATTGTTTCTTAGTAACTAGAGTGCCCTTTTTGACATTTAAAAAGTATCAGGATTTTAAGGATTTTAAAGGCATAGTCACTATTGGAAAGAGAATTTAACATGACTTTTTATTGAAAAGCTACAACTTAATTACAAACCTTCCTCTATTTGATGAAGTAAATGAAATACAAACTACTGTTAGTAATTATCAATAAATTAAGCCTCCAAGTTAAAAGCGCCCTACTTTTCCCTTGTAACCTGATAGAAGAGTCAAGAGACGACTTAACCTACTTTTAGTTCCGCTATCTTAATTACTTCCTCGGTTGGTATGAGAAGGAAAGTTGATTTCGCTTCAACTAAAGCCAATTCCAAATCCACTTCTTTGAAGATTTAGGGTAAGTACATTCTTTGATTATTATCAAATGTTAGGGCATCCTATTAATTAGTGTGTTCCTTTTTTGACTTTTAGCCTTAGCGGCATACCACAAGTTGTGATCCTTTCCGTTTTGTTTAACCTAAAGTTTCTAGACATGCTGCCATGTTCCCGTGGAAGCTTCATCCTTAAGGTCTTCAATATTATTTGTCTTCACCATCTTTGTCAAAACAACAAAATAAAAATAACAAAATGAAAAAAATAATATGAATGTCTTAATTCTTGGATCACTTAGTTTTATTTAATAAAGGTCCCGATACCGAACAATCTTTTAATCATTTTCTTTTTTCGTTATTCACTTTGCATTTTGCATAATAACTTCTATTTCTTTGGTAAAGTATTTTAAGTTTCTACTTGATGTTTCATTTCTGTTGTTCTATTATTTTGTTTTACCTAAAATATTTATCCACGATAAAGCAATAAGTTTTAATAAAAGGGGACGTCTCAAACTTGGTACACTGAAAGGTCCCATCCTACCTTGGCCACACATTGAATATTCCTTGCAACATTTTCATGCATTTTATTTATTCCACCAATTCCACACACACACATGTGCACACTTCTTATTTTCCCTCTATGATGGTGTCTCGTGCATACTTTATCCGTTGTTTGAAGTTTGATACTCTCTTAAAATAAAAGGGTGGGGGGAGAAAAAAATAAAAATGGAAGAGAAATTAGAACAAAGTAAGTTTAACCTAAAGTTTTTGGGCATTTTGCCATGTTACTATGGAAGCTTCATCCTTAAGTTCTTCAGTATTATTTGTTTTTCACCATCGTTGTCAAAACAATAAAAGTAATAATAATGAGAAAAAGAAATAATACTAGTGTCCTAATTCTTTAATCACATAGTTTTATTTAATAAAGGTCTCAATATGGAACAATCTTTTCATCATTTTCTTTTTTTTTGTTATTCATTTTGAATTTTGCATAATAAGTTCAATTTCTTTGTTTGGTGCGGGGAATGCATCTCTATCAAGCTAAAGCACCAATATCCATTCACAAGTATGTCATCAAATAAAGCCATCCTTGATAGCTCAAACTTGGGCAATCATGAGGTCAAAATTGTTGTAACTTGATATACACTCCTTTGGATGTGCCTCTTGAGCTAGCATAGAAAGAAGTAGCATACAACCTAGTGCTTTGTTGATTAATCAGGGAAGGAGGCCATTATCAGCCATTTTTTATTCTCAAAACACCTTATCATTTTTAATACTAGTAGTTATCCCATCGAATTGAGTCATTAGACCTTTTTCTTTGGAAAGCTTGTCAAACTCCTAGGATGTTTCTTCCTAAAAGGCTTACAAATTGAGAGAAAGAAAAGAAAGAAAAAAAAGAGAGAAATGAGGAGAAAATAAGAAATGGAAAAAGAGAGAGGAAAACCAAGAATTGCAATACAAGGAGTAGGATTACATCCATTCTAGTATCCTCAAGTTTTCTAAGTATTGAAACAGCCAAATAGTGCTAATATCCTTAAGCCAATCAAACTCGAATTGCACTTGACATGTAGTTCTTCCTATGGTTTATGCATATTGTGAAGAAACGATGGGGGCCTTTTTTGGCCATTAGCTTTATCTCTTTCACTTTAAACCCTATTTTATTGTTAAATACACTATTTACCTCTTTGAGCCTTTATAGTGGTCATTCCTTCCAAATAAACCCTCCCAAGAGGTGGATGTCGTATATTCAATTATGTGTATGAATCTTAATCAATTTTTGAGAGAAAAGGAAAAGAAATAAATATGAAAAATTGGAGCAAATAAGCAAACGCTGCAAGAAAATTCACTTTTAGCGGCAATCAAAACTGCCAGTAAAAGTCTTCAAAACTTTCGATAGAACCTTTACCGGCAATTGCCAAACTGTTAGACAGTTTTGTATGCCCTTAGCTTCAATCAGAATGATTTACATTATGAGTTTATTGTAAATGAATAAAAGTGCATATTTGATTCATGTTCCCTTGGTATGTTTCTGTGTAATACCCTTAAACTGGACACTTAACGAGACTCGTGTTAGTTTAGAATGTTCACAGCCAGTGGGTCGGTCTGGGGAGACCTATCCTGATAAGGCTGACACTGATGTGCCACCAAGTCAGTTGGGGCGGCCTGTCTCAGCTACTGGGGTGAGACCCTAGGCACATGCAGTGTAGGATCAATTGAATCTTTGAACCGACCAGATTTCCAGTATTGCCCTGGACCTTGGAGATTAATGGGCAAAACTGGAAAGTTACACCCGACCCCTAGACTCGATTATGATACTGCACTAAGTGTCGGATTGGGCTGTCTTTGATGTACCAATCAGTGAGATCCTTAGCGGGGGTCAAAACCTGGGTATGTTGGGACAGTCTGAGAATTCATCTGAGTGGGTGATCATAGTGACAAGATCAGCCCCTTTGTCGGACAAAGGTAATGATCGGGGGTTCACTCTCACTGATGGAAACCAAGACTGCCGGCAGCCGATTTCAATCGTTGAGATTTGTTTTGCAAAGTATATTTTATATGAGATATAAAAGTATATATATTATGGTTTTTAAAATGTTTGCAAAAGGTTTTAATTCCCGGGATCCATATAAGCAGAGAATGCAACACTGTTCCTTGCAGCCGAGGGAGATGTCCTCTCTTGTCGAGCAGTGTTTGATCATTATGGGCTGAGAGGTTGAGTGTAAGACCATTGAGGATAATACCTGATGGGCTAATCTTGCATTTGCCCACAGTCCCTGGGTGTTACAAGGTGGCTTGGCCCAGGGACCACTTAGGGTTAGTGTTGGGCCCATAGAGCCCATTTGATGGGTTTCAGGGGGTGCACTGTCCATAGCAGTGTATTCGGCCAGGCCTTGTAACAAAGGCTAGGCTGAACCCATGTGGCTGATGTGTAGATCAATGCTTGGGTTCCACGCCATACAAGGAAGCCCAACTGGGCGGCAGTTAGGAAGGTTAAGTGAGCACATAAGCTTAATGGGCCTAAAGCCCTTTTCGAACTGGACTTATTTAATAAGTTAAATATGGGCGAATTCTGAGATGGATCAGCAGATAGGATAGGGCCCTCACCCTATCCACTCAGAGAGTCCAGATCTAAATGTGATTTGGATATGGAAACCTCCTAATAAGATTAGGAGAAGGTTGATCCAATCTGCAGATAAGATAAGGGTTTATCCTTATCACCTAAAGAGATGTTTTGATCCAAATAAGATTTGGATCAGCAACTCCTAATTGGATTAGGAGCTGATCCTTTGGGGTTACAAAGAAGGAGGGGGCGGCAGCCTTTAGAAGATACATACTGACATCCTCTTCAGAGCTGAAATCACAGAAGAAAGATTTCTGCAATCCCTGCGAAAATCTTCCTTGCCGCCTCCTTCCTGCAGCTGCTAGACATCCAGTTCGATCTCGAATTTTATGGGAGAAGTCAAGATTCGATCTTGACATCAGTTCTTTGTGAAAGAATTGATTGGAAGCTGTGCTCACGTGCCATCCTGTTGTTTCTTGCGAAGGACAGAGTTCTTGGAGAAGAACACCGTTGATTCTGCTCCATCCTACACTGCACCATCTTCAGTGGGAGCAGTCTTTGGATCCTTCCTTGGGCATGAACACCTTTGTTGGGAGATATTATCTCTCCGTATCATGTATAATCCTCTCTTACTCTTTTTGGTTCAGATCTGGTTCAGTTTATGGTTCAAGATTGATCCTTGAAAATATGATTTTTTAAATAGAGAATGTGATTCTCAGTTGAAGGGAGAGAAAAATTTTTGAAATTCGCCCCTTTATTCCGCAAGATTTAGGCGTCCATACGATGGATCTCTCATCCCTTCAGAACAACCTCTAAAACATGTATCACTAGAAGTTCTAGCAGCGGTTTTGGTGACTACCAGTTAAACTCTCAAAACTATCGCTAGAATTAGAGTTATACCAACAGTTGTCGACTCCCAATAGATGGACAAATTGACTGCCGCTGTAAGTTCAATGACTTTTTAGCTTTTTATTTTTTTTTATTTTTTTTCTTTTGGCGTGTATATTTTAAGCGGAATCAAAATCCAAATAACCCATACTTGGATTTTGTCCTAAGATCCTAATTTAATTTTTTTATTTTTTTTGTTAGAACGGGTCGTTCGACCTAGTAACTGGACCCCTGACCGGTTTGGTCTCTGGGTCGGTTTTAAAAACCATGATGTTATGTCATTCGAGCGTGTGACTCATACGATCCGAAAACGGAACCATTCTGGCCACTGGTTTTTGGGTCAACGGTTTGACCGTCCGATTCGAATGGATGGGTCCGTTCTAGCAACAAAAATTAAAAAAATAAAAAAATGGACAAAAACCTTTGAACGGGTCAACGGGTTGACGGTTCGACCACTTGGGTTAATGGGTCGTTGATCGATTCAACGGTTTTTGGCCTGGGACCGGGGTTGGGGTAAAACGGAACTGGTTGCTTGGACGGTTCCCAATTAAAAAAATAAAAAAATGGATGACCCATTTTGACAACAAAAATTACAAGCAAAAAATTGAGAGTGTGAGGTCCATTAAGCAGTACCATACATGTTATGTCATTCGAGCGTGTGACTCATATGACTTGAAAACATAATCATTCTGGCCACTGGTTTTCGGGTTGACGGTTTGACTGTTCGGTTCTAACGGATGGCCCGTTCTGACAACAAAAATTAAAAAAATAAAAAAAATGACCAAAAGCCATTGAACGGGTCAATGGTTCGACTGCCCGGGTTAATGGGTCATTGACTGATTCAACAAATTTTGGCTAGGGACCGAGATTAGGATAAAACGGAACCAGTTGCCTGAATGGTTCCCGATTAAAAAAATAAGAAATGGCCATAAACCATTTTATGGGTCAACGGATCGATGATTCAACCGCTTAAGTCAATGGATCATTAACCGATTCAACGATTTTTGACTAGAGACCAAGTCAACAGATCGACAGTTCCATTTCAGCCCCTACAAACCAGGGCCCCTCCGCTAGTGATACTTAATCAAGTAAATAAAAAAGAGCAATTGTTCATTTTTCTCTAGACATTGATATAGAACTTAAAAAGAAAAAAAGGTTGATATAATCATCAATAAAAGATGGAATGTTGCCAAATCACATGGTCTTATCTCCTTGTTATATAAGTAGATTTAAAGGCCGTTACCCAATGTTGGTTCAAACCATTACGGTCTTGAGAGTGGTTGAATGGATACTATCTTAAGTTATTAACCTTTGTTTTCGCAAATCAAGGTGGTCGTTAATTATCATACTCAAACCTTCGTTTCCTGGCATGCCACTCCGAGATTTTACAATTAAACCGAGTAACCGCCCCTTGTTATAAGAGTATACTTTTGTGAAAAAGAAAAAAATCGCCAAGTGACTGAATTTATTGTCAAAATTCAAACCTTCTAGGAACATTGGGTACTAAACTTCCATAGTAACTAGTAATCTTAGACCAATTTCTTGTAAGATTTCATATTTCAAGACTAATGCCTTTTTTGATAATCTTTCAAGACTAATGTCAAATTCTCGATATTCCAGTGACTGAATTTATTGTAAATATGATTGAAATATACTTAAAGATTAGTATTAAATTCATAAGATAACTGATACGACTCCGGATCTCCTGCCCACGAGAATTCTGCCCACCTCTATCACAACACACTATCCCCTGTGAATTTGGAACATTTCCCCCTACAAAATATTTTGCAGAGGATGAGATGTTCTCCATGTGTGACTGCAGTAAACATGAGCAGAGTTTGTATGGACAGGAGATCCGAACACAACTGATATGGCCAAAACCGACCACAAATCAAAACTCGCCAAGTGGAAACAGATTTGGGGGCAAAGTTGTTAATTAACGAAGCTTACCTAAAGCATACTGGTCAGGTCAAGATGACCTGACCTAATCAAGCTAACCTAATCTTACTACGTGCATACAATATATTAACCAAGGGCGTGACACGTAGACTTTGACTTTGTTTAAGGGAATGCATCACACTACACTACACTCGATACTATACACATTGGACATCTCGACACACATCACCTCACCTCACCTCCTCTCCTAGCACGTCTCATTGAACTCTCCAACTCATATTCTCTTCCCTTAGTGTTACTGACTTAACCATCGAACTCTACGCCCCTAGGGTGATATCCCAAGCCCTCTGGAGTCTCTTTTGATTGTAGGTCTCCTTGAGTACCCAAGGTTCCAAGTCGAGGTGACTCTCTAAGGTTGAGGTGAACCCTACCAACCGAGGTATCCAACAACTTTCCATCTCCGCTCTCAAGGCCAATTTTATCGTAAACAATAACTAACATATATACATACTGATGTAGGTGCAAATGGCCCCTTCCCATCGCGGGCCTACACATGTCAGCCAGTGCAAGTTACAGTGGATCCAATCAGGGTGTGTGCGTGGCAAAGCTCGGTGGGTTTCAGGAAGCCAATAGATAGGAGGTGACCCCCTCAAGGTAAAGGATTGGAACTTAAACTCTCTAGTTATCACTTGAGATCTCCTATTCTCTCTTGTGGCCTCATTTGGGTGTTCAAACCTCGGTCCTCGTCCACTCCGCATCTCCTAATACTAACTTGACCATCAGAGTCTTCGCCTCGGGTCCCCACCCGAGGCCTCTGACATTCTCCTCCTCATAGGATCGACTTACTAGTTCTTGGCCACCTCGGACCTCAGACACCTCAGCCACCTTGGATCTTGGATACCTTGGTCCCACCTCGGTTTAGGAGTGAATTGACAGTGTTGCCCTCGACCATTCCGAGCATCAACAATTGGCACTGTCTGTGGGAACGTTGCTAAGACTTTCTTCAATTTAACTTAAAACTAAAAGAACCGACTCCTGAGCTTTAGCCGATATGGTTAGGAATACCAAGAATGCCCAGAACCTGGTTACAACAGAACAACTCCAAGTGGTCCTTGACCGGCTGGACCACCTCGCCTGGCGCATTGACGAGGTGTACCCCCTAGGGCTACCGCCCCGCCAGGAGCTCGGGCCATCAGGGTGAATGCATGTCCGTAGACCTGCTAGCCCTCGGCCCCACCGACTCTCACCGGGCCGACCCCTCGGAGTCTGACAACAACCAGTGTGCCAACCATCCGCCGAGAACCTCAAGACCCTCCAACCGAAGGGGGGAAGGATCAGCATAGTCTCGCGATTATCGCCGAGACCCCGAACAACATCACCACTACCGAAGAGATAACCCCCGGGATGAAGGTGGGCGGTCTAGCCATCATAGCCCTCACTCGAGAGCCGAGGGCTGGCGCTACACCTCTCCCTCACGTGTCTCAAATCTCTGAGACCTCCTGAGCTATAGGCGAGCCAGAAAGACTGCACATGGCCTCACTTCTGAGTACTCGGGGATCCGGTCCGACCCCTACAGAGTCTGTGAAGACCAGAACGGGGCACATGCCCCCTCGACTAGCAAATCATGGACTTGCAAGCCCAACTCGGAGCCGTCAAGGATGAGCTCCACCAAGTCAGAGAAAGCCGAGTTGAAGCCTCAGCCAACCAGGGCCATCCATCCGGGAGGATGGATGCCTTCACCCCAGACATCATATCCGAACCTCTCTACCCACACTTCAAAGAACCAACATTGGAAATGTATGATGGGATGACCGACCCAGATGACCACCTGGAAAGTTTCAAGGCGCTCATGCTCCTTTACAGATACTCCGATGCCCTAACGTGCTAGACTTTCCAGGCGACCTTCAAGGGGGCAGCTCGCCGTTGGTTCTCTGGGCTCCCTCCTCACTCCGTCGGTTCGTGGGAACAATTTGCCAGTCTTTTCCTCGCCCACTTCATCTGTAGTAAGCGATGCCAAAAGAGTGTTGTTTCCCTAATGTCCATTAAGTAGAAGCGCGGTGAGAACCTATGGTCCTACATCGACTGCTTCAGGAAAGAAGAACTTGAGGTCTGCTAAGCAGAAGCGCGGTGAGAACCTATGGTCTCTTGCCCGGCTCGACCCTCAAATGCTCGGAAGTCAAGACCCCATCGAAGTCTAAGGCATAATTTCTCAAGAAAGCTCAGATGTACATTGCGGCTGAGGAGGCCTTGGCCGGCGATCACCAGGATGGAGAGGCCGAGTGCTAGCATGGAGGCCTAGATAAGAAAAGGAAGAACGGGGACGACCCGAGGCCTCTGACGCTCTCCTCCTCGCAAGATCGACTTACTAGTCCTCGTCCACCTCAGACCTTGGACACCCTAGACACTTCGGTCACCTCGGATCTCGGATACCTCGGTCCCGCCTCGGCTTAGGAGCGAATTGATAGTGTTTCCCTTGACCATTCTGAGCATCAAGACATACATACATACATACATAAACAGGAATTATTCTTACAACCCATTAAAATCGATTTGTTATTGCAATTCCTTAATCTTTAACCCATTTTAAATAGCCCAGCCTTTTCCCCACCTTTCAAACCCTAGATATGAAAAACCCCGAACCCGAGACCAGCAAGGGAGATCACCCTTCCTCCAGTAAAAGTTCTGAAAGAGATTTTCTTTAGGTTATGTATGGTTTAAAGGAAAAGGTAGGAAAAGGAAGGGAAATGTTGTGAATCCTATGCAGGTTTTGTACATGTTTCATTACCTTTCCCTACTTTTTCCTTCAAACCAAACACAGCCTTAGGGTCTCTACTGTAGCATCTCCAGATGAAGATTTTGGGATCCATTTGTGAGTATAAGGGAACTGAACTATGTTGTCTTTTCCTATCAGACTGTGTACATTACTTCGACCCAATTGTGAGAATAGGCTTCACACATTTTATACATATATTATTTCTAGGTTGTAAGTGTACAGCTTCTTTGGGGCTTGTGGAATCAAATATTCTTTCAATTTTCCTTTGCACTTGAATTCATTAGTATTATCTAGAAGACATTTCTTATCACAACATATCAATGAAAGAGCAAAGGTAATATCACAGGCTCCATGGCCATCGATACCTTTTAATCACAAAGTACATAAAGAAAAGCTTGTTGAACACTTGAACTAAAACGGGGTTAGGGGTTGTCACTCGCTTGTCCTTTTTATTGGGCCCAGCCTTTGTAATGGATGGATAATCCAACCGATAGTACATGTGAGAGAATCCTAGCCATTCCCAACTAGAAATTTTTATTCTACAAAACTATATGGATGGGTTAGCATGTCCAATTTGGACCATCAAAATATGAGAACTGACATCAATCAGACGGGCTGGCATGTTCAAGCAATAAGGAGCTTGGGTTAAGAGACTAAGAAAACCATTTCCAATATTTACTACTTGAAATCATGAAGAAATTTGTTTTTATTACAAAAAAAAAAAAAAAAAAAAACAAATCAGGAAGAAAACTGTGCTATCAATTATTTATTGATTATTCTCAGGTGCATTGAAGTCCACATATACCAACAGTCAATGAACCCTTTAATTTGAATCATCTTAGAAGAGCAAACAAACTGCTAATGGTTAAACAGAACTTCTGTTCTATATATAGTTAACACCTTCTACATTTTCACGTAAAGCTTATTTGAATCGATTAAATCTTTGTCAGTTCGATCTTGGAGCCATGACAAGATTGTTCCAAAGACTTGGTCGACGCCTTCCTTTGGTTCACCGATCCACTGATGCCACATTCCGGGAAAGATCTTCAGTGTCTTGTCCTTGCTTTCTGCCTTCTCATAAACCAGCCTCGCGGAGTCTGAATCGCACACAAGGTCGTCTTCTCCATGCACCACCAGCAAGGGAAGCTCCAACTCGTGGCACTTCCTCCTTATTTGCTCACACACTCTGAGGAACTCAAGAGCAGTGGCTGCCGGTGGCTTGCCGTAGCTCCGCCGATTCGGATTCTTCGCGACCAATTTTCTCTTCCACTCCTCCTTATACGATCTGCTTGCAATCGGTTTTGTGATCGCTATTCTCCAGGTGGGTGCAAAGAAAGCTGCCACCGGAAGAAGCATCTCAAGGGGCCACGCCGGTTTAAACTTGGAAGACACTCCACACATGGCGCCATTCAAGACCAGACCACTCCAGACCCCTTTCTGTTTCAGAGCAACGAGCATGGCTACTGCACCCCCCAAGGACTCACCAAACAAGAAGGCTGGAAGCTTCGGGTGGTCATCTCGAGCTGTGTCGAAGTACTGGATGCAATCATCGACGAGTGGTCGGATGTCTGGAATATGGCCGCTCAAGCCCTCGGAATAGCCATGGCCTTGGAGATCAAGCGCACAGACATAAAGCCTGGCCTTGGCAATGGCTACAGCAGTTAGTTCGAAGACCCAACTGCTCTCAGAGGTGTAGCCATGGACCATGGCGACTAGTCCCCTAAGCTCAGCCATTGCTGTGTTTGCAGGCCGCCATGACTGAGTGAAGATCTTCATGTTTTGCTTGTTAAGCATGAATTTCTCTTGGTGGAGGACATGGTGCTTCTTGTAGAATTCTTCCCTGGAGAGATCTCCGAAAGGGCTGTTTTCGTTAGCTTGGTGTATTGGGTGAGCCATTGTTTCTGGGGTCTCTTTCTCCTTAGAGGTAGAGTTGGATTGTAGTTTTGGAGATGGAAAATCCCTTTATATAATCCAAGGGTTTGCCACTCCTACTTAAATGCACGTTGGATGTCGTTTCAAACTTGGCTACCACAGGGCCCTACCAAGTACCAACCTTCCAACATCCGACAACAGACACAAAACTAATTAATGTGGTTTCTTGTACATATAATCAATGGAGTTGTACTCTAACTCACATTCGTGTCAAATTGACTGATAAATCTTTTTCTTTGAAAATCTTTCCTTTTCAAGAAAACATGGAATTACATATTAGAACCTGTACTTTGGGGGTAGTGCCAATTGGATTCTAGTCGAGCCAAGCTAATATCTTGCTAATTTGAGTTCTATTCGCCAAAAAAAAAAAAACACTGTCGAGCTTAACCCGAACTAGAGACTTTAATTCAAATTTGGCTCAACTCAAAAGTTTATAAACTTGGGCTTCGCTTGATTGGAGATTAATTCTGAGCCAAACTTCCTTATAAAAATAGAAAATTATATATATATATATAATATTATTTTTAGTTTACACAAAAAAATAAAAATGAGTCAGAAGCAAGGCAATGGTGGTCACTCGTTCTAGCCAGCTCTACCATTGGACTTAATGCTCGTCTCTATGCCCTTTATGGCCCTACACAAGAGGATCAATTAGTGTCGAAGGCACATTGACTGCAAGGGGAACTTAATTAGGGCACTGGGCCCTACTGTGTTGGGACCCAGAGTATGGCAATGAGGTCCTTGACTTGTTAATAGAAAGAACTGAGCTGTTCCTATATCGTCATCAGACTATATGAGAGAAAGTAGAAGGTTTTTTGTGTCGTTCTCACACATGGTGTCAATCTGATATTGTCCGTAAGATAGATGAATAACATATACTGGACGAGCTTAATTAGATTCAATCACCTACGCAAACAAATGGTTAGAGGTCATGAAGTGATTCCTCGGCGAGAGCACTCTAACACTCAAAGTCGACCACGCCAAGGTTATCGAGATGAACTAGTAGCCAAGCTAGATAGTTTGGATTTTGGAAAGCTATAAAACAGGAGAGCTAGAGTAAGGGAATGTGGAAGAAGGAAGTACCTACCTTTGGTGGTATGCCATTAAATACCTACTGGGAATGTCAGTGTTCCTCACTTTAAAGACACGTGTCATGCATCTTAGGCTCGTTACGCTGGATATGCCAGTAGAGGCATATCAGGCAGTATTAGTATTGTTTTTTCTTATTTTTTTTAACTTTTTTTAAATCCGGTTCAAGGGGCCGATTTAAGATTCCTTTATCCTCTAAACCGGTCAAAACCTCGATACAGCTTCTATAAAAACATATTAAGATACTCCCGATATAATACGTAAATAATGGTTTTTTGAACCTTGATCCGTTGAGGTTCCAGGAGTGCATTCCACACTCTTCGATCGTGTGAGAGGCAGGATAAGAGGTATGAGCCATTAGGCACTGACTAACGTTCACCACGTGTTCCCGGTCATCTGAGGTTTGTGGCGTGCACCAACGCTTATCTCATGGCGAATGTGAGCGTGCCATGTTGCTGCCCTCCACGTCAGCCGAGCTTAAGGTTTGTCACAGTCCACTATTCGGCCATGTATCGTCCCAGTCATCAAGCCACATGACGGTTCAACCGGCCGGGCGAGGTACGACTCATAGGAACATAATAAAAAGTTGATAAAATTGATAGTTAGGGTCATTTATTATTTCTTTACGGGTGACATTTAAGGGGAGGGGGCATCATAGAAAGATCCAGCAATTCATGAAATTTTAATTAATGACAGGGTATGTGCCAAATGTTTACGCAATATATCGAATGAAACCAAAAATATTCCACGTAGCAAATGGGTCACAATAGTAAACTCAAGTCCACATGTTCATCTTTCGTACTCTCCACTAATGCAATCTCTCTCTCTCTCCTTCTGCTGTGCAACATGGAATATAGGGCCACGTATGAGAATAATAAACTCCAAATGTTCCTTTCTCATCACTCTCCATTAATGCAATCTATATCATCATTAATAAATTCCATCTTCTACGACAGGTTCGACAGGTTGTGCTCTCTCTGCTGTCTCTCCGTTTGGTTCGTGGGAATAGGGGTTTGGAATCGGAATCTGAATAGGGATATTCCGATTCTAACTATTTGATTGGATGTATTCAAAATCCTATTCTTGATGGAATGGCATTCCCTCAATTGAGAAAATGCTCATTTCTTGCCCTTCTTTTAGAAATAAAATCCTATTTTTTCTGATTTTAATTTTCATTCTCATTCCTATTTGAACCAAACAGATTATGGGAATGGACCATCCAATTCTAATTCCGAAAGATTTTGATTCCTATTCTGATTCCAATTCTGACTGCAAACCAAATAGGCCCTTATATCATTTGTAGTAAAACAATAATGAAATAAACCATAAATTGATGTAATTCAACAATAATTATTTTGAATTTCAGATTAATGTAAGTTAGAATATATTGCTCTATGAGAAAATAATACATTTCAACTTCGTATTGTTTTTTAGTTATTTATGATGTTTATTTTTTTTAATGTTTACAAGTATTTTTAGTAATTATTATTTTTTATTATTTATGGATCACATTGGCCTAAGTGCACCCAACCATATTTATCTATGTTAATTTTTGTTAACTAATTTTATAATTTAATTTAGTTATTTTTATTTAGTTAAGTTAATATATTAATTAGTTAAGTAATTTAAGTTAAATGAGATTAATTAAATTGCTTTTAATTCATTCTCCTTTCAATTAACTGATTTAATTAAGTTAAATTAATTTATTTAAGCTAGATTATGAATTTAATTAAACAACATTGTACACGCCAAAGTGGTTGATAGGTCAAGAATTTGCGCTAACAAAATCCAAAATTTGTGGTTTTATCAAAAACAAATCTAAAATTCTTGAAAACCAACTTAATTTGGCATCAGTGGTCACTACACATGAGGACCACATACCTCTTGCGAACGCTTTGAATATACCTAGAAGAATTGTTTGCGCTTTAATGTCCTTTGACACCAGATCCAACAAACCAAATGCCCCCTACACCACCTTTAACTTAAGCACCTTCTATGCTATAAAGCATGAGCAATTATGGGTTAACCCAACTCGGGTCCATCACCTTCGCTTTTAATTTTCTAGCTTTGAAAATTAAAAGTTCAAATGAAACTTCAACACCAGACAAATTAACTGTTTACAATGACAAATTAACTAATTATATATACATATCCTTCAACTTTGATGCAAAGATCTCTACGATGCGAAATTAATTGATGGTGGGTCATGAAATCCTGCTTTGTTTTGCATACAGATTGCGAAAGAAACTTGTATTGCGAGGCTGTTATTCCTGAAATTTTGAGTACTGATGCTTTCTTAATCTCTTTATTGCTGGCCAAATTAACTTGGTCCCCATGTAGTTGTGCAATCTCGACTATTGGGCACTGCATTGAATGTTTCTCATTTGTGTCAAGCCAAAGATATCTTGGAAATGCTTGTAAAATGGAAACCATAAAATTTTATATATTCGTCTTCTCTTTCTGCTGATTAAATTGCCCAACTTCATCCAAAGGCCATCAACATGGGAAAGATGTAGAACCAAGTGAAATGCTAAGCCACTTTCTAAATAGAAAAGCATTAGTGGAAAGTAAGCAACAAATTAGTAAGCATTAATTTGGATATTAGATGCAATATTAGAAGGTGTTGTTGGCCTTTTGGAGGTTATCTAATTGATATTTGTGTCCAAGAGATGAAGAAACAGAGATGTTCATGATCGGATTGGTTTGGTTTTGATTAATTGCCTAAAGTCCAAACTATCCTTTATTGGCATAATCCACTACATTGGCAGATTCATTTATCCAACCCCACAATATCCTCCTGTTCAAGTCATTGAAAAATGTTTTTAAAGTGTAAACATTTCTATAGCCGTATCTCAGGGCAAAATCATTGTCAACAAAACCAGGACTGTGTAATACTTCTGTTTGATATCATCCGAACTCACCTTAAGAATATGCTTAACACTCAGATTAATGACTGGAGTATAGAGACCATATATTATTTTTGCTGTTAACAGAGACTGGGAAGAAATCTGGGCATTCCCACATTCCACAATTGTTGAACGAAGGGAGGTGTTGAGATTTGGTCCGGTGGATAAAAGCCTTTCTCCTGTAGAGAATCGTCATTCCTTGGCATGTTCTCTTGCAATAAGAGAAAAAAGTTGAAGGAACGTGAAAATGCTTACCTAGTTTGACAATGAATGAACAACCATGAATGTGAAAAGAAGCTTGAACTGAGAGGAAAAACTTGGACAGAAACTTTATTTCTGCTAAATATTGAATGCAAAAGAATCCTCTCATTCCAAAATAATGAAAGCAAATAAAACCTAATTAGGAAACAATGAAATTAGTGTAGCATGAAAACGTAATGGAGAGAAATTAGCGAGCCAACAACAATTAGTTATCTTTTATACTTTAGAATGGGAAGAGGAAATGAGAGAGAGAGAGAGAGAGAGAGTTAAGGAAAGAGAACATGGGTTAGTTTCCAAATAAAATAGCAAGACCTCTCTTGCTAAAAGGAGGGAGAGATCCATCATATGGACGCCAACAATGCAGCGGAATAGGGTGGGCGAATTTCAAAAAAATTTCTCTTCTCCCTTCCAACTAGGAATCATATTCCCTGATTTTAGAATACAATATTTAAACATCTAATCGAACCAAAACCGAACCAGATCTGAACCAAAGAGAAAGGGAAGGGTTATACTTGATATGGAGAGTCGGTATCTCCCAACGTCGGTGTTCACGCCCAAAGAATACTCCCAAGATCTGCTCCCACTGAAGATGACGCAGTGATACTGGAGCAGAACTAGTAGTGTTCGTCCTATGAACCAAATTCTTCACAAGAATTCGATGGAAGTGAAGAGCACCGCACACAATCAGCCTTTCAGCAAAGACTGATATCAAGAACACCTTGATCTTTCCCTCTCAGATAGATCGAACTAGGCAGTGAATGGTGGCGGCGGCTGGAGGATAACTCTGAGATCATATCTCAAATCGCAGGAGAATTTTTCTGCTCAAAACCCTTGGTTCAAATTCTGGAAATTCAAGATTAGGGTTTCTCCTCTTTCTTAGTGATCAAGAAACCTCTTAATCCTATTAGGAGTTATCCCAATCCAAATATGTATTTGGATAGGGAATTATCTTAATCTTATCTGCAAATTAGGTCAGCCCACTCCTGATCTTATTAGGAGGTTACCATATTCAAATCTTTATTTGAATTTGGTCTCCAAAAGTGGATAGGGTCAAGACCCAATCGTTTGGCTTGCCCTAATCCCAAATCCGCCCCTTTAAGTGGGTGATTAAATCAGCCAGTTCGAAATGGGCTTTAGGCCCAATAGGTATTAAGTGTTCAACAGGCTTCCAAACTACTGCCCAATTGGGCTTCTTTGTATGGCGTGGGACTCATACATTGATCTACACATCAGCCACATGGGCTCGGCCCAGCCTTTGTTAAAAGGCCTAGCCGAATTCACTGGAAAGCCCAGTGAACCCCTTGAGCCCATCACATGGACTCTATGGGCCCAACACTTACACTAAGTGATCCTTGGGCCAAACCATCTTATAAAAACCTCGGGACTGTGGGCAGATGCAAGATTAGCCCATCAGGTGTAACCCTAAATGGCCTTACACTCAACCTCTCAGCCCATAATGATCAAACACTGCCCGACAAGAGAAGACCTCTCCCTCGGCTGCAAGGAACAGTGTTGCACTCTCTGCTCACATGGATCCCGAGAATTAAAACCATTTGCAAACATTTTGAAACCGTATATATCTATATATCTTATATATAAATTTTCCAAAACAAAATTCCAACGATTGAAATCAACTGTCGGCAGTTTGGTTTCCATCAGAGAGAGTGCATCCCCGATCATTACCTTTGTCCGACAAAAGGGGTTGATCCTGTCACTATGATCACCCACTTAGATGAATTCTTAGACTGTCCCAACATACCTAGGTTTTGACCCCCGCTAAGGATCTCATTGATTGGCATATCAAAGACAGCCCAATCCGACACCTAGTGCAGTATCATAATCGAGTCTAGGGGTCAGGTGTAACTTTTCAGTTTTGCCCATCAATCACCAAGGTCCAGGGCAATACTGGAAATCTGGTCTGGTTCAAAGATTCAAGTAATCCTACATTGCATGTGCTTTGGGTCTCACCCTAGCAGCTGAGACAGGCCGCCCCAACACTTGGCAGCATAGTAGTGTCAGCCTTGGCAGGATAAACCTCCCCAGACTTATCCAACAGCTGTGAACATTCTAAACTAACACGAGTCTCATTAAGTGTCCAGTTTAAGGGTCTTACACAGAAACGTACCACACAGCATGAATCAAACATGCACTTTATTCAGTTACACTAAATGTCAAAAGTACATCAAAACTGATTGAAGCTAAGGGCATACAAAACTGTCTAATCCAGGCCTCCAGCTCATTACGGCTATGACCAAGAAAGTTATTTTGTGGAAGCCACGACAAGTGAGAAGGATCCCACGACTTATGCGGAAGCTATGTTGGACATAGATTCCCTGAAGTGGGTAGATGAAAGTCGAGATGGACTCGATAGAGACCAACAATGTATGAACTCTTGTGGACCCACCCTCTAGGTGAAAGCAATTGGTTACAAGTGGATTTACAAGAGGAAGAATGGACTAGATGGTAACATTGATACCTATAAAACTCGTCTTGTGGCGAAATGGTACATTCAAAAAGAGGGAATCGACTATGAGAAAACCTTTTCGCTGGTGGATATGCTAAAGTCTATTAGGATCTTGCTACCTATAGCAACATACCATAACTACATGATTTGGCAAATGGATGTCAAAACCGCGTTCTTGAATGAAAATCTTACTAAAGATATCTAAATGTAGCAACCGCAATGATTCATTGCTGCAGGTCAGGAACACATGGTATGCAAACTTAACCGATTCATATATGGACTGAAACAGACTTCTAGGAGTTGAAACATTCGGTTTGACTCTATCGTTAAATAGTTTGACTTTGAGCAAAATCTGGATAAGCCCTGTATTTATAAGAAAACCAGTGGGAATAAGGTTACATTCCTGGTTCTATATGTATATGACATTTTACTCATTGGGAATGATGTAGGAATGTTAACTATGGTGAAAGTGTGGCTTTCATAGCAATTCTCCATGAAAGATCTTAGAGAAGTTACATATATCTTGGGACTTCGACTCTATAGAGATAGATCGAAAATGATAATAATATTATCCCAATCTACTTACATTGACAAAATTGTCAAGAGATACAGTATGGAGAACTCTAAGATAGGAAATGTTCCATTCAGGTACGGAGTCACTCTCTCCAAGGGTATGTCTCCCAAGACTCCCGAAGAGATTGAGGGCATGAAGGAGATTCCCTATGCCTCAACCGTAGGGAGCATCATGTATGTCATGCTGTGCACTCATCCTTGCATTGCTTAGGTAGTGAGTGCGGTAAGTAGATATCATTCTAACTTAGGACAGGAATACTAGACAGCTATGAAAAACATACTAAAATACCTTCGAAGAACATAAGAGTTTTGTTTGGTATTCGATGGTAGTTCACTACAGATCCAAGGGTATACTAATGTCGATTTTCAGTCAGATCCAGATGATAGAGAATTTACATCTTGGTACATCTTTACGATGGGGGCCTATGTAATTAGCTGGAAAAGCAGAAAACAAGGTCCCACCGTAGATTCCACAACCGAAGTCGAATACACTTCCGCAAGTGAAACTGCTAAAGAAATCGTCTAAATGAAGAAGTTCATTCAGGAATTAGGAGTTATTCCGTCCAGCACATCACTCATTCCAATGTTGTGTGACAACAATTGAGATATAGTTCAGGCTAAAGAGCCACGAGCTCACTCGAAGTCGAAGCACATCGAGAGGAAGTACCATGTATTGTAGGAGATAATTGGTAGAGGGGATGTTCTGATTCAGAAAGTAGCGTCAACGGAGAATGTAGCAGACCCATTAACTAAGCCACTCACACAGAAAGTGTTTGAAAAACACGTGAAAAGTATGGGATCTAGCTTGTACCCAATTGGACCTAAGTGCAAGTGGGAGTTATTAGACAGTGTATGCCCTTAGCTCAAATCAGAATGATGTACATTATGACATTTAATGTAAATGAATAAAGTACATATTTGATTCATGTTATTATGGTTTGTTTCTGTGCAATACCCTTAAACAGGACATTTATGAGACTCGTAGTAGTTTAGAATCTTCACAACCGTTGGATAGATTTGGGGAGATTTATCCTGCCAAGCCTGACACTGATGTACCGCCAAGTTAGTTGGGGTCGCTTGTCACACCTGCTAGGGTGAGACCTAAGGTACATGTAGTGTGGGTTTTCTTGAAACCCTGAACCGAACCAAAATTCTAGTATTGCCCTAGACCATGAAGATAGATGGGCAAAATTGGAATGTTACACCTGACCCCTAGACTCAATTATGGTATTGTAGTAGGTTTTGTATTGGACTGTCTTTGATATGCCAATCAGCGAGATCCTTAGAGGGGCTCAAAACCTAGGTATGTTGGGACAGTCCAATAATTCATCTAAGTGGGTGATCATAGTGACAGGATCATCCCCTTTGTCAAACAAAGTGAATGATCGGGGAATGCACTCTCTAATGGAAACCTAAACTGTCGGCAATTGATTTCAACTGTTGAAATTTGTTTTGCAAAATATATTTATATAAGATATAATTATATATATTATGGTTTCAAAATGTTTGCAAAAATGTTTTAATTCCCAAGATCCATGTGAGTAAAGAGTGCAGCACTGTTTCTTGCAGCCGAAGGGGAGAGGCCATCTCTTGTCGGGTAGTGTTTGATCATTATGGACTGAGAGGTTAAGTATAAGACCATTGAGGGTAATACCTGATGGACTAGTCTTGCATCTCCCCACAGTCCTTGGGTTTTCATAAGGTGATTGGACCCAAAGACCATTTAATGTAAATGTTAGGCCCATTAAGAGCCCATGGTGGACTCAGGAATTCATTGTCTCATACAATGAATTCAGCCAGACCTTATAACAAAGAATGGGTAGATCAATGTTTGGGTCTCACGCCACTAGAAAAGGGTAAGGGAGAAAGAAGAGAGGTTTAATGACAAATGAGAGAAGGGGGAATGGGAGAGAGAGTTGTTCTTGTGAACTTAATCGCTATATAATATAGTAATAGATGTATCATACACAAGGTGTGAGTCCCATATGCATAGAATATTGATGTATTAATTCCTCATTGGTGATAAATTCTATTGTGTATGTTTTGGCAACAGATGTCCTGTGTGTGTGTATCAGGGGAATCTTATACAAAATATGGGTCACTTGAAAGTAAATCAAGGCCCAATCCTAAAGGTTCAAACCTCAAATTTAGGTTTAATGTAGGCCCAAATTGAACTAGCTTAAACCAACCGAATTTTGAGATAGGTCTGGGCTTGGGCTCGAGTTAGGTATGATCAACAGGTTTAAGAATGCATTGATATAATTTTATTTAAACATCTTGGGCTTTATGGCCCAACATTACAGTAAAATCAATAAATTCAAAATATTCACAAATTCTATTTATAAATGTAATTTTCCTGCACCCGGTCGGGCTTTGCACTTGTGATAAGGGATAGCTTAGGTTTGGGCCCATCTTGAGTGAGCCTGTGACCAAGCTTAAACAATCCCAGAATTTTTTAGCTAGGGTGGGCTGAAAATGGTTGCTCCTATGTACATGTATATATAATTTGAAAAAGATATTCTTATACAAATATATAATGCATGTATGTATGCATTTTGTTCGGTAAGACTTGAATTGGAGTGAGCTCAAGTTGGGTTGGGTCAGGCTTTGGCTACCCAAGCCCTTAGCATCCAAAAAATTAATATAGGTCCCAGCAGTGAAGTACTTCCACTAAGACAACAATTTCGATAGTAAAACTGAAACAGAACTTGTAATAGCCAAAATAGACGATAGTAAAACTTGCATTGCGATTCTTTATACATGAATCTAGTTATAGACCTTGGACTAAAAAGGTAAACAAATAAATGAATGGAGCTTTACTTCTTGAACAAAAGAACGATAACTGGAGCAGCCTGCCGGTTTACCATTTCAATCTTACAACAGATCCAATTCTCGGTTGATAATCCAGAAGCAAAAGTTTGGACTGTCTCAAACTCTTCCCTAATGGCAGACAAAAAAAATTAAAACTTCAACGATCAGCACAACGTAATTATATTTAGTGGAAAGGAAAATTGTGTTATTTTTCCTTACAACAGATCCAATTCTCGGTTGATAATCCAGCACAACGTAGTTAAAACTTCCCGAACTGAGCCTTAATGGTTTATGAAAGGAAAAATTTGCAAATAGAACCCAATGGATAATACAATTAACTACAAGATTTGTGTTATTTGATTACTTCAGCAAGCCACAACCGTAGATACACCTAACTATGAAGTCAAAAGTGACCCAATTGATGACTAGATACGAAGTCAAGAGTTGGTTCAACCTTGTTCCACCTGACTGCAAAGGTTGTAGAGATTAAAGGACCCTCTGACAGGATCTGTCTTCGGCTAGCAATGAAAAGAACAGTTGAACTAATGATTATAACAGACCCTTCTAACCACATCCATATTCAACTTAGGCTGCATTTGGCCACATGTAATACAGAGGAAAACAAATGGTTTCCTTCAAAATGATATTCAGTGGCAAAGCGAATTATTTTATCAACTTTCCTGATGTTTGATTTAACTTGGAAAACAATAGGACCACCGCACCATGGTCCTAGTTTCTACACCTACTCACTTGTTGGAAAAGTTCTGTTATCCATGGCCATTTTAGATGAAACCAGACACTGTAAAATAGCAACTTCCAGGAATTCATTCTCTTTCATTTTACCTACAGCCAAAAGCCGAAAGGAGACTAGATGAACTGCACACATGTGGAGGGGTGGCAGGCTGGCAGCATGATTTCTAGAGGTACTTCCCATTCTGATTCAGATAACCCTCAGAAGCTGAATGTGGCTAATGAGTTAGAAGTGGCAGATCAGAAGTCACTATGAACAACCCCCCCCCCCCCCAAGCTCACTGTAACAGACAAGGAGAACATTGCGAACCACTGACAATGGCATCAACTAAGCACAATAATACAAGAGATAATAAAATAACTGTAATACAAATGAGCAACTAATAATTTCATATAAACAATTGATTAGTAGTCGCTAGTAAGTATCATTTTTAAATTTCTTTGCAAGAAAAAGGAGCTTAAGACATTGGTTCCAACCACCACACTTTTCTACCCCTGGATTCCAAAAACTCAAAGAGTTGGGGTTGTCATGAAGTGGTAACCCTAAGTACTTGATCGGCCAATTTCCTTTTTCACATCCCAAGTAACGTTCCATGTCCCCCAATACTTCTTCATGCACATTGGTTCTGTTGAAATAGTTTATTTTATTTCTTGTTTATTATTATCTATCTCGTTAGGGTCCGTTTGGTAGGTTTAAAGTCTTTTTTATTTGCTGTTATTGTACTTTATTTACAGCAGGGGCACATGGGTCTTTTTCCCTTTTATTTTAGTCACCCTTGTTGTGAGGATTATTTAATTGTTATTTTACAGTTGCTGTTAGTGTGCTGTCAGCTTAAGATGCTGTCAGCCAGTTAGTTTCTTTCTTTTTTATTAGCTTGTTACTAGGGAGTGCCACCAGGGGCATACTTGTAATTTCTCATTCCTTTATATTAAGTTAATCTAAATAAACAAACTGGCTGCCGCCAGATATAGTTTTGAGACTCTCACTCGTATCTTCCTCTTCTCCTCTCTTCTCTCTTCTCTGCTCTCTCTCTCTCTCGTCTCTCTCTCTCGCCATGAATGATTACATGGTATCAAAGCATCATTCTGGGCTATAAAAAGAAAAAACTGTTTCTCTCATCTGAACCTAGCATTCTGGGCTATTCTCAGTTCCTTTTTTTTTCTTTGATTTCTTGGACATGGAAGACAGAGAAACCTAACCGAACTGGTCAAGCCACTTGCGGCTACTTCCTTTGGGTTCTTCCTTGATCATAACACCAAGGAAACCCTAGCAGAAGAAGGGTGATGCAATAAAGACTCCCTTCTCTTTGTTCGGTGCTGTGAAAATTAATTTTTGGGTTTGCACCTTCATACAGGTGCTAGACAGGGTATGTGTTCTTGTGTTTTTTCTGTGGCCAATGGTGTGAAGGCTTTATTTTTTTGTTTTACACCTTCGTTTAGATGCTGGACTGTTAGTAAGCATGTACTGTAGTCGAACTGCTAGTATACTATTCTAATGGCTGGTTGCTGGACTGATTACTAAGTTGTTTTAATGGCCGAACCATTATTGGGTTGATTTCAACAGCTTTTTTTTTTCCTCTTATTCCAGAAGTAAATTTCTTGGGGGTTTAGTATTCTGATTGTGGCTGTTGTGTAGTTGTGTGGGATTTGGTCTGGTACACTTGTGATTTTGGTTCTTGTAGTGTAGACTCTCTCCCTCAATGGCAAACTATGATTTAGCTTCTTCGGGGGTTACACCAACCCGTACCACAACTGGTATGGGAGGTGAAAACATGATGTTTCCCATGCCCATTACCCCTTTAAATGGTCTAAACTACCTGGAGTGGGCTAAAAGTGTAAAACTTTATGTAACAGCAAGGGGAAAAATTGGTTACATAAATGGAAGAGTAAAAGAACCCAAGAGTGAGACAGCTGAACATGATAGGTGGTACCAAGAAAACAGTATGGTGATGTCTTGGCTCCTTGTAGCCATGGAACTTGATGTGAAGAAGAACTTTATCTGGGCAGACACCGCTAGTGAGATTTGGGAACAGGCCAAAACCACCTTTTCTGAGCAAAGGCATTATGCCAAGATTTACCAGTTGCAAGCTGAATCCTCGACCTGTAAATAGGGGAATCGTAGTTTGTCTGCCTATTATTCAGCCCTTACTTCAGTGTGGAAAGAATTGGATCACTATCAGGCTATAGAATGGAAACATGATGATGATGCTAAGGCCTATAAGAAACTGGTTTCTCAACAGCGGGTTTTTGCGTCTTGTTGGGTCTAAACCCTACTTATGAACCCTTGAGAGTTCAGATCTTAGGAAGTAAAGAGTTGCCTTCGGTTCAAGAGGTGTATGCCCTCGTTCAATCTGAGGAAAATGGCGGAGTGTAATGGTTACAACTGAGGGGGAGCAACAGGTAGCATTGGCTACAATAGGTAGTAACAATATGGGAAAGAAAAGTGACTCCAAGAAGGCTAATGATAAAGACAAGTTGTTTTGTACCCAATGTCGGTGCTTGAGACATACACGTGAGACATGTTGGGAGATTCACGGAAAGCCCAAGTGGGCAATGAAGAACCAAGAACAGGGTAGAGTACAACATTAGAAGTTGAATACAACACATAATGCAGCACATGTGGCAACCCAAGATACTCAGTCTGCTGGTATTACTCAGGACCACTTTACTGGTTTTGACCCTAAGGAAGATATCATGAATTTCTTCAAAGATCATTTGGAGTCATATGGTAGGGCTTTGCGACAGATGGGGAGCAACAGGTAGCATTGGCTACAATAGGTAGTAACAATATGGGAAAGAAAAGTGACTCCAAGAAGGCTAATGATAAAGACAAGTTGTTTTGTACCCAATGTCGGCGCTCGAGACATACACATGAGACATGTTGGGAGATTCACGGAAAGCCCAAGTGGGCAATGAAGAACCAAGAACGGGGTAGAGTACAACGTTAGAAGTTGAATACAACACATAATGCAACACATGTGGCAACCCAAGATACTCAGTCTGTTGGTATTACTCAAGACCACTTTACTGGTTTTGACCCCAAGGAAGATATCATGAATTCCTTCAAAGATCATTTGGAGTCATATGGTAGGGCTTTGCGACAGATGGATAGTTCAGTCACTGGTACTCCTGCTTCATTTGCGTCTACATCAGGTAATGCGACTTCTGCATTCCATGTCACCACTACCACTGACTCCCCTTGGATCATTGACTCAAGGGCCTCTAACCACATGACCGGTAAGCCAAACTTGTTTCAGACTTATAGCCTTTTGTCAGGAAAGGATAAAGTGAGGCTTGCAGATGGATCATGTTAGACAGTGTATGCCCTTAACTCCAATCAGAATGATGTACATTATGACAATTAATGTAAATGAATAAAGTACATATTTGATTCATGTTATTATGGTGTATTTCAGTGTAATACCCTTAAACTAGACACATATGAGACTCGTGTTAGTTTAGAATCTTCACAGTTGTTGGATAGATCTGGGGAGATTTATCCTGCCAAGGCTGACACTGATGTGCCGCCAAGTTGGTTGGGGTAGCTTGTCTCAGCTGCCAGGGTAAGACCTGAGATACATACAGTGTGGGTTTTCTTGAAACCTTGAACCGGACCAAAATTTCAGTATTGCCCTGGACCTTGGAGATAAATGGGCAAAACTGGAATGTTACACCTGACCCCTAGACTCGATTATGATATTGCACTAGGTGTCGGATTGGGCTGCCTTTGATATGCCAATCAGTGAGATCTTTAGAGTGGGTCAAAACCTGGATATGTTGTGACAGTCCGAGAATTCATTTGCATCTACATCAGGTAATGCGGCTTCTGCATTCCATGTCACCACTACCACTGACTCCCCTTGGATCATTGACTCAGGGGCCTCTAACCACATGACCGGAAAGCCAAACTTGTTTCAGATTTATAGCCTTTTGTTAGGAAGGGATAAAGTGAGGCTTGCAGATGGATCATAATAGCATGAATCAAATATGTACTTTATTCATGTTAGATAGTGTATGCCCTTAACTCCAATCAGAATGATGTACATTATGACATTTAATGTAAATGAATAAAGTACATATTTGATTCATGCTATTATGGTGTGTTTCTGTGCAATACCCTTAAACTGGACACATATGAGACTCATGTTAGTTTAGAATCTTCACAGTCGTTGGATAGATATGGGGAGATTTATCCTGCCAATGCTGACACTGATGTGCCGCCAAATTGGTTGGGGTAGCTTGTCTCAGCTGCCAGGGTGAGACCTGAGTTAGATGCAGTGTGGGTTTTCTTGAAACCATGAACCGGACCAGAATTCCAGTATTGCCCTGGACCTTGGAGATAGATGGGCAAAACTGGAATGTTACACCTGACCCCTAGACTCGATTATGATACTGCACTAGGTGTCGGATTGGGTTATCTTTGATATGCCAATCAGTGAGATCCTTAGAGGGGGTCAAAACCTGGGTATGTTGGGACAGTCCAAGAATTCATCTGAGTGGGTGATTAGATTAGGAGGGTTGATCTTTATCTATAGATAAGATAAGGGATTATCCTTATCTATTAAAGAGAGTCCAGATCCAAATACAAGATTTGGATTAGGAAACTCCTAATGGAATTAAGAGATGCTCTCTTTAAGGCTATAAATAGAGGAGCAGGGCAAACCTCCAGTTCATCCTTCAGTCTTACTGATTCAAAAGAGAAGACAGCATACAGTTGGACTGACGCCATCTTCTGCTCTTGCCTTCTCCTGCTATTGCTGCCATTACCAGTTCGATCTCCACCTGTAGGAGCGATCAAGAAGAGCTATTGGTATTATCTTTTAGAGAAAAGATAATCAAAAGTCGTGCTCACCTGCCCTCCATCAAGTTCTTGCTGAAGAATTTGGTTCTTGCTGAAGAACCACCCTACTGATTCTGCTCCACCCTACGCTGTGTCATCTTTAGTGGGAGCAGTTTTTAGTATTCTCCTTGGGCGTGAACACCTTCGTTGGGGGTTACTACTACTCCGTATCAGGTATATACCTCTCATACCTTTTGGTTTCAGATCTGTTCTGCTTTAGGTTCAAGATTGATCCTTGAAAATGCTGTTTTCTAAAATAACGAATGTGGGGAGAGAAATTTTTGAAATTCCGTCCAACCTACCTGCAGGGTTCGGCCATCCATATGATGGATCTCTCATCCCTTTCAATGGTATCAAAGCCAGGTTCAAATCTTGAACCGAAATTGGCCAGATCTTAAACTGCGCAAATGGGCAGAAGGCATTCTACCCGATTTGCACAGATTGTTGATTTTTTGGGAAATCGGTTCCCAGATTAAGGGCTATTGATCTGAAATTAAATCTTTTTAAATCAGATTTATATTTAGAATTATTCTTTATATTTATCTTGATTTATGGGTTGTTCATACGGTGGAGATCGAAGTTTTGATTGGCGCAAGAAAATTGCGCACCTACTGTTCTGTTCATTCTTGTCTGTAATTAACTTTTTTTAATTTTTAGACATAATGTATAGGAATTCTTTTTTATGTAATATTAATTGAAAATTAGGGTTTCCTATTTATTTCATTCAAATTCGAAGCAGATCACGCAAAAGGAAGGAGTTTTGCAGATTAGGGTTTGGCTATCTGCGATTTGCAGTTTGAGAAATTGCAAACTACGAACTAACCTCTGTTTTGCAGAGTAGCAGATCTACGAACAGCCCTTGTAATGATTCTTAAATGTCTTTTATCAGTAATTTAATTTCAAATCTTAATCTTGAATTAAAAATCAAACCCTAGACCCATTTGAAGCAGGTTGGACCAAACTGGTTGGACCGAATCTGTGGTTCGATGGGGACTGTTCTCAGCCCTAATTTTTCACTCCTGGGTCCAAGAGTTGATGGTTAATTGCAAGATGCAATTCAGCCCACCTGTAAAACCCAATTTTAATGTGTTAAAACTGCTTTAGCCCATTAACTGCATAAAAGCTATATGGGTCAAACTGCTCTTTGCAATTCAGCCCATATACCTAGATAAAATTAATCAGTAATATTATGGATAATTAAGGGCTTTAATTATAGATTTTACAAATATTAATTGATTGGATGAATTCTGTTTTTCATGCATGTGATGTATGGATGTGTGATGTGCCACGTTCATGGGCCATAAGTACTTGGCCCATGCTGATACGATAGTGGCTCTTGCACACACCATGGATGAATGCACATCATTGCCATGGTGTCCTTAAAACCATTGGATGATCTCCCTTTGTGGTGCGCCACACCAGCTTCCTCCCCAAGAGGAACCGTGCGAAACCCTAGCCGTTTAGGGCCCATCGAAATCTGGCTTTATGAAAGTCAGTGGGAGCCACATTGGTTTGACCTAAATTAAACTAAGGCATAATAATTTCGTTCCCTCCTAAAATATGAATGCATGTGATAGGGAGATTCATATGATGAACTCTCTAAAGGCCTTCCATCATTAGCGTGAAGATGGGTCCTTCAGTAATGAGGAAACGCACCATAAAATTGGGCTATCCATTTGCTATTGAATCTGTTGGAATGTTTCATAAGATGATAGGGGCGTCATAGACCGATGTGGGAGGGGCCTATCCTAAAATGGAAGACTCATGGTACCTTAGCGTTCACGAATATGATGGGTGAACACTCACTGGACAGAACGGTTTAACCTAAAATGGCAATGAACCTTGTCTGACAGAGGCCAAAGGGAAAGCTCATAAGATGAGTGGATATGATCCTTCACAGAAAGGTGGTGGGGTTACGCAGCTGAAACAGTTGGCTCCATGCACCCAATGTCATTTCCCACATTTCCAGAGACATAATTCGCACTCTCTGTCACTGAGATAGGAGGGAAATCTCAGAGATGAACAAATGGGAATGGAACATAGACTAAAAGCCATATCTATGTAGATAACATGAATCAAATAAGGTTGTGAACTAATATTTGCTTTTTATCAGAAATGGCAAACAGACAATTCGCTAAATTGTTGGATGACAACAAACTCAAAGGCCCAAACAACGTTGACTGGTACCAAAACCTTATGCTGGTCCTGACATCAAAAAAATTGGACAAAGTAGCTAAAAATCCTGCTCTGGAATGTCCGGGTGATAGGGCTTCTGAGGCCCGTAAGAGGGACTACCAGGAATGGGAAGAGAAAAACTCTCTTGTCCGCCACTGCATCATTGCATCCTTAGACAATCTGATATAGCGACAGTTTGATCAGATCGAATTGTCCAAGGATATCTTGGACAGTCTGAGGATGACGTACGAAGAGCAGAATCATTCTACTCGACAGAAGGTCCTGAAACAGTTCATGACCGTGCAGATGTCCAAGAACCAACAGGTTCATGACCATTGTCTTAAGATGATGTGATATATCAATGAACTTGAGGCTCTTGGATCCGGGCTTGACCATGTCACTAAGGTGGACGCCATCCTAAATTCTTTGCCTCCTTCCTTCAATCAGTTCTACAACATGAATAAGCTAAATGTTAGCATCCAGGAACTCAACAATATGTTACACAGGGCCGAGGAATTGATCAAGAAGGATGAGCTCATTGCCATGCTTGTTGAAGCTGGTAAATCGGGCAAGAAGAAGAGGAAGGCAAAGAGAGCCTCAGAAGAAAGCTGCTAAGACCAAAAGGCAGAGGAAAGACAAAGCATCGGATGCTTGTCACTTCTACAAGCAGGTCGGCCACTGGAAGAGGAACTGTCCTCAGTACCTGGAATCCAAGAAACAATGTAATTTCGAATCCTTTGTCATAAAAACCAATTTGTTGGTAACTTCTGCTTCCTAGTGTATTGACTCGGGGCTTCGACTCATGCGTGTAACTCACTACAGGGGTTCAGGACAAGCAGAAGACTGAGTGACGGAGAGGTGACTCTTTACTTGGGGACTTCTGTAAGTGTTGCAGCTACAGCTATAGGAACTGTAGAGTTAATTTTCAGAGAATAAATTATTGTACTAAAAGATTGTCTTTATCTACAGAATTTGAAAAGAAATCTGATTTCTGTTTCAAAACTGTGCGGATGGATATTCTTTTCTCTTTAATAATACGATTACTATCAAAAGAAATAACAAATTCCTCGCATATGGAGAACTTGAGAATGGTCTCTATGTTCTCCATCCTTCTCTAGAAACTAACATAACCGAAACTACGTCGAATGATATCCCCAAGAAAAGAACCCGTGATACAATTAATCCCACATGTCTGTGGCATTACCGACTTGGCCATATTAACATAGATCGTATCACAAGGTTGGTAAAGGATGATCCTTTGGATTTTCTAACTGTAGAAGATCTTCCAACCTGTGAAAGTATATCTTTCACAGCAATTCTCCATGAAAGATCTTGGAAAAGCCTCATACATACTAGGTATTCGGCTCTATAGAGATAGATCGAAGAGAATAATATCATTATCCCAATCTACTTTCATTGACAAGATAGTCAAGAGATACAGCATGGAGAATTCCAAGAAAGGAAATGTTCCTTTCAGGCATGGAGTCACTCTCTCCAAGGGTATGTCTCCCAAGACTCCCGAGGAGATTGAGGGCATGAAGGACGCTCCCTTATCTTATCTGCAGATAAGATAGCAGGAGAAGGATAATGGCGGCAATATCCTTCTTGATCGCTCCTACAGGTGGAGATCGAACTGGTAATGGCGGCAATAGCAGGAGAAGGATAATCCCTTATCTTTTTTGTAGATAATGATCAGCCCTCCTAATCTAATTAAGAGTTTCCATATCTAAATCTTTATTTGGATCTGGACTCTCTGAGTGGATAGGGACAATCCCTTATCCTATCTGCTGATCTAAATCCCAGAACCGCACCTCTTTAATTAATTTAATTAAGCCAGTTCAAATTGGGTTTTAGGCCCATTAAGTCTATGTGTTCACTTATCCACCAAATTGTTGCCCAGTTGGATGTCCTTGTATGGCGTGGGACCCAAACATTGATCTACACATTAGCCACATGCGTTCAGCCCAGCCTTTGTTACAAGGCCTAGCCGAATTCACTATAGGAGACAGTGAACCCCTGAGTCCATCACCATGGGCTCTTAATGGGCCCAACATTTACACTAAATGGTCCTTGGGTCAAGCCACCTTATAAAAACCCAAGGACTATGGGCAGATGCAAGATTAGCCCATCAGGTATTACCCTCAATGGTCTTACAGTTAACCTCTCAGCCCATAATGATCAAACACTGCCTGACAAGAGAGGACCTCTCCCTCGGCTGCAAGGTACAGTGCTGCACTCTCTACTCACATGGATCCCGAGAATTAAAAACTTTTGCAAACATTTTGAAACCATAATATATATGTATATCTCTATATAAATATATTTTGCAAAGCAAATTTCAATGATTGAAATCGGCTGCCGGCAGCATTGGTTTCCATTAGAGAGAGTGCATCCCTGATCATTCACTTTATCCGACAAAGGGGCTGATCCTGTCATTATGATCACCCACTCAGATGAATTCTCAGACTCCTCTTCCAGAGGCCAGTCTGTTTGCAGAAGTGACAAGCATCTAATGCCTTGTCCTTCCTCTACTTTTTAGGCTTGCTAGTTTTCTTCTGAGCTTTCTTCTTTGCCTTTCTCTTCTTCTTGCCCGATTTTCCACCTTCAACAAGCATGGCAATGGGCTCATCATTCTTTATCAATTCTTCGATCCTCTGCAACATATTGTTGAGTTCCTGAAGGTTAACAATTAGCTTGTTCATATTATAATTCATTATGAACTGATTGAAGGAAAAAAGCAAAAAGTTCAGGATGGCATCAACTTTGGTGACATGATCTAGCCTAGATTCAAGAGCTTCCAGTTCATTGATGTACCCCATCATTTTTTAAGACAATGGTCATGAACTAACTGGTTCTTGGTCATTTGTGCGGTCATAAACTGGTTTAAGACCTTCTGACAAGTAGAACGATTCTTCTCCTTATACATTATCCTTAGACTATCCAAAATATCCTTGGACACTTCGATCTGATCGAACTGTTGATGTATCTAATTGTCTAAGGAGCCTATGATATAGCACCAGAAAAGAGAGTTTTTCTCTTCCAATTCTTGATATTCCCTCCTGCGGGCCTCAGAAGCCCTATCACCCGGACGATCCGAAACAGGGTTCTTAGCAACCTTGTCCAATTTCTCGGATGTCAGAACCAGCATAAGGTTACGATACCAGTCAGCGTAATTTGGCCCTTAAGCTTATTGTCGTCCAACAGTTTGGCGAATTGTACGTTTGCCATTTCTGATAAAAGGCAAAGCAAATATTAGTCCACAACTCGATTTGATTCATGTTATCTACAAAGATATGGTTTTTAATTTATGTTCCACTTCCATCTGTTCATCTCTGACATTTTCCACCTATCTCAATGACAGAGACTGCGAACTATGTCTCTGGAAATGTGGGAAACCACATAGGGTGCATGGAGCCAACTATTTCAACTGCATAACCCCACCACCTTCTGTGAAGGATCACATCCACTCATCTCATGAGCTTTCCCTTTGGCCTTTGTCAGACAAGGTTCAGTGTCATTTTAGGTTAAACCTTTATGTCCAATGAGTAGTTACCCATCATATTCGCGAACGCCAAAGTACCGTGAGAGAGTCATCCATTTTAGAATAGGCTCCTCCCACATCGATCTATGACGCCCCTATCATCTTATAAAACAATCCAACAGATACAGCAGAAAATGGATAGCCCAATTTTATGGTGCATTTCCTCATTACTGGATGACTCATATTCATGTTAATGATGAAAGGCCTTTAGAGAATTCATTATATGAATCTCCCTATCACATGCACTCATATTTCAGTGGAGGGAACAAAATATTACGTCGTAGTTTTATTTAGGTCAAACCAAAGTGGCTCCCACTAACTTTCTCAAAGCCAGATTTAAATGGGCCCTAAACGGCTAGGGTTCCGCACAGTTCCTCTTGGGGAGGAAGCTGATGTGAGGCCAATCAAACGGGGAGATCATCCAATGATCTTATGGACATCATGGCAATGATGTGCATTCAGCCAGGGTTTGTGAAAGAGCCACTATCGAAATAATCATGGGCCAAACACTTATAGTCCATGTACATACCACATCACACATCCATACATCACATGCATGAAACAAATTGATCCAATCAATTAAAATATCTATAAAATCCTTAATTAATTAGATTAAATCAATAACAACCCAACAGAGCCTATAATGTTGTCATATAACATTATCTAGGTACATGGGTTGTACTACAAAAAGCAGTTCGGCCCATGTAGCTAAATCAGGGCTGATTCAGTTTTATCATATTAAAGTTAGGTTTTTATAGAGGTGGGCCGAATTAAAACATGAAGTGGGCCGTCAACCCTCTGGCCTAAATCAAACTAGGGTTAGAAAAACCAACCCCATCGAACCAACAATTCGGTCTAACCAATTTGGACCAAATCTGGTACAAATCGACCCAAGTTTTGGTGTCCAGTTCAAGGTTTAATTCAAGAATAATGATCTGAAAATAAATTAATTCAAGATAATCAACCAAGAAACTAAAATAGAGGGTTGCACTGTGATTTTCTTGGATATCCTGCAAACCTGCAAAGAACAATTAACCACAGATTGCAGAATTGATATCTCAAAATCGCAGATCGCAAAACTTGTTTATGCGAAATCTTCTTCTCTGTCGCACATTCACTTTGTCCAACAAAGGGGCTGATCCTGTCACTATGATCACCCACTCGGATGAATTCTCAAGTTGTTCCAACATACCCAGGTTTTGACCCCCTATAAGGATCTCATTGATTGGCACATCAAAAGCAACCCAATCCAACACCTAGTACAGTATCATAATCGAGTCTAGGGGTCAGGTGTAACATTCCAATTTTGTTCATCTATCTCCAAGGTCCAGGGTAATACTGGAATTTTGGTCCGGTTCAGGGTTTTAAGAAAACCCACATTGCATGTACATCAGGTCTTACCCTGGCAGCTGAGACAAGCCACCCCAATCAACTTAGTGGTACATCAGTGTCAGCTTTGGCAGGATAAATCTCCCCAGACCTATCCAACGGCTATAAAGATTTTAAACTAACACAAGTCTCATATGTGTCCAGTTTAAGGGTATTACATAGAAACACCATAATAACATGAATCAAATATATAGTTTATTCATTTACAATAAATGTCATAATGTACATCATGCTGATTGGAGCTAAGGGCATGCACTGTCTAACAATCCCTACCACACCTCCACATGATCTTAGCCCTTTTGGTTGGCTAATTAGGCATGGAAGTAAATAAGCTTTGCACATTCAAAGAGGGAGTCCACCTACACCCAAATAGAGAAGTAAACCATTCTCAAATAACTTCAACAAACTGACAAGAAATTAGTAGATGGAATCCAGACTCACCATCAGATTTACAGAGAACACACCGGTGAGGAGACAAACAACTATTGGGTCTTTTTCTTTGAAGTAGATCTCATGTATTAACTCTTTCTAGAAAGGCTTCCCAACAAAAACTCCCAACCTTTGGAGGTATAGGTCGACACCAAACTTGTTTAACAGGGAAAGACAATCCAACAAGAGGAGAGGGTAAAAGGGCTTTAAAAAAAGAGGCACAAGTGTAGGAACCCGAGGAAAAGAGTGTCCATATTCTACTATCTGTCTTTGATGGCTCAATTAAGTCCCCTTCAAGAATGGATAATAAGGCTAAAGTATAGGCTAACTCTGTGTCCATGACATCTCTTCTCAAGCTCAAGTTCCATCTGAACCCAGAAGGTGAATTAGAAGGTACAAGAAAAAAGGAAATTGGTTCATTTTTAAGGGTAGAAATAGCAAAAAGGCCTGAAAATTGATCTTTCAAAAAGGAATCCCCAACCCAAACATGTTCCCAAAATTTAATGAGGTTACCTGAGTGCAAGTCGTACCTGATCCATGGAGAGAACAAGGGCAAGATGACTTGAATTTCAATTAGTAAGTTGTGTCAAACATGTCAATTGAGCAAACATTTTAGAAGTTTTTTTTCCTTTAAGAAATAAAATATTTGAATTTCCATTTCATATTGTCTATTCTGATGTTTGGACCCTGTTACTCTACCTACTGAGGTTGGACATAAGTAATTCATTAATTTGATTGATGACTACTCTAGATATACTTGGGTTTACCCTATGCGATCTAAATATGAAGTGCCCAAAATTGTGAAAGACTTTCAATGCATGGTTTTCACTCAGTTCCAAACTGAAATTCATATTTTCCAATCGAACAATGCAAAAGAGTACTTCTATAGTGATCTCACAGAGTTCTTTGCTTCGTATGGATCTCTTCATCGAAGCTCTTGTGCTAGGACACCCCAGCAAAACGGTGTTGCTGAAAGAAAAAACCACCACATTCTCGAAGTAGCTCGTGGTTTATTACTCCATATGAAAGTTCCGAAACGCTTTTGGGTGGATGTTGTTCTGTGTGCTACATACATCATCAACTGTATGCCATCTCGGTTACTAGAGTATAAGGCCCCATAGCAACTTTTGTTTCCCATATCTCCGTTGTCCCCCATTCCAATGCATGTTTTTGGGTGTCATTGTTTTGTTCATAACTTGTCCCCTACTCGTGATAAACTTGATCCTCATGTTAAACAGTTGTATGCCCTTAGCTTCAATCAGAAATATGTACATTATGAATTTATTGTAAATGAATAAAGTACACTTTTGATTCATGTTCCTGTGGTGTGTTTCTGTGTAATACCCTTAAACTGGACACTTAATGAGACTTGTGTTAATTTAGAATGTTCACAACCATTGGGTAAGTCTAGGGAGATTTATCCTGCCAAGGCTGACACTGATGTGCTACCAACTGTTGGGGTGGCTTGTCTCAGCTACCAGGGTGAGACCCGAAGCACATGCAATGTAGGATTAATAGTGACAGGATTAATAGTGACAGGATTAGCGGGGGTCAAAACCTGGGTATGTTGGGACAGTGCAAGAATTCATCTGAGTGGGTGATCATAGTGACAGGATCAGCCCCTTTGTCGGACAAAGGTAATGATCGGGGATGCACTCTCTCTGATGGAAACCAAGACTGCCGACAGTCGATTTCAATTGTTGAGATTTTGTTTTGCAAAATATATTTATATAAAGATATATATATATATATAATATATATATATATATATATATATATATATATTATATATATATATATATATATATATATTATATATATATATATATGTGTGTGTGTTATGGTTCGAAATGATTTGCAAAAAGTTTTAATTCCCGGGATCCATGTAAGCAGAGAGTGCAACACTTTTCCTTGCAGTCGAGGGAGAGGTCCTCCCTTGTCGGGCAGTGTTTGATCATTATGGGCTGAGAGGTTAAATGTAAGATCATTGAGGATAATACCTGATGGGCTAATCTTGCATCTGCCCATAGTCCTTGGGTTTTTATAAGGTGGCTTGACCCAATGACCATTTAGTGTAAATGTTGGGCCCATTAAGAGCCCATGGTGGACTCAGGGGTTCACTGTCTCCTATAGTGAATTCGGCTAGGCCTTGTAACAAAGGCTGGGCTGAACGCATGTGGTTGATGTGTAGATCAATGTTTGGGTCCCACGCCATACAAGGAAGCCCAACTGGACAACAGTTTGGAAGGCTAAGTGAGTACATAACCTTAAATGGGCCTTAAGCCCATTTCGAACTGGGCTGATTTGATCAGTCAATTAAAGGGGGCGAATTCTGAGATGGATCAGCTAATAGGATTGGGCCTAGACCCTATCCACCTAGAGAGTCCAAGATCTAAATAAGATTTAGATCTGGAAGCCTCCTAATTAGATTAGGAGATGGTGATCTGATCTGCAGATAAGATAAGGGTTCTCCCTTATCACTTAAATGGACTTCTAATCCAAATATGATTTGGATCAGCAACTCCTAATGGGATTAGGAGCTGATCCCTTCAAGATTATAAAAAAAGAAGGGGGCGGCAGCTTGTATAGATTGATGTTCAATTCTCTTCAGAGCTGAAATCACAAGAAGAGAGAATTCTGCACCCTGCATATACTCTCTTGCCGCCTCCTTACTGCCGCCGCCATTACCTTCAGTTCGATCTCCAGTTCTTGGGAGAAATCAAGATTTGATACCAATCTTTTGGGAAAAGATTGATTGGAGTTGTACTCACAAGCCATCCAGTTGATTCTTGCGAAGGGTCAAGTTCTTTTGAAGAACATTGTTGATTCTACTCCATCCTACACTGCGCCATCTTCAGTGGGAGTAGTCTTTGGATCCTTCCTTGGGTGTGAACACCTCCATTGGGAGATACTGTTTCTCCGTATCAGGTACATCCTCCCTCCTACTCCTTTTGGTTCAGATCTGGTTTGGTTCATGGTTCAAGATTGATCCTTGAAAAATATGTTTTTCTAAAATAGGGAATTCGATTCCCTGCAAAGATGGGAGAAATTTTTGAAATTCGCCCAGTCCCTTCCGCAAGACTTGGGCGTCCATGTGATGGATATCCCATTCCTTCACCTCATGCTATTCCTTGTGTTTTCCTTGGTTACCCTTTATCTCAAAAGGGTTATCGTTGCTATGATCCCATCTCACGCAAGTACTATGTCTCCGTAAATGTATCATTCTTTGAGAGTCAACCTTTCTTCTTGGTTTCTCCTCGGGGGAGAGTAGGGTTGAGGAGAAACACACCCAGGCTCAGACTCAATTACCTCATCTTCCTGATCCTCCTCCATTCCATGTCTTTCTTCGTCGCCACAAGAGCCAGCAGAGTTCAAGAGCCGTGGAACCTGAAACTATGCAACCAACATCATCAGATCCTCCGAAGGTAGATCATTCTCATCAACCAAGTACACTTGTTCCTAATGATATGCCTGAACCTCTTAATGTTGATTCCCCTGTCATTAATGATCTTGGTGTTCCTATCACTAAGAGAAAGGGTGTTAGATCCTGTACCCTTAATGATCGTATCACTCACTTTGTGTCCTATGACCATATTTAACTTTTATATCGTGCATTCCTCTCTTCCGTTAACAGTCTTTATTCCTAAGAATGTGGCAAAAGCTTTATCCAAACCTGAATAGACAGATGCAATGAAAGAAAAAATTGATGCATTGCACAAAAATGGCACTTGGGAGTTGGTGGATCTTCTTGAAAGGAAGGAACCAATGGG